>NC_051122.1:10613023-11221484 GCF_014839805.1 Manduca sexta
AATATTAAAAAACAGTACTATTACTCTAAGAGAATTTGTTGCAGGGGCAACATCATACTTTCACTCACGCACACGCCATATTCGCATGAAACTACAAAATGTTAAAAAAGTCAGACAACTAAAACCAGGTTTTTGTGTGAAAATATTCGTTATTAATGGATGATTATTGGCACAATGTCAGCAAACATGAAGACGAGTATGTGGTTTAATTTAGTAACGCAATGTCTCAATGACCCTGTATATTTCCTACCCTTTCAACCCTCGTCCGTCTAGGCGTCTCTGCGCAGGTGAGCAGGAAATGCCTGCCAGCGAACAGCTTACAGTCAGGTCCCGGAATAGGACCCAGCTTCAACACCGTCTCCACATCATTCTCGAATTTGGTCAATTTCGAGTTTTTCTTGCCGATGTTCTGTTTCGCAGCACCCTTTAACTGCAGCGGGCCCGCTGAAATGAAGACGCAGTAGTTTTGGTTGGGTTTTTAGGTAGACAATATATTTTTTACTTTTTTAATGATGTTTAAAAATATACCATATCCATTACACTTTAAAATGATTTTGTACCAAGCTATTACTAGTACCAGATTGAAATAGCTAGAACCCATTTAAGACAATGTATATGACATATTTTCATATCATTTGATTGTTGAAAGATATCCATGTCTGCACGTATCGGCGTCTTGTCCTTCGTGAATACAGACCTGCATCTGCGTGGATTCTTGGCAATAGTCAGATTTCTGTAAATTGGGACGAAAAAGAATAATGAAACTATGATTGTTTGTATTTGAAATATCGGAATAGTGAGGCCAATATGTAATGATATAATTTGATAATTGTATTAATTGTAATTACCAGAAAACAGAGCAAGTCAAAAAGTGACAGCTTTTACAGTTCACAGTTGTGGTCGCAACTGGCAATTGACTTCAAAATATTGAATGGTATACATCATTTCATTCATGAAGACATGATTATGATTAATCAGATGTGTTTGCAAAAACAGACCACCTTTTACACAGCATCTATAGTACTGTTGATGAGCTATACACAGGGTCTGTGATATCTACAACCAATTACCTTTTTATCCATTGACCAATAGTACAGATCATAACGCAATCTACATGTATCGTTCCAAGTTTAATACCTTTGACCCCGTCGATCTTGCGCGGGGTCCGCTGCACCTCTGGCTCGACTCCGGCAACCTCCTCGAGCCTGGTGCCGGGCGCGGAGTTGCTGCTCTCGCTGAATTCGCTGCTCTCACTCGCCACGCGCTTGCGACCGACCACCGGCGTGGTTTTGGTCGATTTGGTTGTTACGCCTGATCGGAATGTTCGTTCGAATCGTTAGATTTATTTAATGCATTCATTGTCTAATGAACAACTTTCTTATAATTTAAAATAAAACAGAACACGGGCGTCCCTGCACGTGGCTGTGATTGGTCGATAGACGGTCACATGACTCACGCGTTGGTCTATCGACCAATCACATTCATCACGATCGAACATGGACGGTTGTGTAGTTTGTGAATCGCGGCATTATAGGAGAGCAGATAACATAATGCTAAGTTATTTCCATAAGCAACTACTTTTTCAATGGACTCATGGATGCTTTACTGTTTTTAAGGGCATATAGGTATGAAGAGTGGTAGGAAATTCACCATAAAAAAATTCTGGCAACTATTGCAAGAACGCAACGTGTTTCCTTTGTTCACATTTGCAAGTACTGTTAGCCACTAAAGTAGCTCAATTCAAAATTTCAAATCACTTCTACATGTAAATTTTTTCCCTGTATACTCTTTAAAGTAAATTTTAGAGAAGAAAAATGTTAAAGACGTATAAATATATACTTACATATAGGATTAAGTTTCGTACTTGTTCAGTTACAATTTTTTCAATACGACCAAGTACGAACACGTTATTATTGCCTAAGATGTTTTTATTACATAGATACGTTGTCCGAGCTCAATACTGGCAAGACGAAAGTAAGGCAATTCCCCGACGTTCACTTAGTCAACCTCGAACCACTGTCGCGGCTAGTCGGCTTACTACCTATTTGTATTCTATTAATTAAATGCCTTCCTGTGTTTTTAGACGATGTACTAATTATGCAGCAACTATAAAAGAAAAAAACGTTTCATTTCATGTGTAATTATACACTATTTAACTTATCAAATAAACCAAATGAATTTTATTCGACTGTCATGGCGACGGCGGTCGACGCTCGCGCCATGTCAATGCGAGCTGCTAGGGGAAGATGGGTAATGACTGTCTCAGGCTTTATAAACCTACTATTTCTGTTTTATAATATAATAACACGGTATGAAATAAAATCATGTATTTAGGTAATAGTTTAATTTAAAAAATACATCAAATACTTGTAAATATTTACGGTTCTGCTTTTGTTTGAATTATAGAATCCCTAAAAATGGACTGCTAAAAGAAAAATGGTTGTGTGTGATTAGAACTGAAAGGTGTGAGAATGATTGGATACTAACTACATATTCTACTGTCTGTTCCGATCATTTCCTAGAGAGTGACATATACGTAACCAAAATAATGTTAAAAATCACATAAAAGCAAAAGGTCACATAATCCCTCCTAATGTCAAAGATATTCAAATTATAAAAAATCGGATTTTAAAATCGTTTGTAAGTTGTAACGACGTATTTCAGTCTTTAAATGTTCATTCCTTAGAGCAACACCCGACGTTTAATCATAGATTACACCTTATCCGCGCTGTTATAGATAAATTCATTAATGTTCGCTTACATTTCGCACACAAAACTAATATAGATTGTAAAACTGATTATAAAAGACAAAAAAGGAATAAATTAAGTTTGTTTGAAGTTTATATAAAGTAAACACGCTGGCGCTAAATAACTAGAGTTTTATGATGGAGACGATGATATATTATATCTTAAAGAATTTTTGTATACCTAGTTTTACGTATATAGAGCATTTAAAGCAATGAATATATTTATTTATATAGTTCACCTTACTGTCTAAAATAAATGTTTCTCTGTTCACACAATAAATTGTTTTATTAAAATGAAGTGTCCAATTTTCCCCAAATTTCTCTGATTGTAGGTCACACGCGCTTTGGCCAATGAGCGTGCGGCACTAACGTTGTTACGTAACTATCGATGTATATATATCCTTTTCTAACGAATGTGTGCTGCATCTTTTTATTCCTTCTTCGAGCCATTTGGTAATTATATGTACAGGTACGTGACTATAGCACATAGTGCGCCGTTTTTTTGTGCCATTTTGTTAGTGTATGCCGCGTCTATTTGTAAAACGTCATTGATTATTGCTCCCAGTTTTAAATGTGTAAAATCAGTGAAAATACTTACAAAATTCTTGTTGTCTTAATAACATTGTCATCTTGAGTATAAAGTATCAAAGTACTTTTACTACGGGAAGAATGAGTGTAATAAACGTTAATATCACTAAAACAAAGTTCAAGTAAGAAACACAAAACAAATTGAGGTTAGCGGCCGTTAGTGGATTGCATCACCGTCAGATAATTTAAAAGTTGTTCGCAGGGTTACCAACTCCTAAAAATAATAGCCTTAAAGTCAAGATAAAATATCCCCAAATAGCCCTAAATGCATAATTCAAAAACCCCCCAAAAAAGCCCTGTACTGTCAATGTTATTTTGTACGGCACTATATACACAATGTGGATACCTATCTAAGAATATTATTCAAATAAGTATATATTATTTATTAAAATTCAAAGGCCTGAGCGATGTCTGTAGTTGTGATGATCAAAGAAAATTATAATACATCGTGGATGATGAGCGTGTCCATAGTTTTATTCCGGATTTACACTCTCATGTGTATGACTCGTACAGGTTCAACGTTTTGCCTTTTAAATTTTTTTTTGTCGGTTGAACAGAACTACATACATGAAAACATTTTTATGGCTCTAAAAATAGCTTTTACTTTTTTTGGGGCCTGAAAAAAGCACACTACACATATTTCTGCCTTAAAATTTAGAGCTAGAAGCCTGGTTGTTCGACAGAAACGTATTACCAATTTTACCGTAATTAATATAGTGCACAGATAATAGTCAACAAGAAGTGCTACCAACCGAACCATACTAATCGAACAGTTGACAGAAAAGGAGTGCTACCAACCTAAAGCACTAATCGTTTCTTACGTTCCGTACTTCGTACTAACACCATCATGAATATTTTTTTTTTGAAAATATTTAAAATAGAAATGGCAATCCAAACAAACGAAATTACAACGTAGATGGATTATAAACTACTAACTGACAAAGAAACTGAAAGTAGAAAACAATAATTTGAGAGAAAATTAGCAAATTTTGTAAAATTTAAATGTTAAAATAATATTATTATTCATGACCTTGAAGAAAATGAGAATTCGTCAACAGAGCTTATGCAAACTACCATAAGAAGAATAAATCGAATGGGAAAAAAAGAGACATGGAAAAGTAAGACCAATTCTCATATCATTTGTTAGCATCTGGAAGAAAAATGAAATAATATTAAATAAAAAGAAATTCAAAGATGGATGTATTTCCGAAGATTACCTATGGAAGTTTTCCTGCAAAGGAGGGAATTACACACGGATCTGTTACCTCCTTGCATCGTATTCCTCATTGCTGAGGGTTGTGATCCCCTGAACATGGAGTATCTTTCTGTTGATTAAGTTAGTTCATGGGGCGCAACATGAAGCTTGGTGACAAGTGTGGAGAGGATTTGGTTTGACCATCTGATGGGAATACGACCTATCAGATGTTTGCTCTCGACTTGTTGGCAACTTTATTGGCAAACGCAGAAACTCTTTGGCTTTTGGAGAGAGAATCATTACATATTATTTTTGTTTTAGTCTTTAGATCAGATGAAAAAAGAACATTATGTAAGATATCCTCATTTGTCGTTATCGTATTTATATTTCGGGAATGGTTTTCTCTTTAGGTTCGGAAGTCTTTGTTAAGTTCTATTGCGGCTTCTTCTAACAGTTTCCCATTAGGTTTAATTATATTTAATTATATCCCAAAATGTTTAATTATATCATGCATTAATAATATGTGTACACTGGATGACAAATATACCAGGGATATAATTTAACTTAACTTTACTCAACACACTCTCTAGATGCAATGGTTTAAAGAATCATGTAAAAAATCTCTACGAGTTGCTCATTAATACTAGTGATACATGCTGTTGTGGTTTTATTTCTGAAAAATCTTCAGGCAGTATTCATTTTTGCTTTTCTATATCAATTAACAAACTGCATACTTCTTTAAATGCTCATTATATTTTCACAAGTTTTTCGAGCCGCATAACTGGAGAAGTGGCAGGTTGATGCAGACATTCAAAGTGCACAAGTATAGCCATAGCCACCAACTTAACCAACTAACCTAAGACTAGATCAATAATTTAAAGTTAGTAACACAACTAACAAAAATTTGAAATGTAAAATATTTTGATGTAGAAATAAAAAGGCTTAATTATAATTATTATCAATTACATTTGCTATTGACTATATTATATTTATCATTGTGAACAATGTAGAACCAAAGGCGGCACAGAACCGGTCCCTATGGCGCTCAATGGGGGAGGCCTATGTCCAGCAGTGGACGATTCCCGGCTGAAATGATGATGAACAATGTAGGCTCATAGAGCAGTCATAATTGTGTCTTACCTGATGTTGAAGCCTTTGGGCTCTTAGGAGACGCGACTCGTTTCCTAGCGCTCGTGTTCACTTTGTCTCGACTTCGAGCGCTTCGGGGACCCTATGCCGCAACAAATACAAATAAATTATTAATACGTCAGAGCGTTGAGTAATCTTAAAATAATTTTCTATTTATCTTGGTCGGGCCGTAACCGATTTCATTCATATTTTTTTTAAGTATTATTATATTTTATAGAAGATTTTGTATGAAACAAAAATAAAAAAAAATGGCGGTGAGAATTTGAAAATTGGGAAACTTAACGACTATACTAACTTCATGCGTTTGATGAATGTGAGCTTAGCAGATGTGTAAACACACTGAATCGTGGTTCTAGGCTGCAACAAACGTACGGGCGTGCATTTGGTGTGGAGCGCAAGCGCACGTCTGGGCGTTTGGATATGTGATGCAGTGGCGAAGGGTGACATTTTCGGAATAGATACAGACAAATATGTTTCTTGAGACTCTGCGAGCTTCACCACTGGGTGACATAAAATACGTGCCGCTCTGCTACTGCTGATTCTAGCGTACCGGAGTTGTAAGGGTGGGTGTGAGGGCGGGAAAGTCTCATAAAATGTAGCTTGCAAATCGTTCCAATGATAATTAGGTTCTACACAAACGGCAGCCGGCATGAACCCTACGCTACTGTACTAGTGTATGGTGAGATAAGTCACGACAGGGAAGCTGGAAGCAGCCTTCGCCACTATAGTGTTTTATGGTGGGGCTGTGTACCTGTATGATGTTGTCGAGGTCGAGCTCGCGGTGGTGTCGGCGGCGCGGCGTGGCGGGCGCGGCGGGCGAGCGCGCACGCGCAGACTCCTTCAGCGCCTTCGCCTGGTCCTCCGTCAGGTACAGCTCGCTCGCCGTCACCAGCACCGTCATGTCTCTGCAATGGGACTTAGCGTTATATCGACGCTTCCAACACAACCGTACCTACGTGACAAATATACCGAAATTAATTATATTTAGAATTGACACTTCTGCGTCATTACTTCTGCTGGTAATACAAAGTATTGTGCGTAATATGGCTTTTTTCTAAACCATTTTAAAAATTAATATTTTTAAAAATATACACGATCATTTCGACATTGGGTTACTAAATGAAACTATATATGACTACTTATTGAAAATAACGCTACAATAAGTTACTCGAATCGTTGATGTAAAGTAAGGAGTTTCAAACAGATTAAATCTATACTATTATATAAAGCTGAAGAGTTTGTTTGTTTGTTTGTTTGAACGCGCTAATCTCAGGAACTACCGGTCCAAACTGAAAAATTCTTTTTGCGTTGGATAGCCCTTTGTTCGTGGAGTGCTATAGGCTATATATCATCACGCTATACCCAATAGGAGCGGAGCAGTAATGGCTAATCTCAGGAACTACTGGTCCAAACTGAAAAATTCTTTTTGCGTTGGATAGCCCTTTGTTCGTGGAGTGCTATAGACTATATATCATCACGCTATACCCAATAGGAGCGGAGCAGTAATGGCTTATCTCAGGAACTACCGGTCCAAACTGAAAAATTCTTTTTGCGTTGGATAGCCCTTTGTTCGTGGAGCGCTATAGGCTATATATCATCACGCTATACCCAATAGAAGCGGAGCAGTAATAGCTAATCTCAAGAACTACCGGTCCAAATTGAAAAAAGATTTTTGTATTGGATAGACCTTTGTTCGTGGAGTGCTATAGGCTATATATAATCACGCTATACCCAATAGGAGCGGAGCAGTAATGGCTAATCTCAGGAACTTCCGATTCGAACTGAAAAATTCTTTTTGTGTTGAATAGCCCTTTATTTGTGAAGTGCTCTAAGTTATATATCATCACGCTATGACCAATAGGAGCGGAGCAGTAATGAAACATGTTGCAAAAACGGGGACAATTTATTAGTTTTGAGAGCGTCCGTTGCGTGCGCTGCGTAAACCGTTAAAGTTATGCAACAATGATGTATGACGGGATTGTTCCTCTTAAAAAGTTCTAAAAAATATATTATAAAACAAAGTCCCCCGCTGCATCTGTATGCCTGAACGTGTTAAACTCAAAAACTACCCAACATATTAAGATGAAATTTGGTATGGAGACAGTTTGAGATCCTGGGAAGAACATAGGCTCCCGGGAAACTACTACTTTTATAACGGAAAACTTTAGCCTGAAAAACTTTATAACGCGGGCGGAGCCGCGGGCAAAAGCTAGTATTATCAATAAAAGTAAATCTTGGTTTACGCGTCACCCGAGTTCTAAGAGAATTCGTTTGACAAGAATACACTTAAGCATATGCTTTATTCGCACGTTCAAGATGAACGGGAATATTGTTTAAAATATTCGTTATCATGGATGATTATTGCCAATGGTAACAGAGGTAAAGACCAGTATATCGTTTCATTTATTAACGCAATGTCAAAATGATGGTATATATTTTAAGTAATGTATTTACTCACCCATCAGTGATGCACCTGTATGTAACAGTTCCGCTCTCGTTCTTCTCAAGGTCAAGCACCAAACTAGGCTCATAGTTCTGTTCCTCATCAACCACTGCGTACACAGACTGACCCAACAATGGCAACGTCTTCATGTCGCCGAATATTATGAAATCATCCAACAGAACTTTCGACTGGCCGTCGTCGAATTTGATCAAATATTTGTTTGGCTCCGTGATCTCCAACACTCGCCCTGAGTAGTAACGTTTGTCTACCCATTTGGCCAACACGACTGTGTCCGGGGCGTATCCTGGATATTCCTGCTTCACCACAGCCTTTTCCACCGGAGTTGCTGGTCGTGGGGAAGTCGGTCGTCGCTTTTGCTTCAATTTGCTCACAGATTTCGGTGTCGCGACCAAAGTTGACAATGGTCTTTCGTCTTTCGGCGATTTCACTGGCGACTCCTTCCCAGTATCGCCGTTGGTCGGCACCATTTCTGGCGAATTCATCCCGTGCATATATTCCGGATCTTCAGCCTGCGTCGGCAATATCGCCCGTTTAGTTTTACTAGACAAATGTCGCCGTCCACGCACGCGAGTTTTCTTTAGTGAACTCTTTGGTGTTGCTTTATCGCATTTGCTAACTTCTTCGGGACTAGCGTTTCCATTACTTAACACACTGTCGTTCGACAAAGATGTTTGAATTCCTACAGAGATTTTTTCATCATTAATCGATCGACTTTCGTCTGACGCGTCACGGATATGCGAGAATATATCTTGGAGCTTTTTCATTAGTGCTTCATATCCTTTGATAGTTGAGCTTGGGTTAGAAACTGATTTTCTTGGAGGTTGGGGTACAACGAACGCGCCGTCGCTAGTTCTATTACTAGATGTTGACGTAGAACTAATGGTTGAAGTATAAGACGTCCTATTTGGTAACGTAATCATCCCACCGCTAGTAACGCTCGAAGGAGAATTGCTGACAGACACATCTGCTAAGTACGGGTCGATAGTGAACCTTTTCGAAATTCTTTGGTATTCCTTACACATATCCATACCTAGATCGTTATCTGTTCTTACTACGTACAGAGAGAGAAATTCATTTTCCTCATTATGGCTTACATGGACATCGAAAATAGGAATTTGCGGAGTATTCATCGGCAATGAATGACCGTTTGGAAGCGGCGATATCGTCGACGGAGTGGTTGTGTTGCTAGCTCTGAAGGACTCATTTTTATTTCGTTTCCCTTTGTTGGCAATCATTTTGACATCAGGTGTGACGTCACTATCCTCACCAAGAAGTTTTCCATCACTCAACTCAGATGGCGTCGAAGAATTACCGTTAGAAAGTTTAGATATCAATTTGGAGGCGACTGTTGGAATGTGATCTGGACTTTCTAAGTTAAGCGAGCCGACGCTATCGGTACTCTCTTGGTCGGTATTTTTGCTAAGATTGAAATCTTTCGGTCTCGGTTGAGACAGATTACTCTGTTCTGAATAATTGAATCCATCACTTTGCGACTTTTGTACATTACCCGGTTCGATAATCTCCTCCCTATCCTTAACTATCACTGGGTCACTATTGTATTTCACATCAACTTCAGGTTTATCATTTTCTTCCGGGCTCGGTGATAAGACTAAATGAAATCCTTGCGAATCATCTAACTCCGAATTCTCTAGTTCCTCAACTATTGTCTCCGGAACCTTCTTTGGCGGTGGGATTTCCCTAACGAACTCAACGCTGGGCCGTGAGCTCGAGCTATCAGGACTAACAACTTGAACATCTCGACTTTTCTCTTCATTTTGTGATGTTTTGGCATCTTCCTTGAATATCTTAAATAGGGTCTTACAAGTAATATCAGCACTCGCTGATCTTGATTTAGGGGTCTTTGGCGTTTTGGGCTTCGACGCTTCGACACTGTTGCTCCGTTTAGTGATCTTTCTGGGGCTGGACCGCACCGGCGTCTTCACCCGCGAGGTAGACGGCAGTTCCAAATCTTGTAACTTACGTTTAGTTCCACTATTAATTTCAGACACTTCATCATCTAACGACTGACTATCGAACGTTGGGTCTAGTTTTTGAATTTTCGCACTTGTACTATTAGATTCGTCTGATAATTTTCTTTTTGGATGTGTTTGTTCATCTGTAAGTTGGAAATGTATTGCTTTAATGAAAATCTTGATTTTTTATGTCACAATCAAAATAAATGAATAAGTACAAGAACACAATACCTTTAGAATCTGAGGAAACTTCGGTTTTGGGTTCTTCGCTTGCAGTACTGGAGATAAACTGTAAATACAAAATTGATACTTATAACATTTAGTATAAATCAATATTAATTTAAACATTTAACTTTCTATAATATAGTATTATAAAAAAAAGATTTTTTATATAGAGTAAATGAAACACAAATTAGGTACAACATATGTTTTATTATTTCCTTTTTGTACAATTTAGCCTCACAGATTTAAGACTTTGTTATTGTATTACATCTTCCACATGCCCAAATCTTCACATGTGTGGGGTCAGCCAACATATATGTTTACATAAATTCTCACATACACACGCACTCACACACGCATCACTCCCTAAATCCCAAAGGGGTAGGCAAAGATGCAACTATGGCCCCACTCACAGTCACATGTATTCTGTTGTATGACGTGATGGGGCAAGCCCATTAATATATAGGACACTAATTCCAGACTCCTGGCAGGTCGTGATTAGAAAAACCTATAATACTGCCCGACCCAGGTCGAAATTAGGACTTACCGCCCACACTATATAAATACGCCACGAAGGCAGAACTTCCCACATATTGCTTAATAGCAATAAACTAATTTCCAGACCAGGGATGCTACGGAAGTAGGTACGGAAGGAAGGTATACCGGAACCGGATTTGAAACCGGAGCTTTTAAATCCGATTCATCGGAACCGGAATCACAATTTGAACCGGAGTCGGAGTTCTATATCATTATCTCTTGAAGAGGAGTTGAAGTCGAGGACAGCAGGTCTTTTTTTTCAGTATCTGGATTAAATGTACTGTTTGTGTTCTGTGGCATACATTGACTTTTAATGACTTTAAAAAAGTTGTTGTAGAACCTTTTCTTGAATAAATTTTCTCACAAATTTTACATTTTGCCATATTCGCGACTAAAGTAATTTCATATAACGCTTCATTCTCTATGCATTGCTTCATTTTGGATAAAACTATCACGACGATAATACTTAATGCGGAGCTAATAAATAAATCGGATTACAAATTATAGGTTCAATAGAGGCTCGAATAAAAAAAAACAACTGCTCAACGGTGAGTACGTGCGCGAAGCGGCTCGCTAGGCGACAAGTCAAAACTTGTCCGAACACGTTTTGGCCACGATCGATCACTGCATTTGATATTCGTTATAACTTCCGATTCAAAATTAACGAACGCGAAATCGAAATCGGAAGTGATTAATCGGAAGTTCTGACGTATCGGAATCGGAATCAAAGCAATGTAACATCCCTAGTTCAGATGGCCATTAAAAATCTTTATAAAAGTAAAATAAAACATACAAACCTCAACCTCCTCCGGTTCATAAACAGGACTATCGGGGAAGAGTGATTGTGAGTTGTTGGCTGGTTGGCTTTCCACATTTTCTACACTTGGCTCTTCACTCAAAGGCACTGAAACAACATCTATTCATATCTTATTATAAATGTCTTAAATGTAAAGCGAGAGTATTACATATTCATTGTAATATTTGTAATGTGAAAATTTAGAACAAGTTAGTAATGAAGTTTAATGTTATAATGTCTAATTAATAATGTCTTAAAAAATACTTTTTAACTATTTTAGCATGAAATGTATAAAAATAATTTAGAAAATGATTAAATTCATCATTTAAGGGTGCCGCTTATACTCCAATAGACACAGATATTTTAAGCTGACTATTTTCACTCTCTTTTTTATTTTAAAAATTAATAAAGCGAATTTATTTTAAAAAAATTAATAAAGCGAATCATCATCACAACAATATTACATTTAAATACTTAATTGATATTGTTAAATTTTATCTTTAGTTTTTTAAACTGTTGTTAAATAATCTGCTTAATTTTTAAAATAAAATCTATGAATATTTATTAAAACAACCCCTATAAAATTATACTTTTCAATAACAACCTAATGTTATATGGGTACTATCAATTTCTACTCATCCAAAATATATACATTACATACACATACATACAAACACACATACACATCCATACATACACAAAACCCTATGTCAGAAGAAAATTATTTAAATGTTACCTAGCTACATAAATAACAAATCCTAAATTGACTTAGGTCTTAATATACATACATACAATTATCTCCTTATTTTTGAATTATTGATGTATGATTAGGCATTTTTGAGGCTCATATAAAAACCATTTAATTCAGATTGTACTTTATTAAAGGATTGTCATCAATGAAATGTCTATATTTTTTCACTTCAATATAAGTTCATTAGACAACATTATAATTCTCATTGAACTACGACTGAACCTGCCAATCTATGCTTCTGTGACATAACCTCAAAATTTTGGAAAACACAAAACACAAAAGTCCCGCGTATTACTTTCTATCGGCTATTTTAAACCTTAATTAGATCGTTTTACACATATGAATCATTATTATAAACAAGTCTACAATTTGTATATCGACTGATAAAAATTATTGATGTTTGAAATATAAATCGACAAAATTAAGACGTTACGTGACATATGAATTTAGTTCAAATAAAATTGGTTAGCTAATGATAAATATTATATTTTACGATCAATTTTGTATTATTTCGTGAAAGTAACTAAATTTAATGCCATATCATAAGAAGAATACTAATTATAAGACATTTCTTATACAAAGTCTCATTAGAATGTCACTCGATCAGAGAATGTTTTTAATTTGTTCAGTTTATAGCAATGAACGTCAAAAATCTTTTACGAATTACGATGCATTTATAATTTATAATAAAACAATACCTGTGACTTGAGGTTCCGAATCCAATTTATTAACGTTTTCGCTTGATTGTTCCATGGTTTTATGAATAAAAACACAGTGATTCAACACAAACTATAGAGTATCAACACAGAAACATCTGTCACTTTAGATAAAACGGAATTGTAAGCATGGCTAAAATAATCAAAGGTAAGGTGAACTACACTGCTATTCTGCTTGTTATTGTTGATTAAGTTGTATAAATTAGACAAAGTGAATCATGGGGAAACTACAATTTTTTATAAATTCTCAAACTATTCGACATAAGCAGACCGCTTGTTGATCTGGCCAGTGTTGCCAGATTAAATATTTTTTTACTGCTGTTGAATTATGATAACATAAATATTAATAATATTAGTCTGAAAAATGTGGAACGTATTTACAATGATATATATTTTTTTTATATATATACCCTATTTTATATATCTCAGATTAATAAACCAGTTATTATGAATATGTACATGAACCAAGGAACTGTATGAACCTACTTATAATATTATTTTTACCGCATCCGACATATTTTTTTCAAAGGAAGATAGATTGATTAGAATGTAGGTACCCTCAGAACAATGACAAGTTGGTATCTCAGGTAGGAAGATATAATATTAAAGGCAAATTTGCATCCCAGAAAAGGTCACAGTTGGACTTTTATTCATTGAAAAGAACATTTCATGTGCGGAGTCGCAGACTTCAGGGATACCAGAATAGTAAAATTGATATTGTCAATATTTATGATCGATGTATCCAAATTTAGAAAAAAAAATGTTTATAAAAATTTAGTACAAGCTGAGAAAATTGCTACTACTACGTACAGTTAATTATATATTTTATTAACCACACATTAAGCAAATTAATTACGCCTGTAAGGATACCGGATAAGTACTTACTGTTCTACAACGTTCTACGGTTAATTAACCCAGAAGCATAATATACGAAACAATGTATTGTGGTATAAATTATGAGTAGGTTTTTTTTTTGTGGACTACTTTTGATAACCTGATGCGAGTCGGTTTCAGTTTAAACTCCGGCAGGACAATTTTTAGAAGAGGAGCATTTTATGAATTTAATTGTTGTCATCGTCTCGTGGGCCAATACTAGGATCAGAATAGCGGGGGCGCCGCGTAGAATGAGGAAGAACGCTTCCTCTTCTTATCCAAAGAGATCAGACATGAATAAGCTTGGCCTCAACTATATTGGGGGTAGAAACCAAGCATAATATGATAAGGTTTGGAGGACCGCGAGTGGGCTCGTATCCGGATATTGTGTCTGGGAATCAACCCAAAAGAAATCAAACGGCAATCGCACAAATGATCGCGAAATGTGGTAACGGTGAAGGACAGCTTAGTCCCTGGGGGGTAGTTCCAGGGGTGTATCTGGCCTTCCTTGTTATCAAAGTATATGAAACTAGCTTTTGCCTGCGTCTCCGCACGCGTGAATAAGTTTTCCGCGATAAAAATTTTTTTGGTGAAAGAGTAGTCCAAACGGTCTGGAGTAATATAGGACTTTCCTGTTAGTAAATAATGATTTAAATAGGTTCAGTAGTTCCAGAGATTAGCCCCTATAAACTTACAATCAAACTTTTCCTCTTTGTAATATAGTCTAAAATATGTTGAATACTGGAATATTTCGTTTCCTGACGCGACATACCGTAAAAACTGGAGATTAAAATCAAGAAATATTTCTGTTGTTGGCATATTATTTAATCCGTCATTATACAAACAGCCCATTATTTAAATGTATTCAAAATGGATAATTCTGAAGGTAAATTGTATTATTTCTCTGTTTAGTACTTCGCATCATTATAACTTTTTGATTCTAGGTCTCGCCAGCCCCTTTACATTATAATGCTAATGTGACCAATTGATATAAGCGGTCACGATTATTTTTATTAAACTTCGTTAATTTCCAAAATAACCTTATTAAGGTGATAAGTGTGAAGTGCCCTTTTTTAAATGGTAATATTTATTATTTAGGTATTAGTACAGATGAGTGTCAGAGAAGGGAGGCGAGGTTCCGATATTTGATACCTATCTCGGCCCGCAATAAGTACTCATCTGTTGATTATCGGATCCAGTTGTTGTTCATGTCAGTCGCGTCACTGGATGTTATAAAATGATAGGGAAGCCGATTTTGTTAGGTAAGAACTTCAATTGCCATACTTAATACATACGCGAGGTAAATTAGCAAAATGAGGTTTCCACAGCGCGGTGCAGACGGCGCGGCGCGGCGCGTTTGGCTCGATTCGATAGTCTGTGGCACGTGGGCGCCAAACAGCGTAAACGATCACTGCATTTGTACCCAGGCTAGGCAGTTCGTAAAATAGCTTATTAAACAATTTGCCGACTACGCTTATTTTTGTCGTCGCGTATGGATCATATTTAAGCTTCCTTCACATTTTGCATTGATATTTTCAGATAAACACCTTAGATAAATTATAGTAGTGATGTCGAGCGCACGTGGATTACGTTTGTTGAAATCATTGGAAACATATCGCAAAAAACTACCTGATGTTTATGATTGTTCAACAATTTTGAATAAGGTATGATAAATATGTAATCATTCTTGATATTACATTGTTATTATTTATAAGCTTTTTTTTTATATGTTATATATAAAAGTATTGTTAAATATTGTAATTTTAAACTCTCAACCGACCGTGAGCTTGACATTGTCTACAATTCTAACAGCCCTTCTTTGTAAGGACTAGATGTAGTTGTTGAATTTAGACTCTTACTATTGGTAGATAGAGGTTAGGTTACATCAATCATTGCGTATCGGTCAATTTCGAAACTGATGATAAGATAAAAAAACCTGTTAATCGTATTAGATAAATTACAGATTAAGGTAATCGAGTTAATTCGCTGGTTATAGGATAGTATACGTATCCACTCTGATTAGGATCACCGTACACACACACACACACACACACACACACCATCACGCATTTATCCCCGAAGGGGTATGCAGAGGTGCATTCAGGGCACCCACTTTTCGCCGAGTGTGTTCCATCCCAGGATGTGATAGGGGGCGAGCCCATCGCCATATCGGGGACAAATTCCAGACTCTGGGCTGATATTGAGCAGAAAAACCCAATTATCACTTTGCCCGACCCGGGATTCGAACCCAGGACCTCAGAGCGCTGCCGTACCGCGCATGCAGTATAATTACGCCACCGAGACAGTCACACCATCACCGTACATAAGGTTTGAAATCTACTATAGTGGTTTACATAAGTGTGTCGCGTTCTGGGTTCAGTCTGTATATCCGGTTTCGAACAGGCCGGCAAAATTGTGTCGACTGGCGATAGGTAGACATCTCTTACCAGTCAATATTTTCAAGCCACCCTTTTACCATCAAGTGTTAAAAGAAACTGTGCCTTGTGCATATACAATAAATTAGGTAGATACTTGAGTACCCCTACCCAGTTGTGTGAGCAATATTTGTGGTTTGTATAGTAGTAATCTTTGACCTAATCAGTAATATCGTTTAGCTCTACCAAGGACACCCAGAAGGCTAATTGAACATATATGCTTCAAGAAATTGATATTTTAATGTTAAAATCCCTCAGATTAAGAAATTTCTAATTAATTCCGTCCATAATTTGTGAGTTTCAGCTAATTTGTTATTGCTATCTCTGACACAGTGTAACTTATTTCTTATTTTACTTTTAAGTATGTAGTGTTCACTTCTAGAAAGTCGAGCACCCGGTTATGTTCTTAACTATACTTTCCGCGTGTCTCCTAAACACCGCACGAAATCTTGACTAAGTTTCTCCGGACTCCCGGAGACCTGCAGGGAGATTCCGTGGAATTATAGGGCCATGATAGAAAATCACTTCTCCACATAAATAAATGAATCCCTCCTCGCCGCATTTCAGCCCATTTCAACAGAGATCAGCCAGGAACGCAAGAGATATAGTGCACAGCCGTGTGCTCAATATACAGGTGTACTCCCTATACCTTCATTTTCATAGTGCGGTGAGACGGCAATCCGACATTTCCCGAGAGAGATCACGTGCAGGACCAACGGCTTAACGTATTTTGCTAGGCACGTGTGGATAAACACTACCATCTTTATGCCTCGGAGATGCTACTGACTGCCTTTTATAGAACCACTAAGATTCGAACCCATGACCACAGCGCGATAGTCTTACTCGTACCACGTACGCATTACAGCTATGCCACAGAGGCATTAAAGGTTAATATATTTCATACAGCAGCAAAGCCTTTTAAAATATATAAAAAAAGAACCGCCTTTGATGTTGCACACATATGACACATACGGCGAATAAATGTCCTAGCTACCTACATACCCTTTTGGCGTAAAGACGTGATGAGTTTTTTTATTAACATTTTACAAATGTTAATAAAAAAACTCATTAAATTAATTCAAAACAATTAAATTACATCTAATTTAATTGTTAAATACCGAGCGTTATTTTTTTTAAAAAATACATCATAGAGCAATAAAGTTACTTACTGATAAAAAACAAAAAATATTCACTGAATAAAAACCTTACGGGTTTTTTGTTCCCTCCGAATATTGCCGTGTTAAAATTGCTATAAACTACTCAAATGTACATTTAATATCTCGAATAAAAGATAACATCGTATTGTCACTCGTAGCAATTTACATAATACTTTATACCATTGTTATTTACGTATTTTCCGTTGGTATCTGATCAGATTTTGTCATTTTAAAAATTAAAGTGTATGTAAATATTGTCTGATAAAGGATTGTTGTTTTCTTTTATACGTATTATCATAAGGTGCCTATTTACTTTATTAACATTTTTTTTCCCACAGTGTTGCCTATGTAAAAAACGTTGTTCCGAGATAAAAGTACCGCTTTATATTTTCCAGGAATAAAAACCTATAGCATTCAGGAATGGTGTATTATCACTTACTAGGTTCTTTACTGCCACGGCTTGCACGTGCTGCAACGAATTAAGGTGCAAAATTCAATAAAAATCTTCAAAATCCGCATTAGCTTTATAATCTTTTTTGTTTTCAGGTAAATATAATATCAATGTCTCAAGGATGTACAAAAAGTTCGTTCACAGTGGATAAATCGATGTGCAACGGTGGGTTTACTTTGCATGGGGGATACATAGCATCCATAGTGGATGTCCTATCTTTCTATTCTATTCTCAGCCACAGAAACGGTAAAATTTCCTGGACAACTAACTTGAATGTCGAGTAAGTATTTTCTTAGGCAGATAAACAATGTTCTAATACTAATTAGTAACTAATTATGTATGTATATAATTCATGTCTGCCTTAAGTATTTTTATTAATAGCCGTATTTTTTCTAGTTATTTGAAATCGGCAGCAATCGGTCAAAAAGTAACCGTAGAAACAAAACTACAAATGAATGGTAACATTCCTATAACGGAAACAAGTTTATTTGACGAATCCGGCACAGTGTTGGCAAGAGGTACTGCCTCTTTCAAAGCAGGCAATGAAGAATTACAAATTATGCTCAAAAAGTTAATTGGTTTCGATGTGTATGAAAATGAATGTTAAAAATGAATGTACCATTTTGGTGGAATTTTAATTTGTCACACTTGCTATATACTTATTATGGACCGGCTGAAGGACATGTATCCATGGCTATGAATAAATTAATTAAAAAAAAAACCTATTATGGAAGAGGACATTTTCGCGCGAATAATAATTTTGAACCCGCGAAGATAATATATATTGTCGCTGTTCCAGACAAATAGATTTTGTTTTTTTTTACGGCAAAAATAAAAATAAACTAAATATTAAATATGTTGCTGTAATTTTAACCCACTTAAAAAAAGAAGAAGATTTTATCTTCCCCTGTTTGTATTTATATTTGTTTATGTGTTAAACCGTAGAGCGATTTTTTGTCAAAAATAAATTTGAAAAGGTAATTTAAAAATATTTCGCAATGGCATATAGGGCCAATTTTTTAATAAGATGTTAGTAATATATGAAAAAGCGACGATAGCCTAGTTGGGTATGGAACGGTCTGCCGAGACGAATGTCCGCAGGTTCAAATCCCAAGGGCACACACCTCTGATTTTTCTAAAATCATGTGTGTATTCTTTGTGAATTTATCGTTCGCTTTAACGGTGAAGGAAAACATCGTGAGGAAACCTGCACATCTGAGAAGTTCCTCTATAGGAATTTCGAAGGTGTGTGAAGTCTACCAATCCGCACTAGGTCAGCGTGGTGGACTAAGGCCTAATCCCTCTCAGTAGTAGAGGAGGCCCGTGCTCAGCAGTGGGCAAGTATATAATACAGGGCTAATATTATATATTATATTATATAGTAATATATTATTGTATAATGAATAGAGACATAAATATAAAACCTGATGGACTCATCTTTTTATATCAGTTCATGAATCATGTCACAATTAAATAAAATATGGCGAACTGTGTTTTTTTAAACCAATAAATATAATTTACACTTGAGTACTATTAAATTATTAAGAGCAGTAAAATATTTCGAAGGTTGAATGATTCTTTTTAAGGCGATACCTCAAGGTCCATTTTCATACATTTTGTTTCACCTTTAATCTGGGTAACTAAACAAGTATTGGCAAGTAAAGAATTTAAATTCACGTCTAGTTAGTGATTAGTTCTCGCAGTTGAAAGAAAAACGTAAAAATCTATACTATTATATAAAGCTGAAGAGTTTGTTTGTTTGTTTGTTTGTTTGAACGCGCTAATCTCAGGAACTACCAGTTCAAACTGAAAAATTCTTTTTGCGTTGGATAGCCCTTTGTTCGTGGAGTGCTATAGGCTATATATCATCACGCTATACCCAATAGGAGCGGAGCAGTAATGGCCAATCTCAGGAAATACCGGTCCAAACTGAAAAATTCTTTTTGCGTTGGATAGCCCTTTGTTCGTGGAGTACTATAGGCTATATATATATCATCACGCTATACCCATTAGGAGCAGAGCAGTAAAAGCTAATCTCAGGAACTACCGGTCCAAATTGAAAAAATATTTTTGCGTTGGATAGCCCTTTGTTTGTGGAGTGGTCTTAGTTATATATCATCACGCTATGACCAATAGGAGCGGAGCAGTAATGGCTAATCTCAGGAACTACCGGTCCAAACTGAAAAAATATTTTTGCGTTGGATAGCCTTTTGTTCGTGGAGTGCTGTAGGATATATATCATCACGCTATACCCAATAGGAGCAGAGCAGTAATGGCTAATCTCAGGAACTACCGGTTCGAACTAAAAAAATCATTTTGTATTGGATAGCCCTTTGTTCGTGAAGTGCTATAGGCTATATATCATCACGCTATGACCAACAGGAGCAAAGCAGTAATGGCTAATCTCAGAAACTAGGAGTTTGAACTGAATAATTATTTTTGTGTTGGATAGCCCTTTGTTCCTGGAATGCTATAGGCTATATATATCATCACGCTATGCCCAATAGGAGCGGAGCAGTAATCGCTAATCTCAGGAACTACCGGTTCGAACTGAAAAAAAAAAATTGTGTTGGATAGCCCTTTGTTCCTGGAGTGCTATAGGTTATATATCGTCACGCTATGACCAATAGGAGCGGAGCAGTAATGAAACATGTTGCAAAAACGGGGACAATTTATTAGTTTTGAGAGCGTCCGTTGCGTGCGCTGCGTAAACGGTTAAAGTTATGCAACAATGATGTATGACGGGATTGTTCCTCTTAAAAAGTTCTAAAAAATATATTATAAAACAAAGTCCCCCGCTGCATCCGTCTGCCTAAACGTATTAAACTCAAAAACTACCCAACGTATTAAGATGAAATTTGGTATGGAGATAGTTTAAGACCCTGGGAAGAACATAGGCTCCCGGGAAACTACTACTTTTATAACGGAATACTTTAGCCTGAAAAACTTTATAACGCGGGCGGAGCCGCGGGCAAAAGCTAGTAATTAATAATCATGGATATTTCGGCCTTTAAAATTTAATATGACGAAATTTTAAAGGCCGAAATATCCATGATTATTAATTATTTTTACGTTTTTCTTTCAACTGCGAGAACTAATCACTAACTAGACGTGAATTTAAATTCTTTACTTGCCAATACTTGTTTAGTTACCCAGATTAAAGGTGAAACAAAATGTATGAAAATGGACCTTGAGGTATCGCCTTAACTTAAATAAAATTAAAAACAAACACCTTCAAATAAAGAACGCGAACAATACCGACAATACCGACTACCTTCGCCTCACGTAAAAATCAAAGTAAACATGTTTATGCACGATAAAGGAGTTTTCATATTTGGAATAAGAATTGTGGAAACTAGGAGGGACGCTATATCTCGTCTGCCTTTGGAGCTGTCGTGGAAGATATTTTCGTAAGTAACTCCTTGTTAGCGATGCAGACACATATTTTAAAGTAATCTGATTAGGTTTTTCGATGCGGTTCGTGCCAGACCGCGTACCGCTGCTTTTTGTTTTCTTTTGTTTTAAATTTAGTTCTTGTTGTTACCACGCTGCTTAAATAATACTCTTGGGTGTTTAATACACAGTACATACTTATTTATTATTATATTAATATATAAGTACTAATTATTTAATGTAATAATTAATAAGCAAGTGCCTGTTTATTTACTATAGTACTAATACTGTTTAAGTACTATTTCGTGGAAATAAACCATATATACTTATTTTTAATGCACATGGCGCAAACATGGGTTTATTTACGTCAAGTATATAAAAAAAACAATGAAAAAAATGTTTCGGGAAAATCGCGTTTTCTCGAACTATAAAGATAAAATTAAGAACAAAACCTGATCTAAATACAAAATTTTATACAAATCTGTTCAGCTGTTTCTGCGTTTACTTCTGACAAAGATAAAAAAAAAAAAAACATCCAAACCCTTTTACAAACTTTTGCATTTATAATATTATTAAAATAAGATAAGATTATATTATTAGATAATTATAAATTTAAAATATTATGTAAGATACTAATGTTAAATTTTATTTATATTTGTCTGAAGAACAAATTTGTTTTATTACAGCTGGTTTTTTTTATATATTGACTTTAGTTATTAACATCGTTTTCAGAACTGGAATCTGTAACTGAGTTTTTTGAGATGTCCACATTATATTCATTAGATAAAAAGTTCATAGGCGTTGTAGTCAAGTAGCAGCACGGCCGGCTGTTAAATTTTCGCACGGTTTCGAAAAACGGGACAATTTTGTGTCCCCGAGTTTTTTGCGGGGACACCGGGACAGATTACGGAAAAACGGGACGGTCCCGTTCAAAACGGGACGTCTGGTCACGTTATGTATATACCTAAATATTACAAACTTTACCTAGAAGTACCTATCTAAGTATATTTACGTAGGCTCGTCAAAACATCCAAGAAAAATGTGTTTTCTAATGTCTGGGTGCGTATTGTAAAGTGTTCTAGATACCGGCTATTGTATTTTATTACGTAGACATGTCAAAACTAGAGGTAACATCCAAGAAAGAATGTATTCTGTAAAATCTGTCTAGGTGACAGTGGCGGAGCGTCCATACAACCAGATTCCTACCGGTTTCCTTTTTAGGTTCATTAACGTTTGTCTTATTTTTTGTTTTTTGTCAAATTGGTTGCGATATGATAATTAAGGTGATTTTTTTGCCTGGAGTTACCTTTTGCATAATTTCAACCTTCGCTACTGCTGGGTGAGTATTGTAATGTGTTTTAGATGCTCGTTATATAGGCTATACCTAATCACTAGATGTAAAATAAAGTGATTTGAGAACAGAAAAGAATTTTATATAATCATAACGTTAAATTTCGTATTTATTATTATATTTCATTTGAATTTGGGATTGCTTGATAGATAACCATCTCGGGTGCACGTACGTAAGCCGACAGTACTTCTTTTCAGCCTTTTAAGTAACTTGTTGATGGCCATAAAAATAATAACAAATTAATGTCCAAAGTGGAATCTCCTGATATCTGACATTCTTAGAAAAGGCTAGGTCAAAAGTACATTGAACCGGAGGGAATGCATGAAATGATTCATGAAGGTGGAGGAAGCGAGAGAAATATGCCAATTTTTTTCAATTTGGCAAATCATTGTCTCTGCCTACCCCTATGGGACAGAGGCGTGATAATATTTATGTATGTATGTATGTATGAAACTTCCTTATCCTATTATCGTTCTCATTACTTTTAAACTACTTGTACCAGAAGAGCCATCATTCATAATAATGACACTATATTCTAGTCCTAATTACACCTTATTTCTTCCAATCAGCTATCTAGACAAGTTGTCGCTGCGCAATGCAAAACATTCGCACAAAACATGGGCGCGAATCATTTTAGCCGATAGGAAACTGCGGAGTCGACTGAACAAATTCGAATTGGCCGATAAACTGGGTTCCGAGAGCTTGGCGAAATTCTACAAACGAAATAAAAGGAAATTGAAAAAGGAAATGGGCAAAAATTACTTGCCGCGGTGTGAAGACGCAGGTAATCTTGGAATTATTATTATCGGTTTGATTTGGACAGATGTTTGGGGAGATAGGACCTTGATGGGATGATCGTCTATTGCGGAAAATGGGAACATAAGAAATGATTGGTCAATTAGTGCTGGGTTTTTGTTGGTAGATGCATTGACTGCTAGTTTAACCTCTTCGCAAGAAGCAATCTAATTTATGTTTTTAGTTATACATCTACGTACTCCATATTCATTGAAAAATAATGTAAAACGAGTTAAATTTACACTTTTCTTTTCATACTTAATGGTTATTGCATAATAAACGGCGCATTATCGTCATAACAAATTACTGTTTCGCGTTTTATTATTGTAATGTTTATAAATGGAATTAAAATGACTCCTGACTGTAAAAGAATTTGGTTGTTTTCTTATGTTTACGCGAATGTTAGGCATTGAAATAAAACTACTTTTGGGACGACCATGAATGTCTTCGAAACATTGGTAGCAAATTATAATTAAAAAAACCGCGATATTAACCGAAAAATAGTTTTATCATTAGAATTTGGTGACAGATCATATAAGATGTATTTTTTGGGTATCAAACAAGTTAGTTCAGTGACCTAATTTAAAAAAGCAGTTCAAGCATCCCTGGTGGGGATCGAACCCACGACCTTTGGATTAGAAGTCCAACGCGCTATCCTCTGCGCCACAGGGACATGTGTGTTGCCATTCGTAGTTACTAGTTAAAACCTTAGAGACTTGGGAAAAACAGTTTGTTTGTCGATACCGACACTAACCCCTATAGTTATGTTTTTTGCAATTGAATATGACGAGTATGTTGCTCGTCTGATTGTAAACGATACGATCATCCATAAATTTATCAACACCATCAAGAATTTTGAATAGAATATTTGTTAATTTCCAAAACCAATAGGGCCATTTTCTAGAACTGGAAAACCCACAGAGAGCAGTTATTGTTTTTGTTACCAAATTCCCAAGGGTTCTAAGATAGTAAAACTAAAATTTATGCCGTTTTAAATAATACTTGTTTTTTGTGCGTTTTCCTTGCGTTCCTGTAGATAAGACGTGATCAATGGCTTTTTTTTGTTATGTTTAAAAATGAATTTCTGATGTTAAAGTACCAAAAGCTTTAATGGTAATTGAAATTATAAACAGGATTATTGTTGATTATATTAACGATTAAGAAATTAATTTAAAACATTTTCTGTATGAGAACTTAAAAAAATCTGATAACAATATTTTATAACCACATTGTTTTTTGGTTTCTCTCTTGTTATAATATGTAAAAAAAAAATATGATTTCAGTTCAATCAACGAAAACAATGATTGCGAAATCGAAAAGAGCAGGAGAAGCCTTAGTGATTCATATGAAGCGCTATAAACTATTTTAACACTTCGAAGTGTGAAATATATGACTCAAATACATACTTGTTTTATTTTATGATGACGGTATCCCACGTTTTTTTTATTGCTTTGAATGACGAGACAAGCTAACCTTTCGCCTGATGGTAAGTGATACGACCGCCCATAAACAGTAGAAACACCATCCAATATTTTGAATTACAAAGTATTGTTTGATATACCACAGCGCTCGCCATTCTAAGACATGAGATGTTAAGTCTTATTATGTCTAGTACTTACACTGGCTACAATGAATTTCTCACGTTAAATTTCCTATCCAAAAATTAAATACCGGATCTTTTTTTATATACAAATAGCTGGTATTAGGTGCCTAAGACTTATAATTGTACAAAAATGTACTTATAATTGTACAAAAAACTCGAAAGCAATATTTTAGAAATAGTCAGGCTTTATTCCGTCTACGAGGTATATCCATATTTTTCTAATTACGGGCGTTCTATTGAAAAGTAGTATTGATAGTTACATAGGTAAAACAGTCCAAAATGCCTATTTACCTATACGGCTTTCAAAACTACCCTTCCATTAGAAAGCCCCTAATTCCAAAAAGACGGATTTGTCCACTTTGATTGAATAGGGACCATTACTATAATGCAGAAGATACTTCGCGAATTTTTACAATCGATAACAATATTTCGTCAGGAATTAAAATTTTAACCATTGAGGTAAGTACTAGTAATATTTTTTTTTGGGTGATCTAGAAGTCAACATAATGTTTCCGTCCATAATTTATACTAAATTATCATGCTTTCTATGGGCATAACGTTTGATGCAATTATGAGATAGTCCTAACTATATGTTATTTTCAATAACTTTCAATAACATATTATTGGAGCTCTCAATTATCTTTAGTGGAATCGTCATACTGTGTTTCAACTTGCCAACTTTTATAGAAAACTTAAGCGGAGTTTGATTATCAAGGAAACTTGCAGAAGTTATCTTCCGTAGATAGACACGTCAAGCTGTCTTCTGTTTATGATACTTGTGTAACTTGCTCGGAGTCATATGTATGTATTTATTGAAATGTTGCTACTAGTGTAAACGTATCTGGGAGTTCTTGAACAATATATTCCTGCGAGGACTTACTAAACAATAAACATAGCTTTAGATTGAGTTTATCTAGTTATTTCGTTTATATATTAATTAGGTTACTTTCCAATGTTAGATTTTGTTAATTATTTTATATGTAAAATAATGCGAAAAAGAAAATCTGTGAAATCAGTATCAAAAGTAGTTGAAAAATAAAGCAGTACTTATTTGAATATTGTTGTGAGCAAAAGTGGGGGTGAGATGGATTTATTATGCTATCTCTTTCTCACGCACGCACCATTATGGTTGGTGCCACTTGGTGACGTCAATTTGCCAGTTACGTTCTTCGACAGCTACTCCTTCCACTTATCAAAGTTCTATAACTTATTTGATATTGTGTGGATTTTGAAAAATATTTTTCCCCTAGATTTTAAACGAGTAACTTATTTGATAAATGTTTTAAAAAAAGTCAATACCTCTATTCACACCACTTAAAGGTATCTACTGTCGCGTTTGCTAAAAATGGATTTTGAACAAAAATACCAACTGTTTATAACGCGTTCGTGTTGCGAGTCATAAACATGATCATAAAGCAAATATTTGTTATTAGCACTAGTCGATTTCTGTGGCTTTGCTTTATATAAATTAGTTGAAGACATTATTCACTCAGTATAGTAGAAGCAGCAGACTGGAAGTTCCCGGGTTCAAATGGTAGGCCGAGTAACACTGTATGGAATTTACAAATTATGTGGTATTATGCGACTGTTTGTAAAATTTAATCCGAAATCTTTTACAATATGTGCAAAAAATGCTCGTGGTAACGCCATTCAAATAAGAAGATGGAAAAATAGTTGATAAAATAATACACAGAACAATATTTTTCATAAGTAGATATTTTTGTGTTCTGAGTTTGTAAAGGCGACAAAGTTTAATATCGACAGAGTTTTTATTATCAACATTTATTAATGCTTTTACTAAATAATATTTAACACAATATTACGTATCTGTACTCTGTAGATCAAGAGTTTTGTGTCTCGATCACCCAATTTTATTCTCACAGAATTTTGACCACACCAACTGTGTATATAAAACGTTTGTACGGATAAAAATATGATACAAAACACACAAACACAATAACAAACAGACAAAAGCTAAGCTAAAATAAGTAAAGTTCGTGTTAAACAACAATAAGTCATGCATAACTCGCATTCGCCACGGCGAGTTTACTTCATTTCGCTAAGTGAACATAACTGCACGTTTATGTAAATAGAAAACTGAGTAAGTGCATGAATTGCCATTTGTGAACTGTAATGGGCACTTTTCTAGTATTTGGTTGGAATGCACTGGCTAGGTTTGGTGTTATTTATCTTTGGATGGAGAAAAAATTAATACATACATAACATCACGCATTTTATCCCCGAAGGGGTATGCAGTGGCGCAACTAGGGCACCCACTTTTCGCCAAGTATGTTCCGTCCCATGATGTGATAGGGGGCGAGCCTATCGCCATATCGGGCACAAATTCCAGACTCCGGGCTGATACTGAGTAGAAAAACCCAAATATCACTTTGCCCGACCCGGGATTCGAACCCAGGACCTCAGAGCGCTATTGTACCGGACATGCAATACAACTACGCCACCGAGGCAGTAAAAAATTAATATCATTTATTATTATTTTTTATAAGTGCACGTCAAAGTAATCCAACTGCACCTGATGGTACGTGAAGTGCGAGACGAGAGATGATACCTCGGTAGTCGACACAATTATGCCGGCCTGTTGGAACCGGATATATACAGGCTGATCTTGGGCTGCCTTGGTGGCGTAGTTGTAGTGCATGCGCGGTACAACAGCGCTCTGAGGTCCTGGGTTCGAATCCCGGGTCAGGCAAAGTGATATTTGGGTATTTCGATTCAGTATTAGCCCGGAGTTTGGAATTAATGCCCGATTTGGCGATAGGCTCGTCGCCTATCACATCATGGGTCGGAACACACTTAGCGAAAAGCTGGTGCCCTGGTTGCGGCTGTGCATAGCCCCTTAGGGGATAAATGCGTGATGTTGTGTGTGTCATTTTGAAACGCGACATACGTACGTGGGCCACTATGACGGGCGTTAACACTTTGTATACCCCCCTGAGGCAATTCTTGTGCGCTTGGTCTCCACACCAAATGCACGCCCCTGCATGGGGGAACATTTGTCGCGACCCTAGGCGCACAGCTCGTGCGTTGGTTGCTAAATTCACATTGAGGTCTGTCCAAGGGTTCGTGAACATTTCCCTTCCCTTCCTTCCAACCATCCTAAGAACTCTTATTACTCCTCTTCTCTTCCTTCCCTCTATCCCCTCCCTTCTTCCTCCCGGGCTCTAAGACTGTCTAGCTGGATGCTACCGAGCCTCTAGTGATAGCGGTAGGGCCCACCAGCTCATCATGGGGCTACCGTGGTTGCTAAGCCGGGGTATCGCTTGTACAACGTTAGCAGGGTACCCCCGGTGATAACCACGGCAGTTCCCCAAAAAAGCAATATGACCGCCCATAAACAGTAGCAACATCATATAGAACTTTAAATTACAAATTACTGTGGCGCACTCTATTGCGCTCGTCACCCTTAGATATAAGGTGTTAAGTCTCATAATGCTCACTGGTCAGGTATTTATGCTGGCTACAATCTCCTCCAAACCGGAACAATGCATGCATACTGTTATTTGATAGTAAAATAATGTATAGTATTTTGTGAACTGTTTCCACCTATTCAATGTTGGGTCGGCGCAACTTGTTCAAGCAAGGAGCTTTTGTCTATTTGCATATAATATGGTTCGCAAGTTCTTGGGTTCGATTCAGGACAGGCAACACTGGGCGAATCCCGTAAAGGGTGTTGGCGTCATTCTAGTGGCCGAAACTAGGCAAAATCTCAAGTGCGTCAATGTTAGTTTAGATCAGATTGCATATCTGTCAATGTTGAAACTGGTAGTCTAACCTTGAATATAATCGTCGTGGAAAATAATATATAATCGTCGTTAAAAATATACAGTTAGGAAATAAAATTAATTCGCTTTTCGCAGGAAAATGGCGTAGCGTTTGACCTAATATTTTCTCCAAAGTCCAACTACAAGAAAATATGAAAGGATATATATTTAATTTTTGAATTCTTTTATTTTTTATCTTTTACCGCTTCCTTAAAAGTGCCACTCGGTGAGAGTTACTCCTATTGCCCCCACTACGCAGCGGTACTGTAGTAGGATATTGATTGTATCCACTCGGATAGCGACACAAGGTGTAAACTCGCCATAGTGGCCGTAATTGTGTCGCGTTCCGGGTAGCCAGGCTTCGATCGGTTTTGAATAGGCCGGTGTAGTGTCGAACTCGGCTGACGAGATTCAATCATCTCTAGTCAATAGGTACTCTGTCTGGTTCACTACTTACTATCAGGAGTTATGTTGCCGTATCCATATCCTTATATATTATAAAACAAAGTCCCCCGACGCGTCTGCCTGCTTAAACGTAAAATAAAAAACTATCGACCGAATTTCGATGAAATTTGGTTTGGAGATAGTTTAAGATCCTGGGCAGGGTATAGACTATTTTTTATCCCGAAAAACTGTTTCATGCGGAAGAAGCTGCGAGCGAAAACTAGTAAAAAATAAATAAGTACAAACATCCAAAATATACGGAAGAATTCGCAAGCAACATAGCTTTCCAGACCGACTACGTTCAGGAATCGTAAATAATTTTGTGAAACGGTATGAAATATCGCAACCACACTTTTCCAAATAGACTTGTTAAATCGTAGCACATGTATCAAAACAACGCATAATAAGGACCGACCAAGTCCATACATTACGCGCTTCAAGTAAATTGTAAAACATTTCATGTGCGAACCACGGTCGCGTGATATACGGCCGTCGCTTCTGCAGCCATAGTATATGGCGCGGAAGCCCATACCAAATTCACATCGGAATAAACGCAAGCGCTTGATAATTTATTGCTTGTGTATTGTGCAGCGGAGCTGTGTTTAGACAGGCGATTGGTTTAATCAGAAACGTGAAGCGATAAAGCTGCTAAATTTTGTTTTTTGCGTGTGTTCCGAACAGAACGGTCATGTTTTATTAGATTTTGTTTTCTGATGAAGTTTGCATTTGCTTTATCTAGATTGATGGTGTTTTATGGCTAGTGTTTTGCCAAAATGCAAATCGATTTATCCGTTACGAAGCTGTAGTAACAAATTCGCATTTGTACAAAGAGAATTGCATTTTTAGTCAGTAATATTTTATTTTGTTGTATTCTGTTTTGTAGGATGTCTGTTGGGTTTTATGAATCAAAATATATTTTGAATGTTCCGGCAAAGCCGGGAAATGCAATTATTCTTTGAAAGGAAAGATTCTGTGTGGCGTTGCTGATGTTTGTAGGCAGACGTTGTACTTATTATCAACCAAGCGATATGTTCTCACCAATAGTAAACAAAGATTTTATTAGTTCATAACATCAAGATTAATGACGAACGTGGTGCTGGCTACCCTAGGTACCGTTATACTAGTTCAGCCGCCCTTTCCTAAGCTTGTTAAAGCCACCGCGTTAGTGCTCATGCTCGTCTGACCAATCCAATCTACGCGAAACGTGTTGAAATACTTGAGACAATTCAGCATCATTCATTTTCACGCATTTGTGAATTATCTGACCGCCTCCCATATGTTCTAAGCTCGGCTCTTACAAACTCCGCCACTGAGAATAACATAATTTAATTCGAAACAGTTACCATCTGGAGTTTGAAATTCGTATCATGGCGTTGACCGCGTCTAGTTAATTAATGTTACTACAATCGGACTTAAGATGTATTAATTTACACTCAGTTACACCCTCATCAAGTGACAGGCACTTTATTTAGTCTACAATTACCCGGTTCATTAGTAAATGGTTATTTGTAATTCTGGCTTCATTCATCATTGAGTGTGTGGTCCTTGGATCCAAGGACGTGAGTGATTTGGAAGTCGGTGGTGAGATTTAATTATGATGATGGCTTTTGGTTGGGGGAAATCTTTTTGAGATAGTTGAGTCATATGGATCTATGTTTGCATTTTTGTTTGGGTTAGAATCCTTTTTATATCAATTAAGGCGATGATGGTAGTACTGTTTATATTTCAATAATTATAAATTCTGTTTCGATTTCAACGGTGATTTTAGTCAAATTAATTGTTCAATATTTTTATAAAAATAAAAAGGGTCGTAAAAAATTTTATCCTGAGTTTTCCAGAGTAACGTAACTTGTATTCCAATTTCAGGAAAAAAAGCTCCAGTACGTCTATATAATAACGTAGCACACGTATTTATTTTCAATTAAAAGCATAATATTATGGAACATAATCAAAAAGAAATCCAAATCTTCCTTAATTAGGTTATAATCAAATTGAAATAACCGATAAATGCAAGTAGTTTTTAGATAACATTAAATATTTTAATTCATCGTTAAGAGGTATTCGTAATAGAAGATTTAAGCAAGGTTGCAAAGGAGGTACTCACTTAGATTAAGTGGGATAATGATCCGACAGAATGGATGCGGTAATCACTATAATTAGGTGTATCTTAACGCAAGCCAGATAGCTTACATGTTAATTGTTAAACCCTGCTAATTCGTCTGTCGATAAGCCATGTTCATTATCAAATGGATGGATTTAATGTCTTGGTATAGGTTACTTAAGTAGCAATATTTGAATATGATTTATTACAAATGTGTTATTTTAAATTGACATAGCCTCAGTGGTAGTAGTATTGCGTGCTCGGTAAGATACCGCTCTGAGGTTCCAGGTTTGAATTCCGAGTCGGGCAGTGACATTGGGTTTTGCTGCTCAGTACTCCGAATGGAAGGCATTTTCGAATTGTATATTTGCTCCACCGATGAAAGGTCAAGGCTCAGGTGTACTGTGTAAGGTCTTGTTATGCCGGATATTTTCACAATAAGAATTTTATTCCAGAAAAGACCTTCATACGATGAAGCCGTAAGCAAACGCTAGAAAACAGGTAATCGAAATTAAAGTAATATTTAAATTCTAGAAGGCACATAACAATGTTTAGTTATATTAATAACCAAGCGCCCTGTCTAGCAAATATCAAGTAGGAACGCAACGATACGTACCTATGCTAATAGATTTTGTGCTCATGCAAGCAAATACATACAAGATCTACAAGCTCTGCGACTGTTAGATATTGAAATGTAGGAGTATTAAGTTGAATTATTATATTTATTCACTTACTTGCCAATGGGTAGACTGAAATCCTAGCTAGGCTTATTCCCTAAGTATTAGTATATTTTTTGTAAAGCTAGAAGGTTTTTCGTTTAGATGCTTATTTCTGGATATTCTCTTTCGTGTCTGCAAATTTTAATAGGAAGCTACAATAACCGCGGGTGCTTTAGACTATTTTTTACCTCGCAAATGAAGCTAAACGGGAGCGTAGAAGCAACGTAGTGCTACTCATTGGTATTAAAAAAAAAATACTCTAGGATACTACGATGCATTGCTCCTGAAACTAATTCCTTTGTTTATTAAATATTATTATCACATTTTAGTCTTAAGTAATTCCTTCTAACATCGTACACAGAGATATTACTTTAGTTATTTACTATGAGAATAGGTAAGTTTAACATTACCCACATTTGCATACATTCTGACATCATAATAAAAAAAAATGTTACAAAAGCTTGAAATATATCCACTTAATTTCTCACTGCACACATATAAAAGATACCAACAACATTTGAAGACACTTTAGCAGAGGAAGAAAGCCCTCATCCGAGTATCAGAATTCGGAGTGCACTTCGCACGAGAGCGTCAAAGCGGCCGGATGCGTCGATTTGGCGGGCGCCATCTTGTATCTCTTGACATGGCGGGAATATTACTCTACACCCTTTTTCGGCTGATAAATCTTGACCTAAATTCGTAGCATTTTCTCAACTAGATTTCTTTGTTGCACGCATTTTTGTTGTATTGTTTTTGTGGTATGAGCTGGCTATTGACTACCTTCTTTCGTGTTGATTTTCCATCGTCTGTTTAGGCGCCAATTTACTGACCATCAGATGAAGTGTAGTTACTTTGTACCGACCGAATAAAAAATATTATGAACTAAAAGATTAACCACGCAATATGCTATATGATTTAAGAAAAAAATAAATTAAATGAAAATTAACTGTAAGCAGTGGGATGGGTTGCGTTTCCTTTAACTATTTGTGGATTGTAAAGAGGGGACACAGATTAATACATTTATTGATTGACTAAATAATTAGGTGGTTTGCGAGCGACCGCTATGACCAGTTGCCTTGCATATTTAATATACATTAACTAATGTAAAACTTTATTATACATAGATTATAAGTATGAATTTTACGCCACTACTAATATCATTTGTCTCGACATCTTTTCTTTCAAAATCGAATGGAAACTCGTCAAATTCCTAGACATAGTTGATCTAACACAAAAAGTAACCCAAATAAATAGAAATAAAAATATTTCACACTTTCCTTGAAACAGTAGCAGCCCTTACCGCGTCATTTGCCCTAGCAGTGTTCTCGCGATAGTACGGCGCTAATCGATGTCATTTAGCCAATCTGTACTTTGACCACATGGCTTTTAAGTTAATTGTGGAAGTTCGACGAGGGATAATTGAGTTTTTCATAACCAAAAGCAGTTATAATTTAAGTAAAATGTTGTCATTCGCTGTTAAGTAAGCTTAAAAAGTCCTGGGTTTTGCCCAGTAATGGAACCAAATTGCTTAGAGATATTGTCGCCTTGTTCAAGTAAATATCATTTGTATATTGCACTACTAAATGAAACTATATAGTTATCTTCTTAAAATAACATTTTACAATAAGCTTCCCGAACCATAGTTATAAATTAAAAAAGGTTGAGTTTCGAAGTGGCTGTAGGCTAGTTGGGTGTGGAACGGATTGCCGAGAACAATATCCGCAGATCCAAATCACAAGATCACACACCTCTGATTTTTCTAAGAATTCGATGGGTATATTCTTTATGAATTGTCGCTTAGTATAACGGCGAAGGAAAATATTATAGTGAAGAAACATGCGTACCCGAGAAGTTCTCTGTAGAAATGTTGGTGAAATGGTGTGTGAAGTCTACCAATCCGGACTAGGCCAGCGTGTTGGACTAAGGTCTAATTCCTCTCAGTAGTAGAAGAGGCCCGTGCCCAGCAGTGGGACAGTATATAATATACGGCTGACATATTCACCATTAAAAATCTCGTACAAAATAAATATCAGTAAAAAGTAATGTATCTCTATACGCCCTAATGTTACTACTACTTCTCTAAAAAGTTCGTCAAAGCGGCAGCATCACACTTAGTGTGAAATATACTTACACAAAAGGCACATGCGCACTATACACATAATATTCAAAAAAGTAAAACTTTGATTGGTCAAAATAGTGTGCACAATCTTAGCACAGGTAAATATGAGTATGTGGTTTCATTTACTAACACCATGACATAATGACTGTAGACTGTGCACCGGAAGGTCTTGCGTTCAGATCGGTGACGGCTTCGTGAGTTCATGCAGGTAACTGACACGTTTAGAAGGTAATGTCTAGGCGTTATCCGATTCCGAAAATTCTTCCACAAACTTCAAGCTTTGTTTTCTTCAACTGATAGACGAATCTTATCGTAAAGAAAGAATACTACAAAAGCGAAACCCAGAGCAAAAAACTACCAAGGATAAGAAACGGACAAGAGAATACACAAACAATGGCTAAGGATAAATCAACTATAATTCATGTTCAATTAACAATTTCAAACGTAAATGTAGATGTCGTACTGCAGTCTTTTGCCACGGTCGCTTTTCAAGCGCAGGGTGACGTGGTTGAAGCCCAGGCCGCCGCTGGTCACGTTGGCCGAGGCCCCACTATTGGTCAAATCGTAGGCTAGGATACCCTGGAATGTTGAAAATAAAATAGTATATCTTCACGAATGTATTTCCTGCGGAAGATTTCCGAATTGAGATAATGAGATTATGGAATGGAGGGTTTAGGTATAATTGAAATATATAAAAAAAAGAAATATTTATGATGATTTAAATCTTTAACGTAACAAAATATAATGGAATTAAGCACCAAACGGTAAGGCATAGATTCGATAAGCGCGTTTATTAGTAAAGTGATTAAATTATCGATAGAAATTCGTTGATAGAAAACACTGCTCTGGGTTGTATATGTTGTAATAAGCTACTGATCTCGAATGTACCAGAAAATATTTTTAATGCATTAGTCTCTGGAACTATCTAGCGCAGCGATTTTAAAAATTCTTACGAATTAGAAATCAGCAATCATCTTATCTAATTACGAAAGAAACATTTCCTTAAGCGTTAAGATAAATTATACTATTCCGTGATAAAATGTAGCCTATGTCTAGCAAATATAGTATTAGTAAGTCAGTCCGACATAAGATTGATGTCTTCCCCCCGTTCACTTTAGGCAGTTTCCTTCCATCATCGTACGTTTTCTTTGCCACTAGGCTGTCCCGTGACTAAACTTCTATGAGCCCGGTGCGAGCTTCTATAACTACGGTCATGTAGGATCCAAAACTTGTGTCCTGCTCTAATTTCTGTGCCTCTCCATGACCTGCGCCTTAGGTGCAGCTGGCCTAGTTACAGCACTGTTATTACATGTAGGTACTTCGGTATTTACTAACCTGGATACTCTGATTGTGGCTGTTAGGTATCGTGTAGCTGACATACTCGATCCGCTTGGAAAATGTATTGGCGGCAAACTTCGCTTTGGCGTGGTGCGCCTGCCGTCGCATAACGTTCGTGCCCATAAATGTGTGGCCACACTCCGTCGCCACCACAACGGCTAACAGCAATCCCAGGATGTACAGCTTCATTCTGATTATAATCTCTTCTGCTTCCAGTAGTCTTATTCGTAGTCACCAGTGAGGATGGTTCACTGAACGTCGGCTATTTCTTATATACATATGTTCTTATCATTTATCAAGTTATGATCAGTAATTAGTTTTCGCGGAAGTTATCTTGTCAATTTCTTTGATGATTAGATATTGATGCTATATTAAATAAATATTTAACTCATCGACATATATGTACTACGTAATAGATTTGGCGTTCCGAACACTCACCTTGTTCAACAGAAGGGTTCTGCAATCCGGTGCTGGTCGCCGTTTTACTGATACTCTATTTAAAGTGCTTTAGCACGGCATGTTTAAAAAGTTTGGTTAGTCGATGATTGATGTTTTAGCACTGCAGCGAATTTTTTTCCGAACTCTAGATTTTGAACAAATAGTTTATATGGATGTTCGTGTCTTTAAGTAGAATATACGTCAATGAATTAACTGTTTATTCATGCTTCATGTGCGTAAGTGCCAAGTGAATTAATACTGTAATTCTAGGACTATGATTCTTAAGAAATATGCCTTTACACAATAGATGATTATCGATTATTTAAAAAAATATTAGAACTCTACATACCGTTAGATTCATAAAATAATTTAGTTCTTTGTAATAATCTGACCTCATAAGTCATTAAATTACAAATATTTCTATCGTAATTAGGTTTTTGACGTCCGATGTTTATTATTACTTCTATTCCAAATTATAATAGAGCTAAAATTATGCATTAAAATCTGAATTAAACTACGTTCTATGTATTCCAAAGCTCATAATGTTGATCGCAACTATAATGCTGCGGAATGTTATGATTTTAGGGATCTGTACAATAAGAACAGTAACAACTTATAACTCTTTCAAAAGATGGTAAATAACCTAATCTCTTCCTTAGCTCAGCTTAGCTTGTTAGCTTTAATAATTATCATTTAAATGTGTTATCTTTAACAATCAATTATATTTTATTAGAATTGAAAGGTATCTATCACGTGCATCGGCCAAGTGTCTTCATATTAACATGAATCACGTTTTTCAATATATCTGGGTGTAATCTGTTTCGTAGCATCTCTTCAGTTTTACGAATCAAAATACATTTTGAGAATTCCGCGACAGCCGGGAAATGCAATTATTCTTTGAATGGTAAGATTCTGTGTTTCTTTGTTGCTGTTTGTAAACAGGTTTTGTAGGTACTCATTATTAAACAAGCGATGTTTTCTCACTAATAGTAAAAAAATATCGATTTGATGAGGTTTTTTTTGTAGTGCTGCCGTGGTTATAAGCCTCAATGTGTATTTAGCAACCATGAGGTATACACACTGAACTGCATGCCTAGGGTTGCGGCAAATGTGCCCCCGTGCATGGGCGTGCATTTGATGTGGAGACCATGAACCATAAGGTTAAGATTAATGACGGACGTAGTGTTGGCTCCCCTAGCTCTTGTTATACCAGTTCAGCCGCTCTTTAATAAGCTTGTTTTTAGTCACCGCGTTGGTGCTCATGCTCATCTGACCGATCCAATCTACGCGGAACGTGTTGAAGTACTGAAGACATTTTTAGCATCATTCATTTTCACACATTTAGTCAAATTGAAATTATTGATGTTTTTATAAAAATAAAAAAGATCGTAGAAAATTTTACCGAGAGTTTTTGGAAAAAAATGATTTGTTTCCAATTTCAGAAAAAAACCCTCCAGTACATCTATTTAACTGTGTAGCGTATTTTATTTTCGAATAAAAAGCATATAACAGAAGACAATCACTCAGAAATCAAGATTATCTTCCTTAATTATATTATAACTAAGTGGAAACAAGCGATAAATGCTTATTTCGACTTAGTCATAACTTTTAGATAACATTAAATATTTCAATTCATCATCAACAGGAATTTTAATTAGGCACCGACTCCAAAATATGTATCCAGCATATACCTGTTATGTGAAATATTTTTTTGGTTTTGAGTGGTTTTTTAAGGCGGTTTAATTTTTTGTTAAAATTGATTTTATTTTTTGCTATTTGTGTTAGTAAAAAATAGACTGTCTCGATGGCGTAGTTGTGTTTCGCTCACAATACGACTATCGCGCTGAGGAGTTACACCTCTGCCTACCCCGGAAAAAGGGAAGAGGTTTGATGCTATATATTGTACGTATGCAGTAGATTCAACCATACCAAACGCAAAAACACAACATATATATTTCGCTCACAGTACGACTATCACGCTGTGTTGTTACACAGGGGAAAAGGTGTTATGCTATATATATATATATATATATATATATATATATATATATATATATATATATATATATATATGTGTGTGTGTGTGTGTGTGTATGTTAAGCGGCGATAGCCTAGCTGGGTGAGGAACGGACTGCCATGACGAATGTCCGCAGGTTCAAATGCTAAGGGCACACACCTCTGACTTTGCTAAAAATCATGTGTGTATTCTTTGTGAATTTATCGTTCGCTTTAACGGTGAAGGAAAACATCGTGAGGAAACCTGCACATCTGAGAAGTTCTCTATAGAAATTTCGAGGGTGTGTGAAGTCTACCAACCCGCACTAGGCCAGCGTGGTGGACTAAGGCCTAATCCCTCTCAGTAGTAGTATACAGGGCTGATATTATTATTATTATTATTATGTTAGCAGAAGAGTCAACTAAACCCAAAGCAAAAACACAATTAATGGGTTTTGCGAGTGATACGACTATCGTGCTGAAATGTTACGCCTCTGCCCACCCCTGACATGGGGAGAAGATGTTATGCTGTATGTATAAGTATGTTAGAAGTACACTCAACCGAACTCAATGTAAAAACATAGCGAAACATGTCATAGAAAGCAAAATTTGCAATTTTGTTCATTTGGACGACATAATTATTTTAGTTTTTTTAGTTTTAAAACCAAACTACTGAAGCGATCTTGAAAAAATATTATGCGACCAATCTGGAGGTACATTCTTTCGAATAAAAAAAGAATTTTTCAAATCGGTTCATAAATGAGCGAGTTCTGAGGTAACAAACATACAAAAAAAAAACATTCACGTCGCATTGATAACCTCCTGATTTTTTTGAAGTCGGTTAATAAAAATTAATGTATCTCTATACGCCCTAATGTTACTATTACTTCTCTATAAAAGTTCGTCAAAATGGCAATATCACACTTAGTGTGAAATATACTTACACACAAGGCACATGCTCACTATACTACAAAATATAAAAATAACTGAAAAGTAAAACTTGGATGAAGTGTGCACAATGTTAGCAGAGGCAAAGACAAGTATGTGGTTTCATTTACTAACGCAATGTCAAAATGATTGTATAGACTGTGCACCGTGATGTCTTTGGTTCGGTCATGGCTTGGTCAGGCCATGCAGGTAATGTGCAGATTTAGTAGGTTATCACTGGATGTTATTCGATTCCAATAATTCTTCCACTAATTCCAAGCTTTGTTATACCATTCTTATCGTAAAGAAAGAACACTACACAAGCGAAACCGCGTGCAAAAACTACCAAGGATAAGAAACAGACATGAAAATACACAAACAATGGCTAAGGATAAATCAAATATAATTCATGTTCAATTAACAATTTCAAACGTAAATGTAGATGTCGTACTGCAGTTTCTTGCCACGGTCGCTTTTCATGCGCAGGGTGACGTGGTTGAAGCCCATGCCGCCGCTGGTCACGTTGGCCGAGGCCCCACTGTTGGTCAAATCGTAGGCTAGGATGCCCTGAAATGAAGGAAATAAAATGGTACTTATTCACGAAATTAATTTCTGCGTTGATTTTCAAATTGACGTAATGAGGTTATGGAATATAGATTGTAGGTAAAATTCAATTATATATACATAAAAAAATACGATTAATGACGATCTTAAATATAATAAAAAAAGAATCAAATTAAGCACCTAACGGTAAGACATAGACCCCATAGCGCGTTCATTAGTAAAGTGATTCAATTATCGATAGAAATTCGTTCATAGGAAACACTGCTCTGGTTTGTAATAAGATACTGATCTCGAATGCGCCAGAAAATATTGTTTAATGCGCTAGTCTCTGGAACTATCCACCGCAGCGATGTAAAAATTCTTACGAATTAGGAATCATCTAATCTAATAAGGAAAGGACATTTTCTTTAAGTGTTATATATAAATTCTACTATTCCATGATAAAATTTAGCCTATGTCTAGCAAATATAGCATTAGTAAGTCAGTACAAAAATAAGATTGATGTCTTCCCCCCGTTCACTTTAGGCAGGTTCCTTCCATCATCCTACGTTTCCTTTGCCACTAGGCAGTCCTGTGACTAAACTTCTATGAGCCCAGTGCGAGCTTCTATAACTACGGTCATGTAGGAGCCAAAACTTGTGTCCTGGTCTGATTTTTGTGCCTCTCTATGACCTGCGCCTTAGTTGCAGCTGGCCTAGTTACAGCACTGTTATTACATGTAGGTACTTCGGTATTTACTAACCTGGATACTCTGATTGAGGTTGTGGGGAACCGTGTAGTTGAAATACTCGATCCGCTTGCTAAACGTATTGGCGCCGAATCTCATTTTGGCGTAGTGCGCCTGCCGCCGCATGACGTTCGTCCCCATAAATGTGTGTCCACACTCCGTCACCACCACAACGGCTAACAGCAATCCCAGGATGTACAGCTTCATTCTGATTATAATTTCTTCCGCGTCCAATAGTCTTATTCGTAGTCACCCGTGAGGATGGTTAACTGAACGTAGGCTATGTCTTATATACATATGTTCTTATCATTTATCAAGTTTTGATCAGTAATTAGTTTTCGGTGAAGTTATCTTGTCAATTTCTTTGATGATTAGATATTGATATTATATTAAATAAATAAATAAATATTTAACTCATCGATATATAATATGTACTACGTAATAGATTTGGCGTTCCGAACACTCACTTTGTTCAACAGAAGGGTTCTGCAATCCGGTGCTGGTCGCCGTTTTACTGATACTCTATTTAAAGTGCTTTAGCACTGCATGTTTAAAAAGTTTGGTTAGTCGATGATTGATGTTTTAGCACTGCAGCGAATTTTCGTCCGAACTCTAGATTTGAACAAATAGTTTATATGGATGTTCGTGTCTTTCAGTAGAATATACGTCAATGAAATAACTGTTTATTCATGCTCCATGTGTGTAAGTGCCAAGTGAATTAATACTGTAGGACTATCATTCTTAAGAAAAGATGCCTTTACACAGTAGATGATTATCGGTTATTTAAAATAATATTAAAACTTTACATACTGTTAGATTCATAAAATAATTTAGTTCTTTGTAATAATCTGACCTCATAAGTCACTAAATTACAAATATTTCTATCGTAATTAGGTCTTTGACGTCCGATGTTTATTATTCTTATTCTTTGAATGGTAAGATTCTGTGTGTCGTTGTTGCTGTTTGTAAGAAGGTGTTGCAGGTACTTATTAACAACCTGTTGTTGGTACTTATTATCAACCAAGCGATATAACGTAAAGACTAATGACAGACGTAGTGTTGGCGTCCGTAGGTGATAGGTCCCGTTATACCAGTTCAGTCGCCGTTTACTAAGTGAATTTTTTGGAGAAATATAATTTTATTCCAATTCCAGAAAAAAAATCTTTAGTAAATCTATTTAACTGCGTAGCACATTTTATTTTTGAATAAAAATCATATTACGGAACACAATCAATCAGAAAACAAGATTATTTTCCTTAACTATATTATGACTAAGTCCAAATTAGCGATAAATGCTTATTTCGATTTAGTCATAACTTTTAGATAACATTCAATATTTCAATTCATCAACAAGACGTGTTCGTAATACAAGATTTAAGGTTGAAAAGGAGGTACTAACTTAGATTAAGTGAAATAATGATTCGACAGAATGGATGCGGTAATCACTATAATTAGGTATATCTTAACGCCAACCACATGCTTACATGTTAATTGTTAAACCCAAATTTGCCTGTCGATAGGCCATGTTCATTATCAAATGGATGGATTTAATATCTTGGTATAGATTACCTAAGTAGCAATATTCGAATATGATTAATTGAAAATGTATTATTTCACATGCTTTGCCTATTTACTACACAATTATTTTATTATAAGGTCAGGGGGCCCTATTCCATCTGTAGGGGCGAATTCGTCTTTTTGCAATTACGGGCGTGCTATTTGAAGGACAGCTTTGATAGCCGTGGGTATAGGTATGAAAGTCAATAACTCTTATATTGACATATACGGCTATCAAAGCTGTCCTTCAGTTAAAACGCCCGTAATTGCAAAAAGACGGATATATTCCCGCAGACGGAATAGGGCCACTTGACCCTAGATAACTGATAATATAAGTTTGGATTTTATACTGTTACTAAAATCATTTGCCGTGAGACCTTTTCTTTCTAAGTCGAATTCAACAATTCATCAAATTCCTTCACATCGTTGTTCTAACATAAAAAGTAAGCCAAAATTAATAGGAATTAAAATATTTAACACTTTCCTTGAGACAGTGGCAGCCCTACCGCGTCATTTGCCCTAGCAGTGTTCTCGCGATAGTACGGCGCTAATCGATGTAATTTAGCCAATCTGTACTTTGACCACATGGCTTTTAAGTTAACTGTGGAGGTTCGACGAGCGATAATTTAGTTTTTCATAACCAAGACCTTTAATAATTTTAAATAAAGTATAGTTGTCATTCAATGGCACGTAAGTATAATAAAGCCTCCATTTTGCCTATTAATGGTATTAAAACTTGAATGTTACTAAGAGCTATCGTTACCTTGTTCCAGTAAGTATACAGGGTAATTTTGACATAACGTTATTAAATGAAACTACATACTTATCTTCTTGAAAATAACACATTACAATAACCTGCTCGAACCATAGATGTAACATAAAAAAGTGTAGGTAAATCTCGAACAAAATAAATATCACTAAAAAACTAAATTATTTTTGTACGCTGTAAGTTTACTACTACTACTCTAAAGCGGTTTGTCACACGTTTAGTCATAAATATACACACACAAGGCATACAGGAAAGTGATAAAAAAATCGGATAAGTTTTACATGTTTGGTGAAAATATTCGTTATTGTCACCAAACATGTTTGGATGAATTTACGCCATTGTTAGCAGAGATAAAGACGAGTATGTAGTTTCATTTACTAACAAAATGTCAAAATGATTGTATAGACTATACACCGGCAGGATTTAAGAGGTAATCACTGGACATTATGCGGTTCCAAATATTCCTCCACTAATTTCAAGCTTTGTTTTGCTTCACAGCTAGACGATTCTGATCGTAAAGAAAGAATACTACACAAGCGATACCACGAACAAAAACTACCAAAGATAAGAAACAGACATGTGAATACAAAAAACAAGGGTAAGGATAAATAAAATATAATTAATTTTCAAATCATTTTAAACATAAATATAGATGTCATACTGCAGTTTCTTGCTGCGGTCGCTTTTCAAGCGCAGGGTGACGTGGTTGTAGCCCAGGCCGCCGCTGGTCACGTTGGCCGAGGCCCCACTGTTGGTCAAGTCATAGGCTAGGATACCCTGGAATGTTGGAAATGTTACATATTCAGGAATGTAATTGAAGCAAAAAAAAAAATCAAATTTAGATAATTAGTTTAGGGAATACAGGTTGTAGGTGCAATTCAGTTATACACATATAAAAAAATATGAATTCGTGATAATCTGAATCTTAAACCTTATAATAAATAATCGAATTTAAGCATCTAAGAGTATGGCGTAGATCCCATAGGCGCGTTCATTAGTAAGGCCATTGAATTGAATCGATAGAAATTCGTTCGTAGGAAACATTGCTTTATGTTGTGACTAGGCACTGATCTCGAATGTACCAGAAAATAATGCATTAAATGTAATGCGCTAATGTCTGAAACTATCTACTGCAACCGTTATTAAAACTACGGATTAGTAATCATCAATCATCTTCTCTAATAAGGAAGCGACATTTTCCTTAAATACTAAAAACAAATTGTACTATTCCGTAATGAAATGTAGCCTATATTTGGCAAATATAATATAAGAAGGACAGTACAGAAGTAAGATTAATATCTTCCTTCCGTTCACTTAGAGCAGGTTTTTTTCCATCGTCCTACTTTTCCTATATCACTAGGCAGTCCCGTGATTAGCCTTTTATGTGGCTCTATACCCCGGCTCACGTAGGATCCAAAAATTGGTCCTGGTTTCGTTTCTGCACCTCTCTTACTTACGGCACTGTCACTAGAAGTAGGTACTCTGTATCTACTAACCTGAATGCTCTGGTTGTTGCTGTAAGGCATCGTGTAGTTGACATACTCGATCCGCTTGGTAAACATATTGGCGCCAAACTTGACTGTGGCGTGGTGCGCCTGCCGCCGCATGACGTTCGTCCCCATAAATGTGTGTCCACACTCCGTCACCACCACAACGGCTAACAGCATTCCCAGGATGTATAGCTTCATTCTGACTATACTCTCTTCTGCTTCCAGTAGTCTTAATTGAGTAGGCACGTAGGAGTGGTTAACTGAACATAAGTTATGTCGTATATATTTATGTTCTTATCATTTATCAAGTCATGATTGCAACAATTAGTTTGCGGTGGAGTTAGGTTGTTAATTTCATTGACCATTAGGTATTGATAGTATATTTAATTTAATTGTTTATTCATTATCTACGTGTGTAAATGCCAAGAGAATTAATTCTATAATTCGAGGACTATGGTTCTATAAAAAAATATGCATTTATATACTAGACCTTCTTAAAAAAAATTGATACCTTTATTTCATTGTATTTTAAATATATTTGTTCAGCCTTTATATACCTGTGTTATTTATTAGTGGAATACACTGTATTTTGTAACATATTCTTTAATTTATATTTCATGTTTTCTGTTTGTTTCCTAAATATTAAAGAAATAAATAGATAATTACCGATTATAAAATAATATGAAAACGCTACATACCGTTAGATTCATAAAATATTCCAGTTCTTCGTAAAAATCTTATCTCATAAGTCACTAAATTACTTACAACTATTTCTATCGTAATTAGATCTATCACGTCGGATGTTTATTATTACTTCTATTCCAAATTATAATAGAGCTAAAATTGTACATTAAAATCTGAATTAAACTACGTTCTATGTATTCCAAAGCTCATAATGTTGATCGCAATCGGTGCATGTTTAACCTTAGTTGGTTAGGCTTCGGAATGTTATGATTTTGGGGATCTGTAAAATTACAGTAACAACTAACTCAAAAGAGTGGTAATAACCTTATCTATTTCTCAGCTTAGCTTAGCTTGATAGGGTAAATACTTCTTTAAAACCAGTTTTCAAAATGATCCCAAACTCAACACACAAAATAGGGGTAAATAGCCTCATCTCTTTCTTAGCTCAGCTTAGCTTGATAGGTTAAATACTCATCCGACTCCGAGATTGAACCAATAAAAATAACTCATTTGTAAGCAAGTCAAAAACACTTTGTTCTGATTGGTCTATTTTTGAGATTGATCGATAAAGGGATTGGGATCATTTATTGAAATGGCGGAAGGTGTGTTAAATATCTTTAAAAATGAATAGTATATTTTATTAGTATTGTAAGATATCTATTGCGTGCGTCGTTAAGTGTCTTTATATTGACACAGATTACGATTCTCCGTATAACTAGGTGTTGTTCGTGAACCGTGGTAGACGGTTGCGGAAATGTACGAAATGCTATTAATTTTTTTTATAACTTTTATAAAATATGTTTTATAAATTCTAAAACAGAAGAAATCGTTGAAATCTGATGCAAAATCCACAAGTTATAAGCCATTGAAATTTGGTAGTAGTGGTAAAAATAGAAAAGAGATGAAATACTTGCATGTGACGTCAGCGGGCTTTACGATGCGTGCGAAAGAAAGGGATGGAGCGATATCCCCATTCAATGCCCACGCCTGCACGTTGCTATATTTGAAATTTGAATGACTGCATCATTTCTTATCAAATTTTAATGCTGTGTTCACATAAGGATATTTTTTTTTGAACTAATAGCTGTTACATATTAAAAATGCATAAAATAAAATATAGTCAAATACTCTATTCATGACGTGACGGTCGCTTTCACTCTACGACAATTTGAATTGATCCTAGAAGTACATCGCATCATAGCATTGCTTCGGTGGCGTAGATGTATTACGGTACGAATGCAGTGAGATCTCAGGTTCGAGCCCGGGTCGGGGAATGTGATATTATTGGGTTTTTCTTCTCAGAATCAGCCTGGAATCTTGCCTTGCGCCCGATATGGCGATAGGCTCATCCTTCATCACCTCATCATCATTTGATCACCAACTTTCCACTGTTTATCACACCATAGGTCGTAATAGACGGCCGAAAGTGAGTGCATCAGTTGCGTCCCTGTCTACCTCTTCAGGTGTAAGTGTATGATGAGAGAAAATGTTACGGAATTCCCATTATCTATTTTTATTTACGCTTAACATTTCTCAACATTGCTCTAAATAACTACATATTGCTATTGTTTGTTGATTAAACAGTCCCGTTTATTAGTTACAGTTAACCACAATGACTCATGATAACGGAGTTGATAAGAAACATTTCTTAACTCCATTATAATAAGTATGAATAATCGTAGTATATTTTATATCCGTCTGGATAGCGACCTTACACAAGGTGTTAAAACCCGCCATAGTGGCCCAAGTGTGTTGTGTCGGTACACAACACACTTGGGCCACTATGGCGGGTTATACACAGGCTGATTCCGGTGAATCAGCCTGTGTATAACCGGTTTTAATAGGCCGGCATAATTGTGTCGACTGTCGAGGGGTAACCATCTAACAGTCGACATTCTATTGCACCCCACTCCACTTACCATCAGTGGGGTCTACACTAAACATGGAAAAAAAAGAATTCACGTAGCAAGTGTTTTTTTATGTGTCTGTGATTTTTTAATTGTGACCATTTACTATCACATAGGCTTGCAAATAATATGTTAATAGATCATATCACGAAATATTTAATTAATACGGCTTTATATGAGATGGTTACTGGTAGTTAGGGCTGCCATCCGTCCGGTATTCCCTGGATTTGTCCTAATTTTAAGAGGGCCGTCCGGCGGGGGTATTTAAAAAGTGACTATTTTTTTTATAAATAAGTGATAAATTGAAATAAATCTTAGTTCAACATTCATTCCTAAACCCGCATTTAAGAAGGCACGGCCAAATAGTCGACGATCGAACGCCCCATCTTGAACCTACGCGTTGCAAAAAAAAAATTCAGAGGTATCCGGGGAAAAACCTATATTTCGCCCAAATGTCCGGTATTTTTGCTGTGTTCATACGGCGTCAGCAATTTAGGTGATGGCAGCCCTACTTCTAGAGTAAAGCATTTAACTTATGGTAAAAATAACTTTAGAACATGTCCTTAACCATAAATACCATGCGTTATAGTATTAAAAAAACGAATGTTGATTGTAAAATTCACCCAAAACGTCACACTAGCGCCATCTTTGAAATAGTTCATATGCATTTCCATTTTTGTTCCATTCGCCTTTATTTTAAACTAAGAAGAATAATATAAAAATGCAACTTGAAAATCGTCCGTCCGTATTGTCAATAAACAAAACATAGTAAAAAATGACCTGAGCTGATAGCGTGTGACAGCCCGATAGACGTTGTGGTCACTGATTGGGTTTAGACCGAAGTGTAATTTCAAGATATGTTATTCCAAAACTCGCCCCTCTGGATTTAAGTGTAAACAATGAAATAATAATTTTGATCTGGAAAAGATATATTATGGTATAGGTTAATAATATTATTTGATAATAATTCTTTGGTTTAAAACTTCTCTTCGTCATATATTATTTTGAAAACATTGAAAATTTACATTGTTTTTAGGTTTTATTTATAGTATACTAGCTTTTTCTGGCGACTTCGGCCGCGTGAAGGAGTTTTCCGGGATAATTTTTTTTTTCCGACAATACTTGATATGTATGAACCCTGATAGATAGGGCGATAGATTGTATGGACTCTGAATTTAAATTTACCTTGCAATGTTGATTTTTATTATGTTTGAGGTGCACTCTTCATTACAAAATGAATATATCACGAGACAACCCTCGTGCAATACAAAATTTATACGTTATATCTAAACACTTAAGAAGTAGTCATTTAAACTTAAAAATAAGTTGAACATAAAATTATTTTTATGAATGAATTATATCTTTAATAGAATGAGATAAGACGTTAAATTATTATATTTGTAATTTGGTCATAAATATTATGACCAAATTACAAAAATATTATAAACTAGCTTTTGCTCGCGGTTCCGCCCGCGTTATAAAGTTTTTCAGGCTAAAGTTTTCCATTATAAAAGTAGTAGTTTCCAGGGAGCCTATGTTCTTCCCAGGGTTTTAAACTGTCTCCATACCAAATTTTATCTTAATACGTTGGGTAGTTTTTGAGTTTAAGACGTTCAGGCAGACGGATGCAGCGGGGGACTTTGTTTTATAATATATTTTTTTAGAACTTTTTAAGAGGGATAATCCCGTCATACATCATTGTTTCATAACTTTAACCGTTTACGCAACGCACGCAACAGTAGCTCTCAAAACTAATAAATTGTCCCCGTATTTGCAACATGTTTCATTACTGCTCCGCTCCTATTGGTCATAGCGTGATGATATATAACTTAGAGCACTCCACGAACAAAGGGCTATCCAACGCAAAAAGAATTTTTCAGTTTGGACCGGTAGTTCCAGAGATTAGCCATTACTGCTCCGCTACTATTGCGTATAGCGTGATGATATATAGCCTATAGCAATCCACGAATAAAGGGCTATCCAACGCAAAAAGAATTTTTCAGTTTGAACCGGTAGTTCCAGAGATTAACCATTACTGCTCCGCTCCTATTGCGTATAGCGTGATGATATATAGCCTATAGCAATCCACGAATATAGGGCTATCCAACGCAAAAAGAATTTTTCAGTTTGGACAGGTAGTTCCTGAGATTAGCCATTACTGCTCCGCTCCTATTGGGTATAGCGTGATGATATATAGCCTATAGCACTCCATGAACAAAGGGCTATCCGACGCAAAAATATTTTTTCAGTTTGGACTGGTAGTTCCTGAGATTAGCGCGTTCAAACAAACAAACAAACAAACTCTTCAGCTTTATATAATAGTATAGAAGTATAGATAGTATAGAGTACAGATGTCGCAGTAGTCAAAGTTGCGTTAATGATGAGATGTGTATTCGTCTGCCAAGTTTGAATTTCCCGCCCTCTAAATTCGCCGCCCGGGGCACGGGCCCTGGCTTGCCCCCCCCCCCTAGATCCGGGGCTGACTGAGAGTGTTATAAACGTAAGAGTAGACAAATATAATGAGAAAGCTTCGAACTGCTAAGCTATCGGGAGTTACACGTGTTATTGTGAGTCAACCATAAAAGATAGACATATGCTGTCGTGGGATATTTTTACATAATTTTAAGGAGAACATTTCCGTCATACATGATTTCTGTGTAGCTTTAACCATTAAGGTTGCACACGCGACGGAAGCTTAAAAATGGAATAACTTCTCCCGTTTTCCCAACATTTACCTTCACTGCTCTGCTCCTATTAATTGTAGCGTGATGAAAAGTATACTATAACCAGCACAGGAGTATGACAAATAATTGTACCAAGTTTCGTTAAAATCCGTCGAGTAGTTTTTGTTTCTATAACGGTTATACAGACAGACAGACAGACAGACAAAAATTTTACTAATTGCATTTTTGGCATCAGTATTAATCCCTAATCACCCCCTGATAGTTATTTTGGAAATATATTTCATGTACAGAATTGACCTCTCTACAGATTTATTATAAGTATAGATATAGATTGTAGCCTATGTGTTATTCTGATGTATAACCAATTATACTGTAAAGTTACAACAAAATCCGTTCAGTAGTTTTTCATGAAATAGGAAGAAACTTACATCCATTCTCGCAAACTTTAGTATTTATAATATTAATAGGATTAAAATGATAACATAAAAATTGTTTATCAAAATGTAGGTGGTTGGAAGAAAACTCTAAGCTTCATTTTTTGTCAATGGTCCTCATTATTTATTAAACAACATAAAACGAAATAAACGTGTGCTCGACGAACTGCGCGCGCATTTTTATTAGGTTAACCCGACACCATGTTCTGCGTCTCATTAAATTAAGTTATAAGTATGCGTAATTTACTTAATAAACAGAAAGTGATGTTTCCATTGCGACGAATTCTCTTAGAGTAGAAGAAGTGGCATTAGGACGTGTAAAATTATTACTTTTTATTGATATTCCTGTTGCTCATAATTTAGACTTTTTAATTTACATCTACAGAGAGTTACTTATTGTAAAATATTTTCACGAAAACTCGTAAGTGATTTAATTCAGTAACATAATATCAAAATGACCATGAATGCCGAAAGAAGCATTAGATTATTTAGATTAGCTAATGGTTTGTTACAAAACGGTGTGACTGCCGCCTCGTTGTTGTTTTATAGGAATACCTTACCTGACTTGTCCGCCCGGGGTGGATTTCAAAATGTTATTTTTCTAAAAAATAGTTTTGCGGACTTTGTCTGCTTTGATTCCGCTAAACTGACCATTGATAAAGTAGAAATGTGTTTTTATTTTTTTACAAAAAGTGTAACGTCCAAACGAGTTTTCGAACGAGTAGTTGATTTTAGATATAAATCTATGGTATAATCTGATTTGTGTACTAATACTTAGGGCTTATGTATTTAAGAATCCATCTGGGTGGGTGTTATTGTCTATTTCTGAAGGTAAGCAGCAGCGAGCAGGTACTGTTCTCTTTCTAATTAAAGAAAGATGTAGCAAAAATCATTATTAGGCAATAGAATGACTCAAAGGTTAATTCTGTGTTGCTATGATTTATAGGTAGTTGTAAAGATTCCCATTACAATTCGTACAAATGTAGAGAAGTAGGGAAATAGAGAACGTGAAGCTAGATTAAACTAGATAGGTAACAGTGCTAAATTTATATTTTTTATGAGTTTAGGCCACTTTATTTCTGCCGCTTATAATGATTAATTAAATCGAGTGAGGGTCCTCTGAAATCTGCCGCCCCTAAGAGGCTGCCACCCATAGACCGCGGCCTATACGGCCTATTTACAAATCCAGGACTGATAGGTAACCATATACTAACAAAAGTTTTAAGTACATAGCCCCGGTTTTCGGTAGTTGCACCTGATTGTGTGACAATGAACACAACTTGTGAACAGGTATCGGGCAAGTTATATAAATTAAGTTGCCAACTTAAATTGACTTCGTATCACTATCCTCTCGTATAGCTTGGCTGTGAACTGAACGATCTGAGAACTATATTTGGTAGAATAATCTTACTCCTACCTTCTTATTTTATCTTATTAATGAATGCGAAAGTTTGTGAAAATGTTTGTATGTTAGTTACAAATAAACGCAGAAAGTAATTAAAGAATATGGATGATATTTGGCACAGAGGTAGCCCATGTGCTGGATTAACACATAGACTATTTTTTATCTCGCTTCCATGAGAAATAGTGGAAGTGAAAAACCGATTTTGTAAAAAGATGGCGCTGTTTTCGTCCATACGATTGTAGAGACATCTAGTCTCCGCCCTCAGATATTGTTAAACAAATAAATGTATTCAGTTTGAAGCCAACCTTTATCTACGAGTCCTTACTCAAAGTTCGATATTATATGGCAACATCGTGTTCCGATGAAACAATATATTAATTGTTTGTTATATTATAATGTTATTTGTTATTTATATTTGTTTTGATAAACGTGATGGAGCGTATATTGTATAGGCGTTCAGAATTTGGTAATGAAAATATTTTGTACAAATTAAATGTCGAAAGTAATGACAAACGTCAGTGTAAGCAGCGAAGATGATTATTATGTTTCTTAAGAAAATATAAGAATTTGAAAAATATGCGTTGCAAGCATTTATAAACTTGTGTGGTAGGATGGCTTGATGACTTTCAATTTTAGCATTTTACCAAGGGTTAATATTACTTATAAGTTAGTAAACTGAGCATTCTGATATGTTATTGAACAACAGTTCGCTAGTAAGAAATTAAAAATCACTGTTGTATGTATTATGTCAGGTTTGTCAGTAAAATTAATATTACTCAATAATTTTTGCTGGTGGTAGGATATTATATATCTGCACATATAGGGAACACCGTACACAAGGTTTAAGCCCGCCATAGTGCCTTACAAAGTGGGTCACGTTCATTGATCAGCCTGTATATATCCGCTTCCAACTCGGCATAATTGTGTCGACTGCCGAGGGATAATCATCTCTCGTCAGTCGACATTCTATTGGACCCTCCACTTACCATCAGGTGCAGTGGAGTCACTTTGTGCATGTATAAAAAAAAGAGGAGATTAAATTATGAGGATACAGCAAATAGAAATTAAAAGCATTCGGAACTAAACTGCCACGCTTACTTTTAACGTTTTATTTTGTTTGTAAATGGGAATTTTATTCGTAGTACATTTATTTTAAGAGTTGTTTTTGCCTACTTGATCTTCTATGATGCGCATACATAGACTAGACAGAGGTTTTGGGTTCGATGTGCGGGGCAATGCTATGTGGATAATTATGACGTCATTAGCATAGATTGAATGCTTCAAAGGTAACATTAGATACGAATTCTGGCCGTAATTTATAATATACTAACTTTTACTCGCGACTCGGACGTGTGAAAAAGTTTTTCAAGGATAAAACTAAGCTTATATTTTAAGTTGGACCTTTAGCAATACATTGTTGAAAACTGCATTCAATGCGATGCTTTGTGCGTGATGCGTACAGAAACAGAAAGACAGACAAGAATTCTACAAACTATATGTTTTGGCTTCTGTTGCTTTAACGAGAATCCCCATCTTAGTGTTTATTATATTTTTGTAATGTACAGTCATGTTTACAATTTTATTATATTATGTGTAGATATTATATCTTATTTGAAATCTAAACTTGACTTGAATAAGACGTCTTGATTCATTGACTTTGTCTTAAGTCAAAACATAAAAATAACGACAAATAAGGGAGTTTCTTCAAGAATTTTGTGGTTAATTTTAATATGTCATATGTATCTAGTAACTATATTATTAATTCATAGTAACTATTTGCAAAAGTAAGCGTGTAGAAATTGTTCCAGGTGACCCCTTTGCCACTGCATCACTTCATGAAAGATGCCATGAAATATATTGCATGTATCCTTGAGAGGTGAGGTCCATGAACTTCACACCCCTAAACCTTTATTCAAATACTATCCAGCGATAAGAACGATCAAAGAAAAACATAGATAAATCCGAGTATCGCGAAACAATGGCCGTAGAAGTTAACAAGTTATCTCCAGCTACCATTCGGTGAATTTTCGATGTAAACTTGTTGGCCGTTTGATGAAGATTACAAAGTAATTTGAAATGAGTACAAGCTGATTTTGGGACGTCATTTTGTTTATATAAAATGGAATATATTTACCTCACCCGGGTTGCCTCATTAAGAATCAGTGCTGCGGTATTAGATTGGTACTGCAGCAAGAAGAAATGAGGGTTGCCAATGTTGGAACAATAGGTACAATTTATATTTGTAATTTTATGTTTTTGTTCTTGTTTTGTTATGTTACTATGTGCACGTTTGTATGCAATATTTTTTTTTCATTCTTAGTATTTTTTTATCATAATATGTCCAACATTGGATTTCTGAAGGTAGTTGGTGTTAGGCAAGACGTTAAAACCAAACCTTTATCGAGTTGACCAGTTCGCGTTATAGGCAATATTATTAAAACTAATGTTTGATTTACTTACGGTCCATTCACAAGCATTACACATTTTTTGCTGATGGTAGGAAATATTTTATAACCACCCAGATAACCACCATAGTACACAAGGTGTTAAAATGCGCCGTAGTGAGTTTACTTATATATTACCACGTTGGTGGTAGGATATATATGCTCAGATAGCGACCAGCTTAAGCAAGGTTTTAAAACCTACTATAGTGGCTCACGTAAGTGTCGCGTTCCGAGATCAGCCTGTGTATATCCGGTTCCAACAGGCCGGCATAATTGTGTCGACTGTCGAGGGGTAATCATCTCTCGTCAGTAGACATTCTATTGGATCTGACTCCACTTACCATCAGGCCTAGTGAGGTAATTTTACCGTGCTTGTAAAAGATAAAAAAGTTCCATCCACACGGACCACATTTTGCCGCCGAATTCCACCTTTTGGACGATATCCTCTGCATCGCAACCATATTGCAAGCACAACTTCTGGCTGCATTTTGGTGTCGTTGTCGTACGTGTAAAAGGACCCTTATATTCCGAGTACTGAATACAGCACCGGATCTTGACTTTTTTCGAGGCGGGGCAAAATTCTGAAAAATGCCGCTCCCACCCACCTATATTTTTACCTTTGTCATCTTCATCATCATTTTGCGCCTCGCGAGAAATAATTTGAGTATTGATTGTACTGTTTGTGCCAGTAGTCAAAGTTGCATTAATGATGAGCTATGTATTCGTCTGCTAAGTTTGAGTATGCCGCCCGGGGCATAGGCCCAGGTAAGCCCCTCTTGGATCCGGGGCTGACTGAATACCATGTCGCTAAAAGCAACAAAGCCAAGTATCTCTTTCAAACGAGTGGGGCGTCGTTAGCCCAACCAAGATGCTATCAAGTGGACCACGTGCCAAATTTTCAAGAGTTTTTAAACTTAATTTCCTAGCCACAATGATCTTGGCAGCGAAGCAATGGCACGTAACACTCGCGTCTTTATAAATACAAATTTAACTTTTAATATACTTTATTTCTTTTGTATTCGTGATTTTAAATAAGGGGAATTTTGGATGTTTCAATTAGCCATTTAATGCTTTTATTAGGATTCCTTTACTAATATTATAAATGAAAAAGATTGTACAGATTTTTGGAGGTTTAGATGTTTGTGAGACGCAAAAACCGTTGATCGGATATGCATGACATTGAAATAACATTATTTTACGAATTTTATCGCGCTTTTTTTATTATAATTTTCTCCCGACGTTTCAACGATTTTGCAGCCTTCGTGGTCTCGGGCGGACTGAGGTGTTGGTCATCCGAAAAGTCAAAGTTACAACATCTACCTATATTTTACAAATACCTATATATTTAATTTTAGCTATTGATGGTCTGATTTGCGTAGAAATCATTACGGATTTACATGAAATATACACAAATAGATTTTAATAAAATACATTATTATAAACTATATTTATATCTATGATCTTTTTTTTTCGCTGGGTAGGGACGCCTTATCGGTATGAAGATCAGTGTAATGGTTATGTTGGCTTCATCGGTCTTACGGCCCAACGTCGACTCTCGGGAGCATCATCACTTAATGTCTTAGCATTGTCCGAAAGATTGAGTATCAATTTAGAAATTGACAAAAAGATAACATAATGTGACCAATTATTATCGAGTCGAGAATCTTAAGGCAACAAAATTATTGAGTTATTCAGTTTGATTGTCAATTGTTTTTAACGTACTACCTAAAATGATCGTCTTATAAAGACAATATTGGAGCCCATACAAGTGACATTTTTAAATGAGTTTATGATACTGTGTCACATCCATCATCCACCCCGCATCGCGTTTACTATTTTAGTTGGCAATCTAAATAATTACTTTCAATAATTGTACCTATTCAAAGACATTACCCTCTTCATTAGCGATATCAAAATTACCGTCGTGCCAACGTACGGTGACATAAAAATAACAGTAAAGGAACGGAACGAAGCACGCGGAAACTTAGCAACAGTATTTTTAATATAATTAAAACTGTTATTGGCGAAGACCTCGCTTGTTCAGGAGTTGCTACGTGTACGGTTGTGAATTTGTTAAAATGTACGAGGTAATTTTGTTTCAGTACCATAATGAATTAGATACCTAATTTGTTCTATATTTTATTTTTGAAATAGGTACCTATCTAGTTCTATATTCTTTCTATGTTTATTTATGTTCTTCTTTCCTACCAGCCCAAGCTGGCTTCTTTGTTAACTCTGTACTTTCATCTGTTTTATGTCCAATATAAATGTCATGTCAATCATGTCATATAAGCGACTTAATTGGAGAAATTATTATAATATAATTATATTTAAATATTCTCCTATACCTTGATTTACAATCAATATAACTACTAACTATGTACGCCTACGTTATGAATAAAGCTTTATTTATTTTATTTTTATTGCTTGAATAACGAGACGAGCTTGCCGTACGCCTGATGGTAAGCGATACGACCGCGCATGAACACTAGAAATACCATCTAACATCTTGAATTACAAAGTATTGTTTGGTATTCCACTGCGTTCGCCTTTGTAAGACATTAGATATTAGGTCTTATTATGTCTAGTAGTTTTTTTTTAAGCCATCTTCGTTTCGCAGACGATGTAGTCATATTCGCCATGAGTGCACCAGAACTGGAAAATATGGTTACAGAACTCGCAGCAGAGAGTCTGAAAGTTGGACTATCAATGAACATGTCAAAAACAAAAGTTCTCACCAATAGTGAACACCAGAACATAACAATAGGTCTAAGCCGATTAGAATATGTAGAAGAATACATTTATTTGGGACAACTTGTTTCGTTTGTGAACAGCTCAAAAAAAGAGATACATAGAAGAATAGCTTTAGCTTGGAAAAAGTATTGGGGTCTGAAAGAAATTATGAAAAACAATTCCATTAATATGCATATAAAAAAGAAAGTTTACGATATGACAATTTTACCATGCCTGACATATGGCTGCCAAACATGGTCACTGAGGAAAATAGATGAGGAAAAACTTGCAATCAGCCAAAGGAAAATGGAAAGGAGTATGCTTCAACTACAACTGTCCGATAAAGTAAGCAACACTATCATAAGAAATAAAACAAAAATAGCAGATGTAAGGAAAAGAATCAGAACACTAAAATGGAACTGGGCTGGGCACATATGTCGCTTAGAAAATAATAGATGGGCAAAGCGCATAACGGAGTGGATACCAAGGGAAAACAAAAGGAAAAAAGGAAGACCGAAGATAAGATGGAGGGATACCTTTGATCAAAGATGTGGAGGCAACTGGATGCAACAGGCACGCGTAAGAGAGGTGTGGAGGCAACTAGGGGAGGCCTACGCCGCAGAGGCGACTACTACTAATTAATTAAATTAAGTCACAAAACTTTCTAGGTATAAGATTAAATTTTAAATGTAAAGTTGAGTAGTGGAAATAAAGGCTTTTTATTTTATATTTTATTTTATTTATGTCTAGTAGTCACACTGACTACATATTATTCAAACCGAAACATAACAGTCGTATTAATTTAAACAGTCATTTAAAAATATCGTACCGAAATATTTGATATAGAACGCGTACAATATAATAATTGTCATAAAACTATACGGCCAATCCACACTATACAGCCGGCAGTTCACGCTGGACTCATTACGTCACCACCGGGTTCGGCCGCGCCCGCGTAAACCATTTATGCAAAATAAAGCATAATTTAAAGTGACACAGACGGTTTTAGCGTGGCAACTTAATTGTCTAGCCGTTGGCTATTTTATGATAGTAATTTTGATAAATATAGACACTCTTTAACAGTTTCTTTATGAACTATAAAAGGGGGCAACTATAGTTAAAGCTATAAGAATTGTCACAACAAATAAACGCTAAAGTAAAAGCCATGAGAGTTACCATTATATAAATGTTATAATTTAAGAAAAATAAACTACAGTTACAAATACTCTTAATGATTGGTGTACATAAAAGAACTAGCCAATCTTATATCTTAATTCTCAAATGATATCTCAAATGACCAATATCTTGATTAGCATCACGGGATCTCGGGATCAAGCCTTCCCCAAATATGTTCAGACCTTCATGTTGAAAACGACATGTATCAGATCGACTGTCATTCTTCATAATATTTAGTATTTATGTTATTGCGTTAGTTGACAAACTAGCACTGCGTCCGCCCAGTGGTAACCGAAACTTGTCGCCCATAGACTATGACAACGTGGGGAGTACAACCAACTCGCTACATACAGGGAGGAGAATATTATTTTAAACTTTGTATAAAGGACAGATCACAGCGCTCAAGAAATACTGACAAAAACGGGTCAGTTCAGTCATCAGTCCGTCAATCCAACGCCGGCAGTATGTACCAGCCACATAACGCGTCAAATTGACAAATCTCACGCAGACGTATATTAATTTCAGCGCCATCAAATGAATATTTACGTCAACAGAAATCACGTCTACGAAATTATATGGAACGAAAACATGTTTGCGTTTCTGAGCGTATCTTGAATAACAAATTTCATCGTTGTATGTTGATTCGTTTGATTGGTCGCCCGTTTGGAGTTTACGAGTTTTATGTGTGAAAAGATTTTGTTTTTTATGTATTTTTTTATTTTAATGTGGGCAGGGATCTAGAAAGCCTATTTGGAATCAATACAAATAATTTAATTAAAGAGTTTACGAAAATTTAGTTTACATAATGGTTTCTTATGATTACCTACCAGAATGTTAGGTATACATTGAAATAAATCTATGTTTCTGGAGTTTATTATATTATAATTTTCTTCTATAATCAGACACATTACAATGTATAGTTAGTTACTAAAACCACCTTAGTTTTAAAACCGCATGTTGACCAGAATTTACACGACATAAATAAAAAATGTATGGAATAATTGGCAACTCATCAACTTAAATTATGTCAAATCGAAGCCAACTATTTCCTTTGATACCAGTCAGTGCATTATCTTAAGCCTTACAGATACTGAAACCTAAATTGTTTATTAACTGATGAGTACAAAAATTCGTTTCAAACACGTGGTCTAACTGTTCTAAGAATTCGAACTAATCCCAAAACTATCTTATCTAATTGAAAGCAGCCAGACTAACGTTAAGGAAGCAGAAATAGTCTCAAGAAGGCAATTAAGTTTATCTAAATCTATCCAGGTGTAGGGAAAGTAAAAACCAACTAACCAACCTCAGGAGTCCCGCGGGTAGAATCTGGAATGCAGTTTGAAAGTCAACAATATGCACTTCATTTTGATTTCTTAATAATATTGCGTCTGTTATTTCTATGCTTTTGAAAACTGAACTATTTAATAAAGTTGCAGAATTTGTTTATATGAATGGGCCAATTTTAGGAAATATTAGTATAATAATAATATCAGCCCTGTATTATATACTTGCCCACTGCTGAGCACGGGCCTCCTCTACTGCTGAAAGGGATTAGGCCTTAGTCCACCACGCTGGCCTAGTGCGGGTTGGTAGACTTCACACACTTTCGAAATTCCTATAGAGAACTTCTCGGATGTGCAGGTTTCCTCACGATGTTTTCCTTCACCGTTAAAGCGAACGATAAATTCACAAAGAATACACACATGATTTTTTTAGAAAAGTCAGAGGTGTGTGCCCTTGGGATTTGAACCTGCGGACCTTCGTCTCGGCAGTCCGTTCCACACCCAACTAGGCTATCGCCGCTCTCAATATTAGTATACTTAATCTAAAAATATTTTACTGATAGGATGTCCTTTTGGGTTATTTGGGCTTTTAGATACTTACAACTGATTCCTTACATTATATGACTGCCTCGGTGTTGTAGTCATAATTTGTAAGTAGTATGAGTACGACTACGGCATTGCGGTCCTGGGTTCGAATCCCGAATCAGGCCAAAAATAATTGAGATTGAGTTTTTCCATCTTAAAAATTATTCTCCGGTGAAGAAACAGAGAGGTCATCTGTGTTTGCGCACACACTTTGTGCACTATAATATCTCCTGCGTACTTGGCTAAATATGATCCGGCACATGACGCCATTATAGTGTTTAACCTTGTGCGGTGCGCGTCCAGACCCGTCTGTATGGTGAGGGTGTCGCCAACGTCCATACCACGTTGAATATACCGGTTCTCGTCCGATCACCGAAGTTAAGCAACGTCGGGCGCGGTCAGTACTTGGATGGGTGACCGCCTGGGAACACCGCGTGACGTTGGCTTTTTGCTTTTTTATCTATACCTCGCTAAGCCCTTATATCCGTCAACTATTTGATGTTGGTCAATATAAGCCTCACGGGCCCTCACCTATCGCTATAATTACAGCTAAATTCTGACATTTCCAACGACACACATTCTGACTTTTCTATAATTATGTGTGTATTCTTTCCCCCTTATTCATAAACGTTTTTTATCTAAGGACGGAGTAAAGCTGTGATAACAAGCCTGTTTCTCAGTGCCCAACGGCACTGAGAAATAGACATAGGGCCGTTGTGATTGGTTATTATTGTTGTATTTCAATATTAGCCAATCCCAACGGCCCTACGTCTACGCACTGCGAAGACTGCCATGCCGTCAGCACTGAGAAACAGACTTGTTATCACAGCCTTACTCGATCGTTCGATAAAAAACGTCTATGAATAAGGGGGTTAGTATTTATCGCTTGCTTTAGCGGTGAAGGATAACATCGTGAGGAAACCTGAATACCTGAGAAGTTCTCTATAGGACTTTTGAGGGTATGTGAAGTCTACCAATCCGCACTAGGCCAGCGTGGTGGACTAAGATCTAATTCGTCTCTGTTTGTAGAAGAGGCCTGTATATACAGTGGAACAGTATATAATAGGGCTGATATTATTATTATATTATATTTAACTTCCCATGTAATACTGGGTATTTTTAACACGTTCCTTTTAGCCAAAAACGGTTCACTTTAGGCGGGCGGTCAGTCCTGTAAAAACGGTAAATTCTGTGTTGCGAAACCTGTGTTGCACCGATCCATTCTGATATAAGGATTGAAGACAAATAAGAATATTCCCTTAATGAAAATTAGATTAAATACCGCACAGTTCAAAATGAAGAATTTTAAAGAAAATTTTCACGAGATTGAGTCAACAGTAAAGTTTCCCGGCAGCGCTTTGTCTGATGGAAAAATTCCTGTCGTTTTCCCGGTTGATAGACTTCGGGGACTAAAGTTGTAACTTCGGATTGATAAGTTGAATTAAAATTCAAGACACCAGTTCAATCAGCGCGTGGTCTGTGGGAGAGGTCATAGCGGATTTAATTAGAATATTATTTTTTAAGTGATAACCGCTTTCTTTTTAAATATTCTACCAAATTTCTTTTGACGATTTTTATAGTTAAATTAGTAGATATGTTTATGTAAATAAAATGTTACATGACATGACTGTAAAAATGGGGCCGAAATTTCACCAATTAAAAATATATTTTGCTGATATAATATTGAAATAATATTTGCTGTAATTGAAATACAAAAAATAAACACACGTGTTTGTTTTTGTATTGTGTATAAAAACCTAATATCACTTTACCTGACCTGCGATTCAAATCCAGGATTTCAACGTGTCGTACCGCGCACGCAACACGACAACGCTACCGATGCAGTATTTAATATACAAACATGTCTAACCACAAACGCCTGAAGCTAGTAACTTACGTCTAAAAAAATCCAGTAGCCCGCGAAACTCCGTACAGATCCAACAAGACTAAACGATAATAGTACTTAGTTTATTAACTTCTTCTGAGAAATTAAGACATCCACACACTTAATTTATATTGTGGTCGATTTAACCCAACCTTATCAGGAAGCTGGTAAAATATTTGGCAAGCTCCATTATCTAATAATAATGTAGATTTATTGAAAATGATTACTATATAAATTTATTAAATTATGAAATTGACTAATCAAATTCAAATAATTATAATGTTATATTCTGCCAAGTAATCATCACAAAGTCTGGTAAGGTTTCGGGTAAATGGCAATAGGCTCATACGACATGACTTAACATAACTGGTAAAATGTGGGTGTGATTAACACCTCTGCCTACCCCTGAGAAAAATGCGTGATCTATGTAGTCATACATCAACCATCATTCACAAACGTCCTTTTTAATAAATCAAAACACAAAACATTGAATAAAATTTTAAATTGACGTTTAATGTATTCAACTATTTAATGCACAAAGCTTAAGTTCAGATTTAAGAGTTTGTCCTCAGCTGAGTAGGCTGCAGCAGCTGCCTAAATACGTCATATGCTGTGACTTAAGATATCATTTGAGACGTTGGTTTCTGTATATAAAATACCGATGGCCTAAGATACTGGCTTTTATTTGACAGCATCTCAGCTAAAATCGCATTTGAGAGCGGCACTGAGCATCAACACGGCCCTAAAGCCAAAACCGTTAAAAATTCAAAATCCAACGCGTCGATTGGCGCATTACCATGCCCAAAACTAACAACTATCGTATTCATTAGCTTCCGTCTATAACCGTTAATAATTTAAATTGAAAAGCGTTCCATGTTTGAACATACAGTTTTATCAACGTCGATATAAAACGACCGAAGTCCGGGCGATATTAGAAACGCGATTTATTTGTCGCATCGTTTGTGTCGTATCGATTATTTGCGATGTTTACGAGTGGTATTTTTAATTTGTTGTATTGTGCTATAAATTATGATAGTTTTATAATTTGGGATAAATAAGTAAATATTTGGTTTCCTGAAATATTATGGAACATTTGTCATAACGGGTCGATCTTACAAGTCCCGAAACAATAGCCTGTATAGTAAGTTGGATAAGCTGACATATTTCTGGTGATAATCAAAGAACGCGATCAAAACCTGTTTGGACTCTATAATTGTTCTTAATTGATAGCAGTATCAGTGTAGTAATCATTTATATTACACAAGAACAGTAACTTCATCCCCACAATCCAAAATGGTAACAAATAAAAACTCATACAAAACCATTGTGTGTGAGCAATTTCATTCTAAATCCCAAATTGCTTCGGTCAATATCTGTGTCACAGCCATTCGGCACGACCGTTACGCAAATATTAATATTGGAGTAAACATCACAGTGCCGTTTTATTTCTGCAAAAAAACTTATAAACGATATAGATTCATTTAGCGTTATTGCTCATTTGTTGACTTTATCGTGAGTTCCTTGTAGTTTTATTGTTGTTCCTTTATCTGACGGCCGGAGATTTTTGTCGTGATTCCTTTTATGTGTAGACATTTTATTTTGGGGATTCTGGGGTTTATTCAACGATGTATTGAAATAAAATTATCATGTGATATTCCGCTCTATGTAGTTCGTCACACAGGAATTTTTATGACAAAGAATCTTTGCATTACCATTATTAACTTCTTCATCTTTTTCCTTTTCTATGGCTCCCTTCCATCAGAAAACTGCCTAATAAACCATTATTTATATCCATGATCAAAATTCTTTGCCGACATTCTATAGATAAAATATACCTTTGTCAATGTATTAGTATATTATTTACCATATTATTGGTAAAATATATTTCGTTATACATTTTTCATAAGTATATGTTTGTGGTTAATAATTAGTAGGTTTCGTTAAAGCCAATTAGTAACATGAGCATCTGACAAAATACAACCCATTTTCAGTACCGATGTTGGGCAATATCATAATATTGTTGGTAAAGCAAGATATGGATCAAATATTGCGCATTAATATGAAAGCTACCCTGTGAAGTGTATTGTTAGCTAGTACCAGGAATGTTACCGAATATCTCCTCTATTTTTATATCTGTATTCATTGATTAATTATTGATATCTGTATTCATTTAGTTATAGAAATTATGAACAACGACAATAATTACACTAAATATATTTGGTGTGCGATATTTGTGTTTTGCATTATAGATGATTTAATAAAAAATTCTGGTTACAATTATTCATTCAATTATTTATTTACCAAAAAAATGCCTTTTTGAAAAATAAGTCCTATATAAAACATATTTCAAGAACGTATCACATATGCCTCGTAAAAATCAGTAATGCAGAACATTTATTTGCTGAACATATTAAAAAAAAACACAAAATGTATGTAAATTAAAATTATATTCCATAATATGTTGAACCTACTTATTGCATCATATTATAGTATTAATAATTGAAATCAATATCATTTGCACACCCTCCGTATTTGGAACTACTAAATTACTATTGCGTATTGTATAGAGTCAGTCGCTCTTCATACTCCTTAATGAATAAGTCCTATATTAAAAAAAACTTGTTACAATATCTTACATCCTGAAGTACCCATTGTTATTTTCTTCAACCGCCAATAAAAAGCAAAATCTAATTGCAAGATAATAATCGTATGAAAACAATGAAAGATATGTTCTCAGCATAATCTTTCGAACGCAAACACGAATCTGGCCGAGTGTACAAACATTTCGTGTTATAGTGCTATAGATCGGTAACGATCTCGACCCACAATAGCAGGCTCGATGTGATTCGCTGAATTGATTGGTTGCTGCATTCGTAGGGTTGCCGTGGTTAATATTTATCGAGACATATCACATCGCTATCCTTAAGATAGACAGAGACTATGGATTATCACCTTGCTCAAATATGGCACACTTTCTTCGCGTTCTCCACGTTCTTTAATCTTCTCATCCAATTCCGCCGGTTCTGCGCTTTTATTTTATTTTATCTGACAATCGAAGGTTCGGTGTGGTCGATTTCTACCAGCTTTTTCATCCACCCTCGCCTTATATTCACCCACCCACACACTCAGACCCAAATTTATAAAACCTTGCATTGATGTTTCGCAATTTACTTTATTTTATTATAATGTGTAACACGGTATGTAAATCGGTCGCCTACGATACAGGCTGTGCCTAGTGTAGGGACCGAGGTATTGTTTTTGATCTCAATTTAATATTATTAGTATGTTACCACCTAAGAGTTATTTGTCTTAATTCATAAGGAAAATTGTATTTTTGGTAAATTTGATAAATAAATATATCTTCCCTCCCTATCATGCATCGTCTTCAAACGCCCAAACTACCTTAACACACTTGCTTCAATTTTAGTCAGTATATCTTCTTTGGCCTCAGACTGATCTACGACCCAAGGATTCCGCACATTCAATTTGTCGACAGATTTGTACATTGGTTTACTTGTTTATTTATTTTAAAACATGCAACATCACGCATTTATCCCCGAAGGGGTATGCAATGACGCAACCAGGGCACCTACTTTTCGCCAAGCGTGTTCCGTCCCATGATATGATAGGGGGCGAGCTTATTGCCATATCGGGCACAAATTCCAGATTCTGGGCTGATACTGACAGAAAACCCAAATATCATTTTGCCCGAATCGAGATTCGAACCCAGGACCTCAGAGCACTGCCTTATCGTGCCCGAAGTTGTAGTCCGTCACGGAGGCATTTTTAAACCGGAGGAATTTAAATCGAAGGAATTTGAATCGAACTTCGAGGAATGAAAATAGTTATAAGTGTTATTATTTGTTTATTGTTCTGCCTCGTATTCTTATACCGCCTAATGTGAGATCATGTTAAAAAATTAAGCAAAGTAAGACCTTGAAATTGAATTCAGAACCATTCAGATCACTATCCATAGTCCATATTATTATACTCTTTTTACATCATATTATATTTACAAAACAATAATTAGAGACTTTTCACAACAATAGATAAAAAAGTCATCTAATGTGAAATGAATAAGAACTAACAACACTCACTATGCTAATTGCATTGCAGAAGCATTGAGTATTAAGTTTTAAAGTAAACAATTTAGATATAGCATGAGGGTATGTTGGATCTCTAAATATGCATAAGTTAGAACTCCGCGTTTACCTCTGAGAATACAAGCAAAAGTAAATGACAAGAGTCGCGTGCCAACCCTACTATGTGATGAATTAAAGCAAAGAAAGCAAATGGCAAAACAGTAGGATAAAATAACGCGGTACTTGGATGTATGTTTACATCATCTAGAATGGTCTAATAATGTTACTTTATGAGTAATCTAACGTAGTAACTATTTACTGTGTTGCTTATTGCTTTGTTGCGGATAATATTTGAGTGGACATAATATTAGAGCTCACTGAATGATCAGACAACGTCCCGATTAAATCTGGGGTTATAGAATTGTATATTTGTGTACGCATAAATCAACAGTAAGAAATAATAAATAATACCTGTTCTGAGTAGTACTATAGACTGTCTCCACCTGGATACGGCCCAGTACTATTGAAAGGGCTTAGGCTTTAGTCCACCACGCTGGCTTAGTACAGATTCACAGATTGCACACAACTTTGAAATTTTTATAGCGAATAAAAATTCTCATCATGAAACCTACATCACCGAGGAGCTGTTTATATTTCCTAACGACTATTGCCTTCACAGCTAAAGCGACAATTGACAGTCATAAAGAAATTGCAGATAAAAATAAAACCACAACTGAAAAACGTTTGATGTCATAAACGAAACAAAATAATTCGAAAAAAAGATAACTGTGAAATAAATAATCAGCGGACAGACAAAAGATCGACAAGAAAGGTAAGAGGATGAAAAAAATAACATTGGAAATTAATTTCCTCGACTTTTGAAGATCACTTCATCAAGATAATGAAAGATTTTTTATAAGCCCCCGTAACTGGCTTCGGCGCCCAGCTATGTTTGGCATTTATCATTTTTTGGGTTATTTATTCAAGTTGAAATACTACTGGCTATAGGTAGAAATAAACTTTGCACTTGTAAATAAAATTTAAGAAATTAATTTATACTAGGATATTGAGAGAAAGACTATGAAAAAAGCATGCCCCATATTAGCCGTACTAAGAATTTTCAAATTCATATCACGCCTCCATAAGTTTAATGTACTAACCGGCCACCTACATCGCTAGTTTTGGAAATTTTAAACTGTTATCGACTCATAATTTATTTCATGCTATGACCTAATTTGAAATTAGAAAATATTTTGACCTTCCAACTAATATACTTGAACCTATTCATTTTTTTTTTGTTTAAGAATGGAGAAGATAACTGTAGACTGCTTTACTCAGATGAGTACAAGATTGTAATAACCGATACTCGTGAAACATCTTTCTACGAAAGTGTTATTCCGAACAACACATTCACATGGTGTGTGTGTGAGGTGTCTATGAAAACGTCAGTTGTCATGACAAGGAAGTACGCACGCATCAACAAGAAAAAAAAAGGTTTTTTTGAATCTATATATCTGTCCCTTCGATTTTATTTTAGTAACATTAAACACTTTAGTAAAATACTGGGTAAAATTGTCGTCGTGTGAGTGCTGTGAACGCGTCAGCTTTAGTCAACCATAACAGCCCTTTTTAAATAAACGATCCCAATCTCAATCTTCAATCCGATTCCGAGAATGAACCAATTAAAATACCTCATTTTGTAAGTATGTCAACATTACTTTGTTCTGATTGGTCCATTTTTGAGATTGGCAGAAAAAAGAGAATGGGATCGTATATTCAAAATGGCGGTACGAAGCTACGAACATCTAAGCTAGTTATTTAAATATTATAATTTATTTACAAAATAAACTCAATATAATAACGATTATTAAGTTGTTTTAGCACCGGCACAGCCGTAAACGAGCAACAAGCTTAATACTTTGTTGTTAAAAATTAAATTACGCTCTATAGCGAACATTTAGTAACAAACTTTTTACAGACGAAAAACTTGGACGGCACGAATGGCAAAGGCATAAAGTTATTCAGCCTTGCCCATCGCAATTCCATTTTACCGCCAACACTCGGCCAGCACCTAACGAACTGTCACATTTTCGCGCCAAAATGAGCGCCACCATAATTAGGTTCAAACCTCCTACCATAGTTGCTTAACTACAGAAGTTATCGCAATTTCGAGGGACTTTATCGAGAGGAATTTTCTTCGCTTATTTTACTTTTTATAAAGAAACATCAGAAGAGATTAATTTAAATAAGAAGCCTAAAAAGTTATTATTATAAGGCTGCGTCTCCTTTGCGTTTATCTGAACAAAAAAATAAAATTATAACATTGTGTATTCATCAAGTATCTTGTAGATTTATAATTTAATGTAGTAATATTTCTTGTTATTCTACAGACTATTCCAGTTTAGTGTTCAACGTTATTCTCTCTCAGGAGTTGCTTTGAGTTATCAAAGTTTCGACGTCAATCTTGTAATTTCCTTTACTTATTCCTATTATTCTAAATCGCATATTTATCTTGACATTTGAATAAAAAATAAGTAAATAACTAAAATGACATGTTTCTTCATATATTTATACCTGAATTCTACTATAAAAACCGGGTCAAATCCGTCTATTCGTTTGAGCCATGATGCTGTAAACAGCTATAATGATATACAAGCACACAGACACCTACTTTGAACTTATAACACTCCTCTTTTTTCCACTGGTTTAAAAAGGGAATTTGTAAAGAAATATTCCTTACATTAAAAAAAAAAACGTTCGTACATAATTTCAGAAAATACATTAACTATTATGACCGCCTCAGTGGCGTAGTTATTGTAGTCGTAGATGTGCGTTACAGTAACGCTCTGAGGTCCTGGGTTCGAATTCCGGATCAGGCAAAGTGTTATTTGAGTTTTTCTGCTCAGTATTAGCCTGGAGCCTGGAATTTGTGCCCGATACGACGATGGTCCCACCCACTATCACATCATGGTATGAAACACACTTGGGACAAGTGGGTGACCTTGTTGAGCATCTGCATACCTCTTCGGACATAAATGCGTGATGTGTCTCTGTGTGTAAAAACAACAATATTCGATTTGACAATCATTCTAAATATTTTTAATTCGTTTTTAAACCGGCCAGCTATTTATAAAATTAGAGAAGAGAGTATAACCAACCTACTGCTCATAAACTGATACATATTTGTACATGTTATGTCAATTCATAATTCACTAAATACAATCGAAACGTAGTAGGGGCTGTCAAAATGCTTTCCATAATAAATACCAACAAGCCAAGCATGGGATAATAAACTTCGTTAGATATTATATAGAAAATAATTTAATTACGTCTTGCTGATGTCGCTTAGTAATGTTAATGACCTTTTCTTTACGTAATTCTGACAATACTTTGCACAAAGGTAGCTATCGGCCAGGATTATTGCATTAGTATCGATAACGGATCAAGAATAAAATATACGGAGAAATACGGAAGACAAAAGCATCTTTTACTATATTTATTAAGTCTCAATGGAATAATGTTTTTTGTTATTTCTTACGTTATCAATATTATGTACTTATTATATTAGTGAGAGTTCTTTTAAAAATTGTAGTGGGTTATAATGTTTAACTTGTAATCTTTGTATATATATCTATGTATGTTGTTGGTGGTAGGATATATTTATATCCACCCGGATAGCGACAACCATACACAAGATGTTAAAACCCGCCAAAGTGACCCACGTAAGAGTGTCGTGTTCCGGGATCAGCCTGTGTATCCGGTTCCAACAGGCCGGCACAATTGTGTCGACTATCGAGAGGTAATTATCTCTCGTCAGTGGACGTTCTATTGGACCTCCCTGCATTTACCATCAGGTGCAGGGGAAAAATTTTGCGGTGCTCGTATAAAAAAAAAATGTTCTGGTTAGATCTTGCAACTGAATTGTAAAGTAGTTGTCCTCAACCAATTGATAGGAAGTTTCTCATACGTTTAGTTTCGATGACAACGCGTGGTTAGCTGAGTGACGTCATTCTAAACCCAATATGGCGGACGGCCTAAGATGGCGGACTTATTATTTTTACGCACACCTATAAATATTACAAATTCGTCAAAGTGACTTCTCTGCAGGTGTTAAGTGAAGTGAGGTAAAGAAATATAGTCTATCAAGAGACGACATGAATCCTTTGCTGATCAGAAACTGCTTTTAATATTTTTTGGAAACTGAATGATGCACACGCCGCTCGCCTGATGGTATACAACCGTCCATAAATAGTAGAAACACAATACAGAACTTGATTTACAAAGCACTGCGTTCTGAGACATAAATATTATGATTTTAGGAATCCATGACCATAAATAGTAGAAACACATTACTGATCTTTGATTTAAAAAGCACTGTGTGACCCTCCACTGCCAGACATAAATATTATGATTTCAGGAATCCATAGTCACTTGTTTTTTCAATTCTTGCATATTTCATGCAACACGCGCCATCTTGTGCATTAAATTTAGATTTCCTATGGTGATACATTAGAATCCGGTTCGCGGTAAAAAGAGAGATTTAACCCCGGCCAAGATGCTCAGACAGCGCTGTGATTGATGACGTAGCTTCCGGGAAGCGTAACCACAAAGTCTACTTTGAATTTATGTATTATAAATATTGAGTTCTTAATGCACCTGAATGATCCTTTTTCGTATTCTTGAATTGGTGAAAAGAAACCAAATATTTATTATTTACTTTATATTTAATGCCATAAGGTTGAAATTAGGGTTGGGACGGGTAGGCAGACACGAAATGATTATTGAGTCCAGCGTCATATTTAGTTAATTTATACTTACTATAGGTATTTAATAAATTATTATAATTTACTAGCTTTTACCCGGGGCTCAACGCAAAAGAATTTTTTTTTACAGAATAATATTATTCTGGGATAAAATGTAGCCTACAGCTCCGGAGCAAAGTAACTTCCGCTAAGAGAAAAAAAAATAAAAATCGGTTTAGTACTTCTTGAGATTAGCCAGGTCAAACAAACAAACTCTTCAGCTTTATATGTATATTAGTATAGATAAGCCCATTGAGATATTGAGGTCAAATTATAAGCAAATAATGTGTTTTTACTGAACCGTTAAAGAAACTCCGCCCATGTGTAACTCAGTACAATAGGACAAGGGAAGGAAGGAGGTACGGCTATTCTTTAAAAAATCGTATTTTAACTAACAATGATTTATATTCTAATAATATTCATATTTTTTTTATCTGAAATATAGTTATGTATGCCAAAATGCAATAGCCACTTACCACATTCGATTTTGAACAGCAATTTTATAGGAGAATATATATTTCAGTAGAAATAGAATTCGTGAGTTTCCGCGACGGCTTCGGATTACAACGCGGCATGCCGCCATAACAGCCGTAAAATAAAATGTTCCATATCAATTTTTATTTAAACCTATATAGATTTGTTCTATAGAAAATAGATTATATTTTATTGTATGTAATTATTATTTTGAATTGTTGGTACTAAAAATATTCTGTAGTCCGCTTACAATTCGTAGAATCACAGGTTATATTTTTGATTTTATTAAAACAAAAAAAACAACCTTTAACTAGGGTAGAGTGTGCATTATGCCTCATAAATCAGAATCATTTTAAAAAAAATATCGCAAACAAAAAAACAAATCATATTTCTAAAATAAGCAACCTGATAGATATAATATGTAAAATGAAAGGGTTAGGTGCCTAAAATGCAATCAATTTTACTGTCATTCAATCAATCTTTATTCCCGGCGCGTGACATTAATTTACATTCTACATTTGAATTTAATTATTATATCCGGATTATTCTTTTTTCGAATTTGATTGAATTTTAACAGAATTACGAATACGTTTAAAATTGGAATGACTTTGGTGAAATTTTTCGTTCTTTTTTTTAATGTGTTCAATTTGTCTGTACAAGAAAAGTTTAATTAGTGTTGTTGCGTAGAATGTAAGTTTAATAATATACTTTTTAGTTACAAAATCATAATTCATTGCTCCTAATTTAAGCTGTATTTTTTATTATACTATGACCTAAATATCTATCCAGAAGAGTGCAGTAGCGGTAGTGTAATGTAAAAAGTCAGTGCCAGAAGATTTAATCACGTTTGCAACAAAGTGTTAGCCTCATAAACCTGTCGCTGGGTGGGCTCTAAACTCTGTCAGTGTAAAAACGATGTCGTTCGTCCAATACTGGCGGGTTTTTTTGGCATTCGCTAGCGGCCATGAAATATGCGGGCAGATTGTAGTATTTGACGTGATTTTTTGTCACAAGTATCCAAAGCATGCTAATGGAACCATTTTATTAATCCTACGCTCCCTATTTCAAAGACTATCTTTCAATTGTCTCAGGCTGACGAACGCTGTAATATTACAATGGTTCATAATTCAATGTTTCGATATTGTAAAGAAATTAGTATATTGATACTCCCAGGGTCGGCCCGTTCGTAGGGCGAACGGGGCGGCTGCTCCAGGTGCTTAAGGTTAGAGGACGCTCTCTGACCCTTGGAGGGTTCTAGGTGTCCACGGAGCCGACGGGGGGAGGTTGCTTCTAGTGACGTCGTGGCTTGGGGGCGTCTAGAGAATTCTGCCAAAGTATTTATCTCCTCCTTGTCGTAAGAAGCGACTAATTTAGGTTGAGAGAGTTGCTACGCAAGGAGTAGGGGGCTGCTTCTTGACTATAGTGACGACAAGGTGAACGACAATACGGGTAGTCGGTCTCTCAAAGTTATAGGCGTCAAAGGCATCTTTTAGCGCACGGGGATATCTTAGTTCCCTCAATTAGAGTATCACGCAGGGACGGTTTGCGAGCAGTTATCTTAGTGCTACAAGATAACTCGGGGCCGTCCTGTATGCGCCGGAGTTTTGGTTAGAGGGTTGTAAGACCAGTGAATGAATTACCATAACCTTTCCATTCATGCCCAAGACACTAGCGAATACATGTTATTCTCACGTCAAAATGCCTTTCCACCTGTAGTGCGAAGACACATATTCTTAATTCTTTAAACCTTTTTGGGTATTAAAACACAGCTACTCGAGAAATTCAGAACTTACACTACAATATCACAAATCGATTACTCGACCACGTTGGCGTTTCAAATCGCCCGTTTTATGGACTGGACTATAAAAACTAAGTTAAAACAATATAAACTACAATGTTCGAAACGAGTTGCCTATATGAGTTGGAATAAGAGCGGCTGGAATGGACATTTAGACATTGTTTTTGTTATGTCTGGAATACTTTCTTAGAAGTTAGACTTTCTTGTTTGTACGGGACGTTTTTGATGTGTAAATTCATGTTGTTTCGTCTGTTTGTGTCCGTGTCTATATAGATGTGATACATGTTTATTTGAAACAAAATGAATCGCAGAAATAAAGGAACTTAGTTACAAACAAATATATACACCTGGCAGACTTGGACAATGCTATTTAATATTAATAAAGGTATATAATTACAATTGCGACATTTGCATATACACGCGTATAATACATATTATATAACTAGCTTTTGCCCGCGGCTCCGCCCGCGTTATAAAGTTTTTCAGGCTAAAGATTTCCGTTATAAAAGTAGTAGTTTCCCGGGAGCCTATGTTCTTCCCAGGGTCTCAAACTGTCTCCATACCAAATTTCATCTTAATACGTTGGGTAGTTTTTGAGTTTAACACGTTTAGGCAGACGGATGCAGCGGGGGACTTTGTTTTATAATATATTTTTTAGAACTTTTTAAGAGGAACAATCCCGTCATACATCATTGTTGCATAACTTTAACCGTTTACGCAGCGCACGCAACGGACACTCACAAAACTGATAAATTGTCCCCGTTTTTGCAACATGTTTCATTACTGCTCCGCTCCTATTGGGTATAGCGTGATGATATATAGCCTGTAGCACTCCACGAACAAAAGGCTATCCAACGCAAAAAGAATTTTTCATTTTGGACCGGTAGTTCCTGAGATTAGCCATTACTGCTCCGCTCCTATTGGGTATAGCGTGATGATATATAGCCTATAGCACTCCACGAACAAAGGGCTATCCAACGCAAAAAGATTTTTTCAGTTCGGACCGATAGTTCCTGAGATTAGGCATTACTGCTCCGCTCCTATTGGGTATAGCGTGATGATATATAGCCTATAGCACTCCACGAACATAGGGCTATACAACGCAAAAATATTTTTTCAGTTTGGACCAGTAGTTCCTGAGATTAGTGCGTTCAAACAAACAAACAAACAAACAAACAAACAAACTCTTCAGCTTTATATAATAGTATAGATAGATAATATCAACCTTGTAGTATATACTGCCCCACTGCTGTGGCTCCTCTACTACTGGGAGGGATGAGCCTTTAGTTCACCACGCTAGCCTAGAGTGGAGTGGTAGACTTCACATAGTCACAAAAACTATTATAGAGAACTTCTAAGGTATGCAGATTTCCTCATGATGTTCACACACAATTCATAAAGAATACGCACATCATTTTAGAAAAGTTAGAAGTGTGTGCCCTTGGGTTTTGAACCTGCGGACATTCATCTTGGAAGGAAGAGTGAGGGAAGGATGGATGGGAACTTAACAATAGTAACTATTATTATAACTTGTATTGACGTATCATAAGCGCAACTTTGTTTACCTACATGATAAATAAAGCATTTTATTTACTTTTATATTTTAGGATGAGTGGAGGGGAGAAGGAGGGGAAATGTTCCCGAGCCTTCATAGGCCTCAATATATATTTTCAACCACGAAGTATACACACTGACCTATGTGCCTCGGGCCGCGTCAAATTTCCCATAGTGCATGGGCGTGCACTCGGGGGGAAGACTGAGCGTACAAAAATTGCCTTGGTTATACTTTTTAACTATCATTGCGACCAGATATTAATTATTTTTGCGGTTGGACAGGCCTACATAACTGGTACACGAAAAGATATGTAGCCCAACATTGATTGACATTCAAACCTCGGAACATAGAGATGAAAATACTTAGCGGTTTCCCGACTTTACAAATTTTAGGTCAAAATATTACTAGGTATTTATAATAAAGTTAAAAAACAAAAACACATTTATTTTTTTACGTTTTAGAGGTTTTTGTGTCGTAGTTTATTGTTTCTGCATGCTTATACTAGCTATGGAATACTATAGCCATTTGTCAACAGAAAAAAAATTAAGAGTGCGTCCCAAGCCTCATCCAGCGAACAACCGCAACGTAAATTTCATGTCGACACAGTTTTCATTGTATTTTTCTTGTTTTGTCACCCCACAACGCGGCAAAGTCGTTTATTAAATTAATTTCGCTATCAAATGTTGTATAGAATTTATTTACGCGAAAAAAGCGGTCACGCGATGCATAATACGTTTTTACTTTTAAAATTATTACCTGCTTGACCACAATAGTATAATTAATAAAAAGTTGTGACTTAATGCGCGGATAAAAATGAATAATGATAGGTTGATAGTGTTTATCAAATCTTTACAATAGTATAAGTTGCGCATAGTTTACTGAATTTGTAAGAATCTAGTATTTGTAATAACAAATAATTAGATTCTTTATGGCCTGTCTTTGTTGTTCCAAGTTGTATGTTAGTGGTAGGATATATTTAATATCCGCCCGGATATCGACCACCGTACACAAGGTAAAACCCGCCATAGTAGCCCACGTAAGTGTCTCCATCCGGGATCAGCCTGTGTATATTCGGTTCCAACAGGCCGGCATAATTGCGTCGACTGTCGAGGGTAATCATCTCTCGACAGGCGACATTCTATTGGACCCCACTCCACTTACCATCACGGGCAGTGGGATCACCTTGTCGAGCACGTATATAAAATAATATTTCCCATAGCGTTAAAGCTTGACTGCCTCGGTGGCGTAGTTGTACTGCATGCGCGATACGACAGCGCTCAGAAGTCCTGGGTTCAAATCCCGGGTCGGGCAAAGTGATATTTAGGATTTTCTGCTCAGTATCAGCTCGGAGTCTGGAATTTGTGCCTGATATGGCGATAGGCTTGCCCCCTATCACATCATGGGACGGAGCACAATTGGCGAAAAGTGGGTGTCCTGATTGCGCTGCATACCCCTTCAGGGATAAATGTGTGATGTTATGTGTGTGTTAAAGATTGTAGCAAGACATCTTGGCTACGGCCACAGGCATTTTGCCAAAATTTAAAACATCGAAAACAAACAGAAATCAATCCGCATACCCGGCTCGTTACATTAAACATATTCGTCGAGCATTATTCAAATACAGAATCTATTTTCCTTAAAACAGTAGCAACCCACGACAGCTAAATAAGCTTGCTTCCCGCCGTATATAAAGAATTCAGTATGCAACCCTTTTAAAGTATTGAATGGATTTTTGCGGGCGTTTGACAATACGGATACAAGTGGATTGAAGGAATAAGTGAAGAGGTTTGGTAGCAGCGTTTCCTTGTTTTTTTTTTTTTTTATCAGTAAGGACGAAAAACAAATAAGTGGGTTACTGATTATTAATTAGCATGGTACTAAACCTTATTTCTTGAGATTAGAAGCTCAGTCGTCAATACCCGTACCTAGTGGTTACATTGTCATTTTATTCGGAATACGCAATTGACATGATACTGAGCAATAGACAGACAAGGAGCTTACGATCGCGGACACAGAATTTTTGAGAAATACTTACATAACAATGTAAGTATCTCTCTATATATTATATTATTATATGTTTAGTATTAACAGGATTTTTAACTTCACACGAGTTGTCTTATGATTTATTTACGTATACATTTATACAATTTATATACGAAAAAGTATATAGGCGGACTTAATGTGAAAGGCATCGACTACCAACTGATTAGGGTGATGCAAATACAGTACTTAGTTCAAACCGCCCTAGGCCAGCGAATTAAGTTCTCAATTCTCTGACAGCCTTGCCTATATAATTCAGTATTGCATTTAGAAAAAAATACTTACCATTAAACTTACCATACTATAACTTAACATCATCTCCATCCCCAGGGGCAGACAACGAGAACCTGCCGCTCCGCAGGTTAGGATGCGGTTACATTGACTGAACGTACCTGTTTACGTTACGTGTGTGATTTCAGCTATTCCTAGCGAATGTACTTATCTCTGTCTACTTTCACGCTTGTGTACCCTTGTATAATGGATTGAATATTTTCGTGTTGGATTACGTGTGTAACTATACGTAGCGAGTGATCTTTAATCTTATGTCTTGTAATGGATGAAAGGATCATTCTCTTTTAATGTAATGCAAACGTTGGCGCAGATGCTTTTATGTTTAATAATAATATCAGCCTTGTATCATATACTATCCCACTGCTGGGCACGGGCCTTCTCTACTATTCTAAGGGATTAGGCTTTAGTCCACCACGCTCGCATAGTAGGGATTGGTAGACTTCACACAGCCTCAAAAATCCTATAGATAATTTCTCGGGTATGCAGGTTTCCCTATGATGTAAAGCAAACGATAAATCACAAGGAATACACACATAATTTTAGAAAAGTCAGAGGCGTGTGCTCTTGGAATTCGAACCTGCGACATTCGTTTCGGCAATCCGTTCCACACCCAACTAGGCTATCGCCATTTATACTAATAATTACTAATGTTTGTCAGATGTTAATGTTTACTCTAATTGATTTGGACAAAATTTTGCACACTGATCTGATTGAATGATTAACCTCGTCCTGCCTTAATATTATAGTCTTCTTTCAACCTTCAAATCTCACAGCAATATTTAATTCTGGAAAGATTTTAGACAGGATTTGGAGCCGCAGGACCCGGACTTATAAATTTAGATATCTATCCTGATAAACGTATTAATCATCATCATCACTATCATAATCAGCCACAGAAAGTCCACTCAGTATGTATGTAAGATGTAGCTCGTTGTATTGAACTGCTAAAAACAATACATAAATGAATAATTATATCTTATACAGTGAAGCTATTACTACATACTTCAGCTCTCTCGCAGGGGCAATCTTTTTTAATGCAAATACGTCATTAGTGGTACCTCGATAGCTATTTGTGTCGACGAATTTTAATGCATGGAAATTTAGCCATCGATAAACGGTTTTGTGAATATCCTTTTTTACCATCGATCAGTAGACTATACTATAGATAGCATTAAAAACACTGGAATTTCAGGAAGCTACGCTTAATGAGAGTTAATGCGACAACAGCAAGTGATTTAACTAGATTTTGATAATTGTTTATGAATCTTTTACTACTACAAGTTAAAATAACTTAAATTGGCATCTAGAGTATCGACAGTTCATTAGAACTCTTTGTTAAATTTTGAATGGTAGAACTACGTTGTTGGCAGTTTTTTAACACTAAGATTTGACCAGCTCCACTCGAATTCCACTACGGCAACACCTTTGCCACTGCATTTCGCTCTATTAGTAGAATTTGCATGATCTCAAACAAAAAATATCTTCTCTTAATCCTATCATCAGTTTAGTAAGACCTAGTGATTAAAATTTTCTGAAACCCAAACCAACAATACTTCCTCTGCAAATCCTGATTCCCTTCTCCAGTTAAGCAACTAAAATACTTCTAGCCTCCATCATAGACTGCGATAAATCAACAATTGTCCCTCTGTCAATTCTGATTCCTCTCTCCAGTTAAGCATCTAAAATACTCCCAGCCTCAAGTTCAGTCACAACTCATTTGCAACACCGCAAAAAGTTAAAACGCTAACCGATTCCAAGTCATGAAATCACATATAAAGACCTGACGAGGCTCCGGCAAATTTAAGGAGTTTTAACGAGGACACAGAGTGAAAACTTTGTGCAATTAGTGCACGTTCACGAGGAACTGTGATAAGTGCAGGCCGGGTGGCGGCTTAATTATTGTTCAACTGTTCTAGCATAGGTTTTTATATTGTGATTATTTTTAATACGTGCACGACTCAGTGATCCTATTGGGCCTGATGGTAATGGAGAGGGGTTTAATAGATTGTCGACTGATAAGAGCTGATTCCTCGACAATCGACACAATTATGCCGGCCTGTTGGAATCGAATTTACACAGGCTTGGAACGCGACTTTACGTGGGCTGATATAGCGGGTTTTAATATTTTGTGTATGGTTGTCGCTATCCGGGGCGGATATAAAATATATTCTACCACCAGTAATTCGTATATGTAAAGGAATTAGTAAAAATAATCGGACTTGGCCCGCTACGTGACCATTAAGGAGTCTTCGAAACATCGGGAGTAAAATTTAAACAAATTTATCGCGAAAAAATCAGTTTAGATCTTTGATATTGATGGAATTGGATATTTTAATCCTCAACGATTTGTTAGGTCTAATAGAGTTCGATTATGGTCAAGTATATTTGGTCTAATGAACTTCATTTTTTTACAAATTAATGGTTGGGTGTAGTCGCTAATCTGATGATAAGCTTGTCTATTCTCAACACACAGTAACACCACCCGAACCTTGAATTACCAAGCATTTAGAAGCATTGCACTCCCCCTAAGACATTCGGTGTTAAGTACATACTGCCCAGTTATTCCATTGGCTACAATATCATCTAGATATCATATGCAATATCTTTAATTTTTTTATAATACTTTCTCTCGCAACTCGTGTACGTGGTGGCTCACGAATGTTGTAAAGTACTGCTGCTATAATATCCATCACTTAAAGATATATTCAAGTATATGAGGTCAAGTATATCATGGGTTATTAATTTAAAACCAATGTGTAAATGGAACGAAGGGAAATAAAATATCCAGTTCGTAATAAGAGAGCATTAAACTAGGCCAAATATCGATCAACCAGTTACGATACTAGAAATAACATTTGATTTGTTCCGTTCATGTTTTGTTAATGTGTCCTTGCTAAAAATTTAATTGGTTCGTTCGTATTGAGAGTTAAATATATTTTCTATCTTCAAATTATAAGGATTGGTTGTACAAAAGTACTTTGTTATATCTATTTTAACTGATGAGCATCATGAATAACCAAAATATTTATTCCACAGAGAAAACGCTTGAATCCTTTGTAAATTCTCGGACACTTTAAAAAAGGAATTACAGCAATACGAAGCAGCGACAACGTTTAATGGAGAAAAATTGAAATAGGCCATATTTTAATTACATGATAAAATAATAGAACAATGGAAGTTTGACGTGGAAGTTCGCGTTTCGCCGTTTTCCTTTGTTAACATTCAGAAAGTCTCGCTCCACAGTTGTTTTGGGTTTTGTCGTTAACGACTCAACATTCGACCCTATCAATTACGTGTTTATTACTTGTTGCGTAGGAACGCGCTCAAAATGATTAGAGAATTATAAAATAAATTTGCCTAATTTTAATAGTCTTTAATAAGAAGGAGGGTCTCATTTCTTCGGGTGCGTATTTTTAAATTTAGGTATTTTTAATTCGATTTGGGTATTTTAAACTTTAGTATCGTCTTATTTATTGTCTGAAAATAGACAATAATATTAGGTCCTTATTATATGGGACATAACCCGACAAAAAATGTGTTACACCTCTGCCAACCTCCAAAGAAAGGAATGGCATAAAATATGTTATATTGAATAATCGCAACTCCTTGCATGTGATCCGAGCATCTAATCCTCAAACATAAACACAAATGCATCACTTAAGCACACAAGTAGGAGCGGAATTGTTTCGTGGCAAAAGTTAACGAACGCGAGGAATTTTGATGAACCCATACATTTACTGTTATTTTTGCAATAACAACTTTATATATACTGTATATTAATTAGTTTATGGATTTGTGCGTGTTTACTGCGAATTTGATGCCTGGTTTCGCCACCGATGGCTTGAGTTGACGATATTACAACTGAGTTTTGTATCAAAATTGAAAAGAATGCGTTGGTTAACGAAGCACAACTTATTAGAGGAAGCGGTAGCGTTGCTATTGTATCGAAGATGGTCTACCGCTGGGTTTTGGTTATGCCGATGAAGAATCACAGGTGGGGGAGAGAGAAAGGCTAGAGTGAGTGAGATTATAATTTTTTCTACGGACAATATGACCACCAGATAAATGGAGCAGGTTTCAAGTGGATTGTTGATTTGTAAGAGATAATCATCTCTTCCTCATTCATTGTTGCCTCAGAGATGATCACCCAGTCAACATTTGCCGGTTTGACTGATGACTTCCTCTCTCATTTCCTAGCCAAATTACAAGACTAATAACCTACCTATTTAAAGTCGGTTAAAGTCTGTCGTTTTGATTACAATGGACTGGTATTTAATTTAAAGGACAATAGAGTTGATAAGGTAAATATCACTGCTAATTTGTCGTGGCACTTTGACATTTTACTGACATTTAACATCTGCTAGCAGCAGTGGCACCATTCCCATGGAAAAATCAATTATTAATGATTGTAATTAAATTCTCCCGAGGCCTTTTCCTTATACAAAAGTATTGTTGTTTATGAAACTTTTTGCTAGTACAATATATTTTGGATAGCGACCACCGTACACAAGTTGCACCGTTGTAAAACCTGCCATAGATGCCCACGTAAGTGTGTCGCGTTCCGGGATCAGCCTGTATATATCCGGTTCCAACAGGCCGGCATAATTGTATCGACTGCCGAGGGGTAATCCTCTCTCGTCACATTCTTTTGGACCCCACTCCGCTTACCATCAGGTGCAGTGGGGCACTTTACCATGCTCGAGTAAAAAAATGTACATAAGAGTACTATCTACATTAACTGTTTAATACGACAACAGTAAAATAAAATTTATGTAAATTAATTGTGAAACAATAGCGGCGATAGCCTAGTTGGGTGTGGAACGGACTGCCGAGACGAATGTCCGCAGGTTCAAATCCCAAGGGCACACACCTCTGACTTTTCTAAAAAAAATCATGTGTGTATTCTTTGTGAATTTATCGTTCGCTTTAACGGTGAAGGAAAACATCGTGAGGAAACCTGCACATCTGAGAAGTTCTCTATAGGAATTTTGAAGGTGTGTGAAGTCTACCAATCCGCACTAGGCCAGCGTGGTGGACTAAGGCCTTAATCCCTCTCAGTAGGTAGATGAGGCCTGTGTTCAGCAGTGGGCAAGTATATATACAGGGCTGACATTATTATTATTATTAATTGTGAAACAAACCCTTAGACATAGTCAAGAGCTTGCGTTACATTCATGAATCTTAATTCTCACTAGCTGTTTCAATATTGTTTCGTTTACATGCCTTATTGTTGCAAAGGCAAGTTCCATGCATATGCAATTAACTCTAGCGTGTTCTCGGCTTTATTTTTATAAATAAGTTAGTGCCACTCAAACAATGGAATTATTGTCGCATTATAATTATGGGTAATTAACATTTGGCATAAAGTATTTATTTTTCCACAATAAATGTATGTTTTTCACCTCTTTTCAAAGGGACTGTTGAAAGCAATATGGTGCGGAATGCAATGCTAAAATAGGTCGACATGCTAATGGAAGGATATATTTTATATTCGCTCGGATACCAACCACCTTACAAGGTGTTAAAACCTGCCATAGCGGCCCACGGAAGTGCGTCGTTAATCAGTGTATATCTGGTTCAATAGGCCGGCATAATTGCGTAGTTAGCCGAGGGCTAATCATCTCTCGTCAGTTGACATTCTATCGGACCCCACTCCACTTACCATCAGGTGCATTAGGATAATTTTGTCGTGTACATATAAAAAAGAAAAAAAAGAAGTTCGACGTGCTGCTGCTACAATACATTGTCATGTTTTGCTTTTAGTCTATATTATGGATGTAGATAGATTAGGCGAATTGCGGGAACAGCATGAAAATAGTACCTAACTAATGAATATTGCATGACAATCGAACCGATTAAACATGAAAAATATTTTTAATTTTATTGAGAAAAAAGAAAAACTTCAGTTGATCACATAAAAAGAGAATAGATAACAAGGTCTAATAGCTCTAAAGTACGTTACTCATTAGATCAAGAGGGCATATTAAAAGAACATTTAGAAATAATCCGTTCGACATTCGAATTTTCAAATAACGTAGAATCCAACGCTAATGATGTAAAAAGTCAATAGATATAGGAGTTATCTACCTCGGCCGGTGGACTAATTGGCGGAACGTTTAGCGGTTTGCTCTGAGTACTCCATTGAGTAGGGATTATCGAGTCAGACTCTCATTTGCGGAGCTAGTAATATCGCTCGGTAATGACGTGGCGACCTTTGTCGTGCTGTTTGCTTGGGGTTGTCGATGGGTTTTTAAAATAGGAATTTTTATTTTTGTACTGATGGCAGACGGCTATATTGATATATTTTTGGGAATATTAATAGCATCATTAGTAAAATATTGTACCTTAATCATTATAATAATTGTCATTTTCCAAGATGCTTCGAGATTTGTCGCTTAATTTTAATGTAGAGAAAGATTTGGAAAGAGGATGCTATGTATTATGGCTTCTAGAAATAACGCGAAAAAACTATCAGCACTGCTATTATCCTTAATATAGTACCAGCTATTCTCGGAAGATACTTGGGGGCCAATCCAGTAAGCCAGTGTCGCCAAGCTGGTCTAATTTGTTATCCAGGAGAGTAATCCTCGCCGATGAAACCGATCCATTGTTATTGTCATGAAGAGACTATTTTTCTTCTTTCTAGTATATATCATATAATGTGACTCGATTACTTAAAGCCATAATATAATATATCTCAAAATCATCAATATATATGTACTACGTACTAGATTTGGCGTCCCGAACATTCACTGTGTTCATCTGAATTAAACTGCGATCCATTCAAACTGACTTTAGTATGGTCAATATTGACAGTTTGTGGTTGAGTACGGAGTGGCGCTCATGATATAAGAACTCGAGTCTAAGTGTAAACCTGGATTTGAATAAAAAATATTAGTCAAATAAATAACATTATTTGTTGTTCAAGTGAATGAATACGTTATAACAGGGACGTTTTGGTTGCCATTTTAGTTCAGATTTTGAACAAATAGTTTATATGCATATTCATGTCTATAGAATATACGTCAACGCCTACAATAGAGCATCCATAGAAATTGAAATCCTCAAAAAATTCTCAAACATTACGTGTACTAAAAGCAATTTCTTCAGCTTCCTCACTTAACTCAGTGTAAGCCAGTCATCAATATAATATTCAAGAGTTCGGTGACAGTAAGCGAGCCGACTGCTATAAAGCATCGATTATAACCTGACTTGCGTCGGCCTGATCCCGGCTTTACCATTGATTCTTATATTTATGTGGGGTGGAAATGGTTCTTATGATTATAAACCCGGTGATGTATAGAGTCGGAAATACTTATGATTATAAATTATGGGAATGATAACTATGGATACTGGAACACCAACTTTTATACTAATGTGTATGTAGGTTTAGTTTTATATAGATTTTGTTGATGTCGCTTTAATAGCTGATAAGCTTTTGGTATATGATAATCCACTTGAGTAAGTGCTACTTACTTGATTTCCTAGAGTCACGAATTTGCTACTTTTCAAAGGACAATATAAGCCAATAATTGAATATTGGGTAGTGTTTTTACGAGTAATGGTATTAGTTAAATTAAGAGTTACTTATTCGTCTAATTACGTAAATATTTTACTTTGTTTTATTTAAACTGTTATTTGGTTACGATGAAATCGTATTTATGACTCCATTATCTGACTAATTATGTTTTTAATGATCATCATCATTACAATTTTAATGATTTCCGAGTTCTCCAAGACGTTCTCAACGGACCTTTACTTTCTTAGATATCCTGCCGGAGTTCCAATAAACCAACGCCCCTTAAATATATCAGAAATATTTATAGCAACATCTGGTGCCTGAAATTAACAATTTCAGTTAATTATGAAACGATTAAGCATGATAAACTGTTCGACTAAATGATATAGTCGACTGCTTCGTGGCAATTTGTGTTTGATAATTTTAATAACTCAGTTAATAATGGCATTATTAAAATGTATTTATTTCTACATCCCTCGGCAGTCGATACAATTATGTCGGCCTTTGGGAACTGGGTATACACAGGCTTACGTACACACTTACGTGGGCTACTATCTATAGTGCAGATGAAGTTACAAACTCTAAGATAATGATTTCTTATATTTACGCGAATGTAAGACATTGAAATTAAACTAATTTTCCGGATTCTATCGCGGTTTTTTGTTTTTTATTTTTCTACCGACGTTTCGAAGACGTTGCAGCCTTCATGGTCACGGGGAAAAAAAAATAATAAAAAACAAAAAACCGCGATAGAATCCGGAAAATTAGTTTAATTTCAAACTCTAAGATGTTAACACCCTCCAGGGTTTTAACATCTTGTGTACGGTGACGCCACTGCACCTGATGGTAAGCGGAGTGGGATCCAAAAGAATCTGACGAGAGATGATTACCCCTCGGCAGTCGACACAATTATGCCGGCCTGTTGGAACCGGATATGTACAGGCTGATCCCGGAACGCGACACACTTACGTGGGCATCTATGGCAGGTTTTACAACGGTGCAACTTGTGTACGGTGGTCGCTATCCGAGCGGATGTATAATATATTCTACCATCAGCATATGTCACCCTGAGATATTAAATGTATGCTAAAAATATTGTGCTAAGGGCCTGTTTCACAACTTCTGAATAAATGCTGTTCGTTATTAATGTTTTTTTTTTCTTGCTTTGAATGACGAGATGAGCTTGCCGTTTGCCTGATAAGCGACATGACCGCCCATAAACAGTAGAAACACCATCCAACGCCTTGCATTACAAAGTATTGTTTGGTATTCCACTGCACTCGCCATCTTGAGACTTGAGATGTTAAGTCTTATTATATCCAGTAGTTACACTGGCTACAGTGTCCTTCAGAGTGGAATACAACAGTGACTAAACACTGCTGCTTGGCGGCAGAAATAGACATTGCGAGAGTACCTATCGTATAAAATAAAATGTAAGCCGTAGCCACCGTGGTAGTAATGTATAAGCCGACCAAATATAAATATCACTCTAATCTATGCTCCCAAATTAATGGTAATAGAATGAGTACTATCTCTGTATACGATAACTGTCAAATAAAATATACTTGAAACATGTGAAACAAGCCCTAAATCTATTAAAGATTCGGTGACCAAACAATACATAATACATAGAGAGTACAGTAGGACGTGCGAACAAAACCGAGCGCATCGTCGTGCCAGGCACGTGTTTTTCACAGTACATTTTCACAGAGAGTAAACTCGGAGGAGGTATCGGAATGCGAAGCGTTGTCCCACTGCGTGCTTTATTGCGTTGGAGTGTAAGTGTTGAGAGAAATCGATTTATAATTTGTAAAAAATATTGTTATTATTTTTTTTTTCAAAAAAGGTTAAATATAAATTATAGATTATAAACATAAGGTTTTTTATAATATCACAAGTGAATATTACGTACCCACTTACTAAGGATTAAGCAAGTGCTTGCAAAAAATCTCTTATTAATGAATAATTCTTATTATTGATTTAATTAAATGAACAGGAAATAATTGTACAAGTAAATACACTGTAATTTAAGTCCTATAATAATATTTTTTTTCTGTGTAGGTCACCAAATAATATTAAGTATTTTTTATTATCGTGTACTGCCCGCTAAGATTGTTTATTAGTAGCAAATGTAGAGGACTTATGATTATATTATGCTTTCGAATCAAAATTTTCTTTTTCTTCATTCTTTCGCTTTATGCACAGCATGAAAACATTATTCAGGCAAACTTTGGCCAGCGTTACTATACGCAACTTAGTATATAGGTACTAAATGTTCACTTTGAAACTATAACACTAATATTTACTCATATGTTTAATATTTTTTCATCCTGACATATATTCAATTACAAACTTAAAAAAGTAGCAAATATGGCAAACGTCGTAAAGTATTGTGTGTCTGCACATATATCTAAACTAGCTGACCCGACAGACGTTATCCCGTCTTAACTATGAATTTGCAGCGCGCATTCTGTCAATCGCTGACAGTTATTTCAAACAATTGACAGTTATATAAATTTAACATTATATTTAAGTTTTCTGAAATTGTCTCTTTCATAAGAACCTTCTCCTGACAATAACAAACACAACAAAAAAAATATAGTGAAATTGGTCCAGCCGTTCACGCGTGATGGCGTGACCAAGGGAAATAGGGATTCATTTTTATATATATCTAAATAGCTTATGCCTTGGACCCCACAGCTGTACGTGGCACTCTAACAAGGGAAATTTTTTGTACTAACTATTTAAAATCTTTACAGACGATATGAAATATTATTTCTGCCGCTCTGTGTACTTTACTAACCGATTGCGGCTAGAAATGTATTTCTAATTCATTTTATAAATGGAACGCTGAGAACTGAACAACAGATAAAATAACCGAGCATTTGAAACAGTGAATAAAGAAAATATACACGTATATATAACTATAGTTTTAACATCAAACGAGTAGAAACAACTTCATTACCATCCAGACATTGTTATTTTAAATATTGTTACAGTTAATAAAGTTTTAATAAAACACTGCATTTAGTTTGTATAATCTGTGAAAAAGCAAACTGAAGCTTGGTAAATTACCTGTCTGACTATTTAATTATATAAGCAACTCCAATACTGGCTGCTAACATTAAATGGAGACGTTTAACATAAATATTTTTTCATAAACATAGCACAGCTCAATAGAATTTCTTAATATACAAATCTTGTCAACAAAATGGCGGGTAGGACAAAATGGCCGCCCCACAAAAACACAATAGACAAAAGAATAAAGAGCTAGGGCTCTTCGCGTCCCTTTAATGAGGGTTTCGGTCATTTTACGCTCATTTCGATGCAAATTCAAGGGTCTCATGATGTTCAGAGGACTATGCAAATACGGCCGAAAGATTTTGATTAAAATTCATCAAGAAACTAGCAGTGCAATCGGGACTTGTCTGAAACAACCACGAGTATCATGAAATTATCTCTCTTCAAGCATTCCACATGGATGTGGGGTCAGCCCTTTGCTTGTCCACTCTGTCTTCAATGTCTTTAGTATTTTCTTCCTCTCTTACATCAACAGTACCCATATAGTATGCTTCTACCTTCATAAGTCTCTAGGTTTTGAGCTGGAGATGGATAATCCTATCGCTTTATATTTTTAAGTCAGGCGGCTACCTCATTACGTATTTGTTGACTGTGCAGATCGCATTTTTATATTATTAAAATTTTAACTGAATTCAAGCCTTTTAATATTACTGTTACATGAGAAATACAGCTGATAAAATGTAAGTACACCTGTGCCTACCCTTGCAAACAGAAAAAGGGGTAATACTGTGCCAGGCATATTATGAAGGGAAGTCTCTTAAAATTTTATGAGCTCAGATTTGAATACACTGATAGGTCATGCATGATAATCTAGGATTTTCGCTTTTTTTATTTTACATTATTAAAGTAAAAATACACGCAGACAAACATACAGCCTTTTATATATAGATAAAACCAATCTGTTCTGATAATGTTATAAGTCGGCAGTTTAGAACTATTCCAAAATGGCGAACCTTACCTAAATTCATGAGGTATGTTATAATTATGTCCAATAATAAAATCTCTTCTTATTTATGTACTAGCCAATAATCAGTGTGCAATATGTAGCTAGACTTTGAGCGAAGCAGGCAGCTGAAGACCGTGCGAGATGAAAAGTTACTGTGGGTGCCCTTTGCCCCATCTTTGGGACACAGGACCTGAATGGTGATGATGTTGCTTAGTCGAGACCGTGAAGCATTTGTTTTTTTATTGCTTTGAATGACGAGAAGTGCTTGCCGCTTGCCTGATGGTAAGCGATACGGCCGCCCACAAACAGTAGAAACGCCAACCAACACCTTGAATGACAAAGTATTGTTTAGTATTCTGCGCTCGCCATCTTAAGACATGAGATGTTAAGTCTTATTATGTCAAGTAGTTATACTGACTACAATGTTCTTCAAACCGGAACACAACAGTGACTAGACACTGCTGCATGGCGGCAGAAATAGACATTGTGGTGGTACCTACCCAGACAAACTATCTCATATGATAGAACTACCAGTAAATTTACGATCTTTAATATGACACTAAAATATTGCAGAGCGTCATATAATGCGCAACATTTTATCCAAATGCGTTCAGCGATTTCTGCTTCACTTCAAACAAAGAAGCAAATAACTAACAGCCCATTATAAAATTAATAAGGAGAAACCATTTGTAGATTACAGGTCCTTACGCCATCAAATCTAAACCAAAGATTCAAGTCTATTAATAAAATCGCAACATGCCGCTATAAGCAGAAACGTTCATATACCGATAGAAACGTCCCCAGAATATTAAACGAAGCGACAGCCTGGGGCGTCGGAAACTCAAAGAAAATATTCCAAAACTTAACCAACGTTTATCGGACGGAGCATATATGGTGGAACGTAGCGCTGAGAATTTTATACTGTCAAACTATTATCTAAATTATCTTAATGCAAAAAATATTCAAGAACAATTAACGCAACAATGTAATGCAATTTATTGTTCTGTTAATGGATTTTGAATATTATTTTTATTATGATAATGTCGATAATAGTTTGACAACAAAAAAAATTGTGCTGCGCCCTGCTATATATGCGCCGACCCTACAGGTCTGCGACTAATGTCTAGAATAAAACGTATTACCAACTTAGCTCAAAATTGCTGTGTAATTTTCTTCGTTTAGTAAGCACTTATTTTGCTGGCCGATAAAATGCTGCTGGATTAGAATTGGGGAATTAACTTTGTCCGACCTTAGCCTTATATTGTTTTTAAGTTCAGTTTTCAAGTTGAGACAATGGTAGTTCATTAGCACAGCGGTATGGTATTACAGCAATTTTTATACAACTAAAATGGGGTTCTATTTTATATCACAAGTAAAGCACATGCAAGTGAATTAGCTGGAAAATATCTATCACGACTGGATTATTGGTTTAGTGATAAAGTACTTTTCCTTAATCATGAGGTTTTGGGTTCGATTCCGGTAACATATTTGCCAGGCATTTTTTGATTCAAAAAGTCTTACTCGAGTAGGAATTTGTGTTTGATATAGCGATAGATTATACATACGCTAAATACGTATTGAGTGCGTATTAAAAGCCCATTTATATAAAACAACATGCAACAGTAGTCCTACGTCTAGAAATACAAACCTTTCCACATAAAGATATCTACACGTGTCATTCTGTGGAAACAAGGAAATAATTAATTTTTTTTATTCTTCCAATGCCCTGCAGGTTCAAAATCCATTGGATAAACTGGAATAGACTGAAAAAAGGCCGGAGCCCGACGGATAACTCTGAACTAGTTAGCTTTATCCGGAAAACTTTTCTAACAGGTAAAAATGGTTTCGTTCCCTGATTTCCTGGAGTTGTTTGTTCATCCCAAATTTTATGTGTCAGTTGTCTGTGCTTTTTATTTTTGGTCATTAATTGGGATATTTGAAAATATGATTTTGTTATATTTAAAGATAAAACGTTTGGAATCAGAGTGCGGGCAAAAAAAATTTTTTTTCACACCTTTACCAGAATATTCAAATTATTTGGACAAAGTTATGTTATTTTTACACAGCGTCGTTTTAGTGTCATGCGACTAATAATCATGGGATAAGATCCAACCCCTTTTCACTCCGGATTTATATTAAATTCCTTAATCCAAAGACGCAACAATGCCCATGGGCGCACCTAACCGCGATTTTGTATCCTTCCGCATAGTTCCCCTGTGTTTGTTTTGCTATTTTCGTGGTGTGATTTATTTGTTTAATTGTTATTAGCTTGGTGAGTTTTGTTTTGGGATGATTAAAAGTCTACACCTATATCAACAGCGTTTATTACCATGAATACCGGGGAAATCGATGGTGTGTTGTTAAACTTAAGGAAAGGTATGATGTGTCATGGGTGTATTACATGACCTCTGTCAGTAATTAAAGCCATTTATATATTTAAACTGTTTATTGTACATAAAGTCTTGTATTTGTAAATCAAAACATTAAGTACATTTAGTCGTTTATTTCATAGTAGGCTTGTTTCACGATTTCTGTAAAAATGCAATTTATCACATTCATTTTAACACGATCAAATAAAAAAGTCATAATCTAATCTATGCTCTCAAATAAATTGTAATCAAATCAGTACTATCTATAATAGTTGGTTAATACGCTGACTATAGGATAAAATTTACTCGTAACTTGTGAAACAGGTTATTAGACTAATAAGGGCACTATTTGTATCAATTTCACAATAGGAACCATTAATAATATTAATGCACCACCATAAGGTTGACTGGTAGAAAATACCTTCGTCATTAAGTCCGCCTTTATACTCTGTGTATAAAGTGAAATAAATAAAATAATACAAATCTACTCAAGCTTATGAAAATCTTCGGACCTGAGAAGTAGCTCTATTTCATATTTTTTTTTATTATCCATATCATGTAATGCGTAAACATAGATTATCATCGAAAACCACACGGATTTCAATCTTTATCATACTTAAAAGATCCAAATATTGAACAGAATACGTGACCTATTTCACTTAAGCTGAGCTAGATGTATCAATGCAACAAAACACGTACACAGCAGTAAAAACTTGGTCCGTAGTAGATGGAGTACCTTTCTTCTTGTGCGGTTGAGTGATAACTCTAATCTTGTTTATGTACGAAGTGACATCCCCTAAACTTATTAAATTAACGTGTGGATTGAGGTGAGAGCCTCTCAGTATAATAAACAGGAAGAAAAATGTAAGCTACTTTTGCCAAGTGTGAGAGGTGATTTGAAATTTATGAATCGGTAGATGACATGTTCGTACTTCAAATTGAATTTGGAATTTGGTTTCTGGATCTGTTGGAATTTGAGTGATCAGTCGACTTTCTTAAAAAGTAAAGTAAGCAAGTCTTATTAAATCATTATTAAAATGGATTACTGTAATGGAACGTTGAACATATAGTCTTCCGTGTCTTCTATTTTATTATGAGCTGATGATATGCTTCCCAAGTGTTTACGATGAAATTATCTAATTGTAGAGATACTATATGCTTTAATATTATTTATTATTGCTTTGACATCCACGCTTTTTTATCCCCGAATCGGTAGGCAGAGGTTTAACCTGTGCCCTCACAAGGCGACATGCTCGTATGTGTTTTTCCACATGATGTGATAGAGAGCGAATTTATCCCCATTATTATTGTTTCCAATTAAATATATAAAATTACAAAAAATCAGAGGATACGCAAAATGAACCTGGATTCAATATACAATATGGATTGGATGGATGGATTTAATATATAATTTAATTTCACAATGTTTGCTGATGTTGTTGAACAATATCCTGTTGATATTTAAAGCTTATCAGACTCATAAATTCTCACAACAATATAGTGTACAATAACTTCCAGATGCATTTACACAAGCGGCAATATTTCAATTATTCTATAAAAATGCAAATTGCAGGAAGTCCGGGAAACTTCAAAATTCCCAGAACAGCTTGCGGTTACTGTTTCCACAGTTCAAATCATTGCGAAAGATAACTACTGCAAGTTTTCTAGCTAATCTAAACCCTAAACAAATATAAATATCATTATATGTTTTTACTTCAGACATAACTTATTTGATGTCAACATTTCATTTATTTATAATTCATTAATATTTCTATATGTCGTATTATTTATACCCACTGTTGTATTTGCTTACCGCAACAGATTTCTTTGATGCTCCTACTTTGTTCATCTCTGGACCACCTAAAGGTTGACTGGGAAAGAATACCTACGGCATTAAGTCCGCATAGTACAGCATTTTATTCTACATAAATTGCAAATAAATAAATAATAACTGATAATTTCTTGGTAAACAAAATCTATTTTAAATTATTCCAAGCTAATAATCTCACGTCAGTTTAGATATTAATGCATATCTCTATCAGGCTGGGTGTAAGAAAAGCACCTGCTGTTACATTATTTAAAGAATTCCGAGGCGTGAGCATTCCACTCACGTTTACTAAAACCTTGAACGGCTGTGTGGGTGCATCTTCGTGATCTACAATCTTGTTTCGCCTCTGGCTGTATAATTAGCACAGGAAATACAATGTAAAGGAGTATGCTTGCTCAAGAATTGTCAGAGATTATCAAATTGGATTAGAATTTATTGTTTTTTAGATTGTTATCATGTTTTTCGTTAACTCTGCCTAATTAGTTAAGGAAAGTCGTTCAATATATTTTATTTAGAATTTCGTTATCAAAAAAGTTATTTGTCACGAAAAGGCGCCAGAATTATATTTAGCTGTTGCTATGCACGGTTCTGCCTAAATGCAAGATCTGTCACGGAAAGAAAGTAACACAGATTTTTTTTTCTTAAAAATTTCTATATCTGTGTTAATTTATGCCATAATCTCCCAAACATTTTCACTAACTCCCTTTTTTTAATTCCGCCACGGTAAAGCGACCTATTGCAACTGATGGTAGGTGGTTCAGATGGAGTGTCGACTAACCATTACTCCACGCTAGTCGACAAAACTTCACCGCCTTTTTTGAAAATTACATAACTATTCCCGTAGTTGACCAAACGAACAGAACACTACTTAGGCCGGCACCGAATCGGTCGGACGTCATTCATCAACACGGGAAAGCGCAAATCTCTGGCGATTCCCGCGGGATTTATCCCTCAGAGCTTAATATCCCGTCCTGCAGGACTAGCGGGATATCGGGAACCGAACCGGTGTTATCCACGTTGATATGTGTTTAGTAGATTTATGTACGCACACTGGCTTGTAGGGTTTACAAGAACTTAAGACTTTATGGTCTGGTGATAGCACGTGGATCCTAGAATGTGAGATTTTCGATTATAAGTTATGTCAACTTGCGTCGGAATTGTATATTACGCATATAAGAAACTGGGTAAACGTTATTTTATTAAATTTTTTGTGTGTATTCTAAACAATCACACTGGTGATAGGTCTCTCATATCTGAGAATCCGTATCTCAGGATGGCGAGCGCGGTGGAATAACAAACAATACTTTGTAATGCAAGGTGTTGGACGGTGTTCCTATAGTTTATAGGTGGTCGTATCGCTTACCATCAGGTGAACAGAAAGCTTGTCTCGTTATTCAAAGCTCTAAAATCGTTAGAGTAAAAATAAAATATTATTAATTGAAATATAAAATTAACTGAATCTCTACACACGGCACTGCTAACCGTTTTTGGAACCGTGGCGGGGCCGTACCGTGTCCTAAACAAAACAAGTCATCGGAGCATGATGATTTTTAGTATGGTATAGACTATTTCAATAAGTTTTCCCTGAAAACAGTAATGATATATAATAATTTTAAATTGTCAGTCATTAACACAACTTTTGCTCGCGACTCCGTCTTTGATAAGATATCCCCGGCATAGGAAAAATTCACTTTGGGGTAATGTTACTATAAATATTACTGAGAAATAAGGAATCAGTGTTTCAGAGATATGGTCTTAAATAAAACATTCTTTCTATAGGAAAAAACGAGTAACACTCTGGTATAATGTAGGTAAAAATATTAGTAAGTAATACCGAATCAGTAAATTCAGAGGTTACGTATTACATCAAAATTTATAAACTTTACCTATTTAGAACGTTAGTATACGTCCTCGTCTGACCGAACCTTAACGAATGTAAATAAAAATCAACTTTATCCGAGAATCAATAAGCGTTCAAACAAATCAGCGAAGGGTGTGTCAATAAACATTAAGGCGGTAGGCGTTGAGCGCAAACTTCTCTCTTTAAAACTGCGAAAGCCATGTTTTTAATTTCCGTACCACTGAGCACGTGGCAAAGTACTTTAGATGTACTTTTCTAACTGTGTGTACGGTTGGGAAGGATGGCTAACTGATCTGCCAACATTTTTAAATAAATAGTTTCTGAAACACATTTTTATTAAGAGTTTATTTGATGAAGTGTGAAGGGCAGTAGCGCGACTAAAGGATGCCCAATTAAGACTGGGCATCCTTGAGCTAAGGCTCAAGTTAAATATGCCTGTTCAATTTCTATAGTCGCTGTGGCCAAAATCGGCTAGGAAGACATCATCATCATCATCATTTGATAAAGTATTAGTAATCATTCATCGACTGCATTGGAAGTTACAGAAATTAATAAAAAAGAAACACATTTTTGTTATTTATTTTATTACACCTTATATGCAAAGAGTAGATATAAATGCGGACTTAGTGCTGAAAGCATTATCTACCAGTCAATCTTAAGCTGGTGCAGAGACTAAAGAAGGTAGGTGTACATAGAGAAAGGATAGTGAACAAAACATTATTTTCATACAAATGTAATTTTAAAATCCGTTGTGTTGTTATTAATGATTGCTGAAAATAAATCTATAATATTGCGACACAGCCGATCTAATAGTCACATTCACACCTCTCAGTTATATAGTTTCGTAGAAGAAGTCCGCTGATTCAATTTATGATACAGGCAACAAAAAAGAAGAAAAATCTGGTATTATGCATTGTACACCTGACCAACACCATTAAAACCACTTATACCTAATATCAAAATACATCAACTCATGCATACGTATCAGACAAACTAACAATCAATGTGTATCGTTACATGATCTTTGCGCCCGTGTGTCTCGCAGCGTCGGCGTGAGTTCCCGTGTTCTAATAGTTCTGGCTGTATTAAAACTTTCTAACGTCCATTACATTAAGAAGCGTTCGGGTTAGCGCTAAGCTTTGTGTGCTATTGACGTACATGTTTCGATGTAATTTAGTGCTTTAACTTCTGTTTTATTGCTTAGTTACTGTTAGAGTCGCACTGATGTTTTAAGTTGGTGGTAGGTTTTATATCCGCCCGGATAGCTACCACCTTACACTTAGTTGTTAAAACCCTATATAGTTTTATATTGGTAGTAGGATATGTTTTATATCCGCCCAGATAGCATCGTACACAAGGTTTAACCCGCCATAGTGGCTTACGTAAGTGCCGTTCCGAGATCAGCCTGTGTATATCCGGGTCCAACAGGCCGGCATAATTGTGTCGACTGTTGAGGGGTAATCATCTCTCGTCAGTCGACATTCTATTGACCTCAACTTCAACTACCATCATGTGCAGTAGGAATAGTTTGCTGCGGACGTATAAAAAAATAATAACATATTATCTATATATATAAAAATGAATTGCTGTTCGTTAGTCTCGCTAAAACTCGAGAACGGCTGAACGGATTTATCTTATCTTGGTCTTGAATTATTCGTGGAGGTCTAGGGAAGGTTTAAAAGGTGAGAAAAATTCGAATAATTGCCGGGAAAATCCTCAAAACAGCATTTTTCTATTTCCCATACAAACGTTTTCTAAATAAAATGGAGAGTCAATTTGTAATTTATTACCGCTGCATAAAGTTCAAATTCGCGTGCGCGTTGGAGGATCTAATATCGCGTTCTGAAACTCAACAAAAGTGAAAGTGAATCGCGAACGCGACAAAATTGCATAGTCTCAAAATACATAGTACATAAATAGTGGTCGGCTTCGAGAAACTCAATTTTAGCTAAATTCAGTTGTTAATATAATATATAACTCAAAGGTGACTGACAGTGATATATCAAGGAACAGCCCAAACCATTGGACGGATCGGGCTAAGACTTTACATGCATAAAGCTACTATGACGTAGGCATCCCCTAAGAAAGGATTTTGATAAATTCTACCCTTAAGGGGATAAAATAGGGGATGAAAGTTTGTATAAATGTTCTTAGATTTTCGACTGATTGAACTGAAATTATAGATTGGGGATAAAATTAGTTTGAACCTATAAGTACCGGGAAAATATGTAGCAAGACTTTTATCAAACAGTGGAATTTTATCCTGGAAAACACCTTCACGCGGGCGAAGCCGCGAGCAAAAGCTAGTAGTAAATAAAAATCCTGTAAGTATGTCAAACCTTACTTCGATTAGTTTATTTTCGATGTCATTAAGTAAATCTTAAGACCGATTATTGAAACTGGAGGTAAGCGAACGTAAAGCTAAAAGCAACTTTTAAGTGGATATAATAAAACAACTCGAAAATTCACTATATTTACCGCTTACCCGTTTCAAGTACACTTAACTCCGATTAAATTTTAAAACATATGTAATTGAACGTAAATAAGTTGTACTAAAAGGTCTAAATTCAGTTTCACCTCGGATTGACCTTGGACGTTAAGATACGTCTATTAGTAGAAAATAGTCTGAAACTAACTTAAGTATATTGCCAGTATAACGTTGTGAACATATTTTACGTGAAGAAACGTTTCGGTAGAAGTGGTTTGAATGTATGCTGTCTATTTTTTTTTATAATCTTACTACTACCTACTAAAATGCGAAAGTGAAGATATTTATATTTGTTAGAATTAAATGCTAGAACTTCTGAACGAATTTGATTATATAAGATCAATTCTCGTTCGATACAGTATAAGGTAGGACTTTTAAATCGGGATAGCTCTTTCACCCCAAACCGAGTGCAAGGCGATTTAATTCTTAAATTAACGTACCTATACGTCACATAAAATGCCACAAAAACCTTAAAGAAACCACTCCTCGTATATCCGAATCTTAGAGCAGTATAAACGGAACATGATAAAGAAAATGACAGACCCCCTCCCTCAGGACGTCGGGAGGCGTCCCGTTTGTAAATCAACTGTGAGTAACGATCCAACTATCGCCGGGTACAGACGCTGCAACTTTGCCTCTACTTACGACTTGATGTTTCTATTTCTTTGATAGATTAAAAATGTTTTTTCAAATGTATTTTATTCACGTTGTTTATTTGTCATTGTGATATATTAAGAATAGTATTATTAATATCTTTAAAATTTAACAGTCTGGCAGTAGCGAGAGGTGAAATTTTCGAAAAACAACCCGACACAACAGAGTATAGGTACTTATATGCATAAATGCTGTCTGCAAATCGTTCTAATGATAATTATGTTGTTCATAATATAGGAAAGGGAAGCCAGCAGGAATCGGGTTATATAGACCGTTCCCCACTGGAGTCTATGTCTTGGCTTACTTCATCAATAATTATAATTAAACATTATTTTAATTTTATAAGTACCTAACATATTATGTTATCATTTATATGTCGGAGATCAAATTAATTACTGTGTAATACTGTGTAATACGAGATATTGTTTATTATTTTGTAACAGAGCCGAGGCTACTTATTGAGCGGGGTACACGGGAAACACCTGGTAGAAACCTTCGAGAATATGATTGTACCTTTTTTTTAGAACAGTTTATATTATGTTGTGCAACGAGTATTTAAGTGTGAAGTTGCAACCTCCTTACGCTCTGACGTTTGCTTTGAATCGGATTTGAATATGGAATGCTTTTGTAAAATAATATGATGAGAGTATGAGAACGATAATGGAGCAATTGTATTGTGAAATGCGCGTTGTAATTGATTATAATAATGGTATGGACTGGAGTTCTAAACCCTCTTCTCTGATATTGTTTTGTAAATGAGAAGCGTGATTTAATTAAATTGTACATCCATTGAATAGACAGTTTTCTTGCTCGGGAGCCTATATTCTATGCAAAGATGGTAAATCTACTGATGAACATGATGTCGGTCCTGACATTGATAATGTACTACGTACTAGATCTGGCGTTCCTAACACCCACCGTGTTTGTCTCAACTGTACTGCAATCCGTACACCTGTCTTTAGTATTCAACATTGACGGCATGTGGTTATGTACGGAGCGGTGCTTAAAATATAAGAACTCGAGTTTAAGGGTTAGACGAATATTAATGTTTTAGCGCTGCAGCGAACTTTAGTTCTTACTCCAAATTTTGACCAAATAGTTTATATGGACGATCGTGTCTATAGAATATACGTCAATGGGTCCTGACAAATAAATATACCTTCATAATATACATTTCTTATTCAACATCTTAATCTTTAGTCACGTCGAGTTATTCTTTTTTTTTCAACTTAATAGAATTCCAAAATTCGTAAAAAAATTTCACTAACTGCTAAAAGCCATTAGTCCAAAACTAGCGTTACATATAACGTGCCGGTCCGCTGCACAGAAACCTCTGAAAATTCACTCCGAAGACATTTCGATATAGCGTGAGGTACTAAATTACCTCTTTTTTCGACCGAAACGCTGCATTGTATATGGAGGGCAGTATAGCAAGTTTGTTTTCATTTACAGCTCTCATCTGTTTGGTTTATTTTGGAGTCAATATAACACTCAATCAAGTGTTATTAAGTTCATCGATATAGTTTACATCTGTTTTGTTTATTTTGGAGTCAATATAAAACTCAATCAAGTGTTAAAGTTCATCTATATTCTAGAAATAGATTGTGCCTTTGTTTTCGGATCAAGGTTGTTGCTCTACAAATAAGTTTATCCGGTTCCAACAGGCCGGTATAATTGTGTCGACTGCCGAGGGTAATCATCTTTTATCAGTCGATATTCTATTGGACCTCCACTTACCAGTGTTGCCAAGGCCCTTGAGTCGTAAGTTACGTTTCGTTTCCTGAAATGTTACATTTTTGCTGCAAAAGTTACATTATTGTTTTTTTTTTTAGTTTACGCGTTTTTGGGCAAGCATTTCTGTAGCTACGAAACCGCGGGAACTCGCGAAGTCGGAAATGTGCGCGCGCAAACTCAAGCAAAATCAAGTTTTAATATATGCAAGATACGTTTCATTTTGTCATGGCGAGCCATCTCTAAGTGTGATATGGAGTGAAATACTTTTTAGATCCGCCAATATTAGGTGCGTTCAATTTGGATGCGTTGAATAGAAATGCGTTCGTAGACTGGTTACAATAAAAATTTTGTATTACAAATCTCGTTGTTTTCAAAAGTTGCAAAAATTGCCTTAAATATAAAAATTACTTACATGTTACGTGAGGGGGTCAAAAGTAACGAAAAATGTAATAAATGTAACCTTCTGGCAACACTGCCACTTACCATCAAGTGCAGTGGGGTCCCTTTACCTTGCACGAAAAAAAAACAACATTTCTGCAGTAAATATGACCTCCATTAACACAGATTTACGGCACGGGCTTGCACGCAAATGTTATCCTACTCTTCCTTTATTTACGGTGTTTTCTCCCTTAATGGCTATGTATCGTACAATGTACTAATGTACAAACGTCTATCCATATTCTCAGGTATGTTATCGATCTCGCTTTAGATATGACTGTTTTGATGGAAATGTTTTGTAAAGAAAATTGAGGTAAAAAGGAGTATATGAATGTGATGAACGAAAATTGGGGTAAAAATTGTAAAGAAAATGGATTGTATATTATGATTTGGAAAACGAACGTACCGCGTTGGAATTTGCGCCCAAAATTGGGATAGGATAGCCTATGGAACAAGACATCGGAAGAACACTATAGCAAGGCAAACTAAGGACGCATTAGTGCATTTAGACAATGAGGTTACTAAATAATAATGCTGTGTCTACCCACTAATGATAATATACTAGATCTGGTGAACAACTTATATTAAAATATACGCACACACTCACGCTTTTTATACCCGGAAGGGTAAGCAGAGACACAATTGATCTTCTCACAGACTCCGGCCTGATTTGAGTAGAAAAAGCTAATATCACTTTACCCGACCCAGGGATCGATCCCGCAATACAACTATGCCACCGAGGCAATCGGTGTAAAATTTAAAACATATTGGAGCTTAAAAGGTTAGTTGTTATAGTCCTTCCAGTTTCTCCACGTGTTCAGAATCCAAAATAATCTAAATCGTAAAATATTTTAGGTACAACTCCACTGTGTAATAAATAAGGCTCTAGCATCAAAGAATCCTATCTTGGAATTGGATCTCGCTTTGAGTGATTCGAAATTCGTATTTTTTAACCCATAGGAATTATTTATATATTACTTATACACATATAACACCATAATTACAGTACTAAAGCGATGACATACAAAGTAGGTATTCATTTTAACACATACATTACGAATTTATCACTGAAGCGGTTTGCAGATGCACAACCAGGGCACCCACTTTTCGCCAAGTGTGTTCCGTCCCATGATGCGATAGTGGGCGAGTCTATCGCCATCGGGCACAAATTCCAGACTCCTGGTCGATACTGAGCAGAAAAATCCAAATATCACTATGCCCGACCCAGGATTCGAACCTAGGACCTTAGAGCGCTGATGCACTGTAAAGCGCTGCCATACCTTAATTTTTAACAATTGCTTTCAATACATTTCTGGGCCACTTCTGTGAATTCCTGCAGGTTGCAACTTCAGGATTAAATTATATGACTGGAGTTTGTTTTATATAGTTTGCCTAATAGCGTGACGAAGAAACATACAAGCCATTTTTTGTATAAACTTAAAAGTTCTAATGTCATAAACGCACGAAGCCTCATAAAGAATGAAGAAAACATTCCTTATTGCCGGTAGAATGTTGTTGACATATCTTGCTGGTGAATCATTTGTATACCTTTTCAATAGGTTTTTGTACGCAGTTACTTGAGGTTTTTATTTTGTTATCCTTTTGCGGGGTTTAAGCTTATTCGATGCCGAGTTTTATCAAAATTGGTTTAGTGGTTTAGTAATGAATGAAAATTTAATAGACGGAGTTGTTTTTGGGTTTATATAAGTAAAAGTTCCATTTCCTCGCTGATACTAGAATACTTTCTAAAAGGTTACGAAAAACCTTTGATGTGGAGCAAAAATATAAAAGCATTTTTCGTTTAGCTTTAAATATGATATTAAATAATTTATTAGAATCTGTAAAATGTTAAACATTATTTAGATTCGGTAAAATTTTTACTCCATCGGTTCGGAAAGCAGTGTTCACCAGAGAAGGACGGGCAAGAAACTCTTGTGAGCATTGTAATTCCATAAGAAGACATTTTTAAAACGGACATGATAAAGTGACTCCAATGCAGCTGATGGTTATTGAGTGGGGTCCAATATAATGTCGACTGACGAGAGATGATTACCCCTCGGCAGTCGATACAATTATGCCGGCCTGTTGGAACCGCATATACACAGACTGATCCCGGAACGCGACACACGGCGGCCACTATGGCGAGTTTTAACACCTTGTTTACACTGGTCGCTATCGGCGCATATATAAAACATATCCACCAGCGTGGTATTATATAAGAAATTATACGAATTAATATCTTAAACATAAATTTTGTACCACACGTACGATGTAATTGTTCGTAAATTGTATTGTGCAAAGGAAGTTGTCAGCTTAGACTCAATGCAAGACGAGAATCTTCAACATGAATTTAATTTCACACAATTTAGAAACATTTCCGTACTGTTTAGGGGAAGAGTAATTTGCACAATGCATGAGATACGCTCAATTTGCTTTTGAATTATTATTCTATTTAGAGTGTAGTTATGTTAAGCTAAAGCAAGTTCTTGCAGCAATATATTACACAAGAACATCCAGTTGCGTTACACTTATAATAATAATAATATCTTCACTGTTCTCAATTGGACGTTGGGTCGGATGCCAGATGCAGAAGGCAGTATTGCTGGACACGGCGCGCATTGTGAGGAGATTCCTCACTTTGAATCCTTAACCGCATGGCTCTTGAGCTTCGCCTTCGGAGTCATTATTTTTTTTATATTTTTATAGGCATGTTTTTTATTAAAGAATAGATATGTAAAAACGAAAGAAAAAACACCTATAAAATAAAAAGAGCAAAATATCTGCACTTATACGAGTACACCGTCCCAGTGGTGGGCATGGGCCTCTTTTACTTCTGAGAGGGATTCGGCTTTAGTCCACCGCACTGGCCTAGTGCGGATTGATAGACATCACATACCCTCAAAATTCCGATAGAGAACTTCTCAGGTATGCAGGTTTCTTTATGATGTTTTTCTTTACCGTTAAAGCAAGCGATAATTCACAAAGAATACAAACATATCTTTAGAATGCTCACAGGTGTGTGCCCTTGGAATTTGAACCTGCGGAAATTCGTCTTAGTAGACCGTTCCACACCCAACTAGGCTACCGCCACTTTTTGCATCACCTAGTAAGACTAAAATGAATTTCCCTCATTATTCCCTTCGTAACAAAATCTCCGAAATCCATAAATTCTTCTTTTTGGATCACCCAAAACTTATCTTTTTTTTCTAAATTTTTTTATACACATGCACCTTCAGCTCTGCAAGCTTCAAAATTTACAAAGGTCACCTTGCCGGTATTACTTACACAACAAATCGATTGCGGAAATCGACTTCTGATAGTTTTCTTAGTAATATAAACTTTGCTTTGTAATTGTTTCTGGCAAGTCGAAGGAAGTTGATCGATGTTAGATTTTGCCTATACTTAGTATGAGGTTATAGTAGAAGCTTATTATCGTGTCAAGAAATAAAATGTCGTGCATCATTACGTCGATCAACGAAGTCACAATGATAGTCTATATCTGCCTACATTAATAGGTGGTCAAGCCAACATTTTAGTACTTTACTATCAATAATAATAATAATAATATCAGCCCTAAATTATATACTTGCCCACTGCTGAACACGGGCCTCCTCTACTACTGAGAGGGATTAGGCCTTAGTCCACCACGCTGGCCTACTGCGGATTGGTAGCCTTAACACACTTTCGAAATTCCTGTTAAATTTATTAATTTACTATCAAACCTGATAAATTTTCGTGAACCCCCATTACTAATTGCTGACCCCCATTTTTTAGTCACGTCATTCTAGACCCCCGTCAAGTCTCCCGTGGACCACTTTGGGATCTATGATCTATATTATATTATTATTGGACCGTGTGCCAAAATATACTACTTTTACTTTACCAACTAATTTTAAACAACGTTTCTGAATGCGTATTTGTAACAGTTAGATTTTCTATACAAAAAAAATATGGACTGGTTCACACTTATATGTCAGATATAAATATATCGGCGTGTTTGCCTGAACAATAAAGTATGATGTTAAATATTGCGCGTTAAATGTTACTAATTTATTTTTGGATAGTTTTTGGGTTAATAATATTAACATACCGGGGTCGAATTACAAACAGGTTAATTGCTGTTTTTTAACTGTGTAGGCGAAGGAAGAAATGTGGAGGTTCGCAAGATTGACCATGATTGACATTATACATGTATTTATAATTAATAATGTACTAACTTTGCCGAATGATAAAAAAAAATCAAATGCGTGACAGTATGGCACAACGTTCCTAATTTTAAGTCCCTCTGTGCCACGGAGAGCTTTACACAGCTGCCCTAGTTTTGGCAAAGTAAGACAACTCTGGGGCCTGGTAAGAAACTTTATGGTAACTTATGCTAAATTGAAAATTTTAGAGTTACTTCTTTGTTTCTGTATTCAGGCGGTCAGATAGCAGTGGTCTAATTCACTTAATTTGGATTTTTACTATAGAAGCTATGCAACCAAAATTGAATATCGCTACTTAAAAATATTGAAAATGAGAATCGGATTCAGTTATCTATGGTACTTAGTAGAGAAATTACTACAGATAAATATTGCTGGCGTTATCTGTGTGTTTAAGTTACCCAATAATTGAATGGACTGCCTTGGTGGCGTACTGTACTGCGTGCGCGGTACAGTAGCGCTCTGAGGTCCTGGGTTCGAATCCTGGGTCGGGAAAAGTGATTTTTGGGTTTTTCTGCTCAGTATCAGCCTGGAGTCTGGAATTTGGCCCGATATGGCGATAGGATCGCCCCCCGTCATATCATGGGGCGGAACACACTTAGCGAAAATTGGGTGTCCTGGTTGCGCCTCTGCATACCCGTTGGAGATTAAATGCGTGATGTGCATTTGTTTTTGAATGGATGGATCCTTCCTAGCCATATTTTGGCGACGGCGGTCAATTTTAACGGTTATCAGTCAGGTACGCAGGAGATATGGTGCACAAGTGTGCGCATAATACACCGATGCACTCTCTGTTCCTTCTCTCTCATAGTTCGGTGAGACGGCAATCCGACATGACCGGAGAGAGATCAGGCGCAGGATCAACGGCTTTACGTGCTTACCTAATAATTATGAAGCTATATTTAAATGTTTACCTATTTGATATATAATATTTAATTCATCTGATATTAAACAAGAGTGTATGCAAATATTTTTATATCATATGAATATTGTCAAAATGTCACTCAAAATAATTTACGACAGGGAAAATAAAGAAAATATTTTACTTTCTTGAAATTATCAGACTGACATCTATTTAACGCAAATTCCACGTTTTGAAAACAGAACATCAAAAAGCTCGGGTAACAATCCCTCACTTTTGTTTTTTTTACAAGACAAAGGAGGTTGCCCGCTTCGGGCTGTACGCGTCTTGTGTAACACGTTTTATTATGCCGCCAAATTAAGACGACCCCTCGCGTTCTAACGACACTGTGACGGTGGATTACGTAAGCGGGTCTCCCCATTTTGGACGTTTACACTTGTCTTGCTCGGGGACATAAAGTATGGGTGTGTTTTCACATGACGACTGCCGTGTCATGTATCAGTCTGCAGTTGCCAGTGTGACGTCTTTTGAATCGTTCTCGCTGTTTTGCGTTGGTCTTTTTTCTTTTTCCCTCTTTTTGTTCGTTTTGTTTTTGTTTGTAGACAGTGGAAGTGTGTGGTTTTTAAAGAGGCGGATCTCGTTTAAGATACTTTTTTAATGCAGCGCGATTACCTCTTTGTGTGAAAAGTATTTGAATTTAGAACTTCTATTTTTAACCAAGCCAGACTGTACAATTTAGATTCTTTAGCCGAATATTAAACTTAACTTTAAAATATTATACTTTTCTGTATATAGAGGAAATGAGTGATTTTATTGGTTAAAATTAAAGGGAAATGTATCGGAAAAGAATTTTCACTGTCTACGAGCGACATTAAAATTTGTACTTTATAGATATCCCAAACTAATCGTCCAATAGAAAGTAAATTTGCCAAAAATTTCTTTTAATCCTCATGAATACCGAATAAAGGCGGGCGGTGGAGGAGAAATTTTAGAGTTTTCCACCGAAATTGTGCTTGTAGTTACACCGATATAAATTTCGGGTCCTCCGTTTTTTCTTTTCAGTTATTTATGCGACAATCTATTGTCGTGACTAGGTCGTAGGGTTGCAAGGTTATAAAATTTATAGAGAAAGCTAAAGAAATAGCATAATTGATTATTCTAATTATATACAAAAAAAAAGTTGTGAATTATATCGCAATAGATTTTAGTGTTATGGAGTAACCATTGTGTATCTTGCGGTCAATGAAACGAAATTATAAATTTGACAAGGAACCCAACTAGAAAGACATCACTTTAAAATTGGCCAAAACCATGCGATTTCTTTCTTCAACCAAAGCAACGACAAACCGGGACGTTTTAATATTAGCCTTTATTTATTTGTAGATTAATAAATAATATTAGAATGGCTTTTCTAGTGAGCACGATTTGAAAAATCCAGAAACAGAAGATTATTCCAGAATAAATACAAACACTCACGTTTTTTTACCTCCAAACCGTCTTTTATTTTAATAAAAACACTACAATATTCTCCCAAAACCTACCATTCTACTACCCTCATTATTTTCCTGGCAACCCTGAGCGAGGGCATTTTGTTTTAAATTAACGATGGAATGCGAAGAATTACGAGTGGTGCCATAGACAAAGGCGAAGTGCTTCGTTTGTAATTGGTCGATGCCCGGCTCTAATCCGATAAAAGGTAAAATTAAGTCGATTTCAGGAGAGCTATTTGTTTTATCCGTGTTGTATAACGTTAAGAGTGATTGTTTTACATTTTATAACGTTTTACGTATATAATTAATATGTCATAACAGTATCCCGGCTTTTATCTTTTTTAGGGGTAAGTAGAGGTGTAACATTTTGTCAACTGATATAGATTTTGGGTAGCCTAATCTTATTTCTTCAGCAAAATTCTATTGTAACTTTGACTTTGCGGATGACCAACACCTCAGTCCCCCCCCCCCTGACTACGAAGGCTTCAAAGTCTTCAAATCGTCGGGAGAAAATTAAAATATTAAAAGCGGGATAAAATCTAAAAAATAGTTTAATTTTAATGTCTTACATTCGCGTAAACATAAGAAATCATTATACTAAACTTGATGTTAAATGCAATATACAATGAAAAATGTTGTCCAGCAAGGAATGCTGCATCTATCTGCCAGTTCTAGATTGTTATTGTCTAAAGTCTTTCTGTTAATATTAACGTGCATCACATCTATTTTATTTATTTCAAAACAACTACAGAATTACATTCATTTGCGTGAGTGGATTGTAACAAGACTTTGCATTCACATTTAAGTTTGTACATCCACTAAATTTGCCAATTAATTACGGAAGCTGTTTCTCTTGCCTGAAAGTATATAATACTAAAATATACTTAGCTTCCGTGAACGTTTCTTACAAAATATAAAATAATGCGTTGTTGCATCCACTTGAACTAAGAACTTCTTGTTGGTACAATTCGCCAAGAACTATATACAATGTTACTAGTAATTAATTTAACATTTCTCCCCAGTCGCTTTGTGTTCTGATGTCTAGGCGTCTGTCTGAATCAATGCATTAAAGTTTGTGAATATTTTGCCTAATTTCTGCACTGTCTGATATGATCTTTAACTATGAATTTATTGTGGAAAAGTCCCCCTGCGAAATGTTAACGATAAAAAATTATCGAATTTTAATCACAAATATAAAATTCGACGTAATATTGTCATACACAATATAGCAAGATTTAGTAATTTTTAAAATAGTTTTAGTTTGAGATAAGCTTCATTTTCCTACATCCAGATCTGTCAAAGATTTCTTCTAACCCTAGAGTGAATGAAGAAAAGTATGGTGTAGTCTTTTGTCCAGCAAAGACGATGACCAAAGAAAACGTCTACAACTAAGCCAAGAAAAAGTAATAGACAGCTCCAAAGCACCCTCAATCGAAATACCATTAGCAAGGAAGCAAACTGGTCTCTAGGAATCCCTTTGTTCCATCGGTCATCGCCCGACACAAATTCACGGATGGTTAAAACGTAATACATTGTTAATATCACTATTGAAATATTTTACCCACACATTATCAAAAATGTTTTGTTCCTTCCACGTGCCGATCTCCCGATATAATGGCCTGGAATCATCGGGCGTTTCCAACGCAAATGAGATTTTATTTCAGAAAAGAGCTTTAACATTGTTTGAGAAACGTTTTATGTGGCAACACCCTGACATTTTTCCCCCTAAATATTATAATTTGATTGTACGCTCTATGTAAAGCATAAAATGCGGCAACATTGTGCCGGTATTTAGGGGAAATTTGTGATGTTTCATTGTTTTTTATTTTTATATCTTTGTGGAACGTTGGAAACATTTGGAATGTTTACTTGCAAAAATCTGTTTATTAATATGGAAAATTCATAATTGTACAACATTTTAACGTTACCTAGATTTTGTTTGGAGCTTACATTGTCATCCTTTCTCGGAATAGAAGTCCCATTGTATATTATACTGGGATAAAAAGTAGCCTATATGTTCATTCAGGACTTGATATCTGTGTTACACATTATAACGAAATTTATTTCAATAAATTTCTGAATACACCTCTACAAATATGCAAAAATTTCATCGCTGTTTCTCATTTATAATATACTAGCTTTTTCTCGCGGTTTCTTTAGCGGTCTACAGTTTTGCGGTGTAATAGTTCTGTTATATATTTTTATCCCGGGAAATTCCAAAAAGTAACCTATGACCTGCCCAGGGTCTTAAGGTGTCCGCTCTAAAATGCTCCTCTCGTATTGGTCATAACGTGATGCTACACAGCTATCCAACACTAAAAGAATATGTATTTCAACCAGTAATTCCTGAGATTTGCACGACCACACAAACGAACTCTTCAGCTTTATATAATAAATATAGATAGAACGCTGTATAAAAAGTGGAATTGTAAATAAATGAGGAATTAAACTTATGCAAATTAAAAGGCACAAGAAAAAGACAAAAACGTATACGAACATATGCATTTTACACAAAGCGCTTTAACCAATTAAATGAAAGCATTTTAATCAGTTACATGGCTGTACGAACTCAAACGCCTTTGCTCTGCAGTAAAATAATTAAAATAAAATTCGAATTTAGAGCGATACTAGTATTAAACGATAAATTTAATCTTTGATTGATTCGGTGTCGTAGTTGTATTACAGAACGACTGTAATGTTTAAGGTTCGAATCCCGGGTTGGGAAGTGATATTGGTTTTATACTGAGTATCTTGGGGTATGGAGTTTGTTCCCGATATGGCGATAGGCTCACTCTCACCATATTGGACAGAATACACATGACGAAAAGTGGATACATCACGTGCGCTTCTGCCTACCTCTTTGGGGATTAGCCGTGAGTGCAAATGTAATCTTTTATCATCTAAACAAACAGGACATTGTTATAGTCGTAGTTTATAGCGGTATCCAAGCGAAATATCCGACATATAAACGATTTTATTTCGTTTATTTACGCGACACACGAGTAAATCATATAGGGCGGTTATTGGACATTATTATTGCTTTGCCCGATGTTATTAAGTACATGTTGTTGACGTACACAAAGTTAGACGTTTTGCTAAACGTCTATATTATATTTAACTTGATATTAAAAACGTGACTGCAGTGTATTTAATCAGGTAGAGAGAAGAATTGATTTGCTCAAATAAAAAAAAACAGTAAGATTGGGTTCAAAGTTACTGGTACTTATATTTTTACTTATAAGATTTCTATTGATTATTTGGGTTATGGGAAATTAAAAAAAAAATGCAATAGCTTTATTATTTTTACAAACTCTGTCAGTAACTAGATACAAGTGATGACAATTCATGCAAAGTACAGACAATTAGAAACCTTATTATCATCTTAGAGAGTTCTATTTCATAAAATTGTTGGGAGTTGCCAGAATTCAATTGAGCGCGATAAGAACTGTAAGGGTGAAAATGCTACATCAACTAAAAAATGCAACTGTGAACCGCAGTGAGGGTTGTCAAGTTAAATTTCATTATGACTCTTCTAAGTATCTACAATTTACATATTTAGGTATTTTATACGTATGTAAAAAAACATTTTAACTAATCAATTAGTGACTTTCTTTTTTCCTCATATTATAGCGATAACACTGACCAATCAGGATTCATGTAGGTTATAATATTATATTATAATTCCGTTTATAATTTTATGTATTTTTGAGCCAGACTAAAATTACTCAGGGTGTTACTTATCACATTTTTTTGTCTCGCTTCCTCTGACGTTAAATGTCATTCGACATAGCAAGACAAAGCGCTGTATTACTAACCGCCATTTTCAATAAATGATCGATAGTAAAAATATATACAATGGAATACCAAACAATACTTTATAATTCAAAGTGTTGGATGGTATTTCTATTGTTTATGGGCGATCATATCGCTTACCATCAGGTCATGGCAAGCTCGTCTCGTCATTCTAAGCAAAAAAAAAATATTTGTTAATTGGTAATTTCATTCTTTCAAATTAGAAACTAACTGCAACACGAAAACACTCTAGTCACAAACATCCTGCAAAACAAAACTTCAAACGTAGAGGTTCACGTCCTATATTAGCCCTTATGACACAAGATTATGTGCAAATCCGAATCATTCCGTTCGGCAAACATCGGCCTCCGGCGTTTACTTTTGTGTAATTAATTTAATGTTTACTCTCATACTGCTACGTATATACGTAATTACATTTTATTACACTGTGTAGTCAATATTTTCTATACTTATCTTAATACTAGCATTTAGTAGTGACTTTGCCTGTATGATTTGATATTACTATATGTATGAATAGAGTCGACATTGGAAGTATTGTATGAGTTTCATGAATATTGCTGGTGGTAGGATATAGTTTTATCCGCCCGGATAGTGACCAATGTACCCAATGAATTAAAACCCGTCATAGGGGCCTACGTTGGTGTGTCACGTTCCGCGATCAGCCTGTGTATATCAGGTTCCAACAGGCCGGCATAATTGTGTCGACTGTTGTGGTAATTATGTCTCATCAGTGGACATTCTATTAGATCCCACTCCAATTATCAGGTGCAGTGGAACCATTTTGAAGTGCCCGAATAAAAAAAGAAAATCTAGACCAACAAAACAACTCATTTAATTGATACAATGAAGTCCTTATCCCAGTTATTGGATACCTTAGAAGCGCAGCAAAGGAGTTATTATATGATCGATTAAAAAGAAATCTTTTGAACTTATCTAAAAATAATTTATTACATAAAATAATGATAGAATCAGTTGATACTGCCTTGAAAGCTCATTCAGAGTAATGAATAAGGTATATTTCTTTCCATGGTAATGCTATCGATAAATAAACGACTCGGGTATGATGAATAGTTGTTATCGATAGAAATCAAGACAGCAATACGGGTCATTTTTTATACAACTTAATGATGAGAATAGCTCGCTCGCTTGAAAGTAAGCGCCCCTAAGCAGAAACTCCATTCAGAATTCCGATTTATAAAGATTTACAAATCATTAAAACCAAATAAACAAATACATCGTCTTCTATTCCAATAGGTTTGGGCAGAAGTGTTCTGTCCCATGATGTGATAGTCCTCTATTACATCACGGGGCGGCACGTCCAGTTAAAGCAAGCGATAATTCAAAAAGAATACACACAATTTTTAGAAAAGTCAGAGTGCCCTTGGGATTTGAATCTGGGGACATTCGTCTCGTCAGTCCGATCCACACCTAACTAGGCTATCACCGCTTATATTAATTGCTATTAATAGTACATACTTACAATCATTACCATTCGCAAATTCCAGAATTTTCGCAAAACAACCGACAATAAACACAGCCTCCAACACATATTTAGACATAATACGTAGCGGAATAAATACAATTGCGGTAGTTATTATTTTCTTTTGTAATTTGCGGTGGGGTACCGCCATAACGATCTGATAATGATTTAGGTATCCACCGGTACCGGTTGTTACCGTTTATCGGCATTAATTTAGTTTTTGAGAAGATATATTGTACCCCTTTAAGGGTTTGGTATTTATGGCTATTGTATGTGTGTCTTTTGTTTTATTGGACATGGAAAAATGGTGTCACTGGTGTCAATGGTGTGATCCCATAGAGTTCCTTTTGAGATACGGAACCATAAAAAAGCAAACAAATATTGACGGTCAACATATTTTTGCATCATTTCACTTACCATCAGGTACTGTAGGGTGTGTATTGAAAAAATATTTAAGTTCAAGGGCCCTATTCCGTCTGTAGGGGCGAATCCGTCTTTTTGCAATTACGGGCGATTTAATCGAAGGGCAGCTTTGATAGCCGTAAAGATAAATAGATAATTCTTTGACTCTCTTACCTAAACGTATAGCGAAGATGTCCTTCAAATAGAATGCCCGTAATTGCCAAAACACGGATTCGCCCCTATAGGGCCCCTGACTCTATAGATAATGCATCGTAAAATTATGTATACTAAGTTGATATCTCTACAGACACAAACCAGAAAACACATTTCAATGTAAAACTTTCCGCTGTTAAACTGGGCAGCTATTTTTCTTCATAGTCGAATGTCGCCAAATTCTGGCAACAAATCGTACTTGCAAATTTACGAGTAAGGCCGAGTGCATATTGGCTATGATGTTCTGTATTCTGACATTTTTTAGAGAATGGATTATTTAGTTAGCATTTTTAAAGACGAAAATGGTATAGAAATTAATTTTTTTCAATTCCAAATATGGATACTATGGTAGGGTTGTTTGTAAATATTTGTCTCAGACATGAAGGATATCCACACCACATAAATGTTTAGGAAATAGACTTAAACTAAACCTGTATTTATAAAGCCATTTTTGAAAGATCATTCACCATACGAATTTCACAAGTTGGTATGTGAAGTTTGCCAACCCGAAGTAGGCTAACGTAGATTAAGGCCTAAACCCTCTCCGAGAACCTATACGAATAGCTTTGATTTCATAAATTGAGTTATGCAAAACCAAACATCATTTTATGACCATAACGATTTCTTATGTTTATGCGAATGTTAGACATTATTATAAAATTTAAAAAGTTGTATAATTGTAAAATGTAGGTAGATATTGTAACTTTGACTTTACGGATGAACAACACCTCAGTCCCCTCCGTGACCATGAAGGCTGCAAATTCTTCGAAACGGGGAGAAAACTAAAATATAAAAAACCGGGATAAAATCCGAAAGATAGTTCAATTTTAACATTTTATGACCAGTTTATTCTTGCCATGATTAAATGAAAAACATATCTACACACGGCTTTAAGTTCCAACGTGCCGAATAATGAACCTTCGTCTTAGGATGCCGTCAGTTTGTCACTCGCGAAGAACTTCCGAGGGAAAGTTTGTCAATGCTCGCGGTTACCCTCAAGCTGACATATTGCGAACGAGTGTTTGACTTTCAATGGATTTGTTCATATTTGAGGGATTGAATTGTTGGCGATGTAATTTGTTTGTCGACGAAGTTCTTTGTTGTAGTTTTTATGATGTTTTAAACGTCACGACTTTTGGGATCAGTTGTGATACTACTCAGCATTTGTTCAACAAACGCGACTCGTGAGTCGATGTCGTCAATTTTGACGTTTGTGATTGGTCGAGAAACCGATGCGTCAGTCACGTGCTAGCCTCTCAACCAATCACAATAAAACAACGGAGTCGTGTCATGTTTTTAGCATATTATAAGCACGCAAAAGTTTGTGTACAAGTATGAGATATTTGTTATAAATTATGACACGCTACTGCGTTGTATTTACTGATACATTTATTTTTCTGGGTATAAATAAAAATTCGTTTACATTGCCTCATTTTATATTATAAAGTAGACTTTATTTATTAATAACATACAAAAAGCGAAAGACAATATTCAGAAACCATCACAAACCTTTCTAAAAACTGTACTAAAATCATACACAATACGACCGAAACACGAAAAATCAATAAAGACTCCTCAATAAAAATATAATTAAAACTCAACTCACATTCCGTTGGAGTTCCCGCGGGAATAATACGTCACAATCCCGACGTCCCGTATTTTAGTACAATCAGAGTGAAATTTTATTCAGTCGGATCGCATGTGCCGCGCGGCTGCAGCATTCTGATGGTCTGAAATGCTGAAATAAAATTGTCGACCATATCATCTACGTTTTCAGCATTAAAACGCTGAAATGAAATTTAGGAATACTGTAAATTGGACGTGGTTTTGCAAAAGAGATCCAGTAGACTATTCTATTTAGTAGATGTTTATAACTCAATTGGTTTGTCATATGAACTTGTAGGAAGCAAAGTCGCTTCTAGAAGGTCAGTTTGTATTTTTATGTATGGTCTGTGTTCAGCTATAGACTTTTCGTGGCTGATAGTGATATTTTAAAATTATATTTTTATTATACCAGTCATTTGATGTAAAGTGGAATTTTATAAATTAACTATGGTGTCTTGAATTAGCCCTAAATTAAAATAATATAATTTGTTGTTAATGTTAGGGATGGGATATACTGCAGATTAATAACGCCCTTAGAATTTGTAAACAGAGCAGACTTTATTTACTATTAGCTGAGTTTTACGCTACATCGTATGTATCACATTAACACCATTATTTTTCTCGTTATTTTTCATCACTATGGAAACTACAATGACATTTTCTATATCAGCCAGCTAAATTGATGTAATACATATAAAACCTTCAACAGTTAAGATATAAATTTTGCTTATTTGGTTCCTTTTTGCAGAACTACATCCAATTAATATTAGGATATTTAATGTTTGTAGTAACGTTATTTAATTGGGAACGGTTAGTTAGTTTCGCCCGAGTGTATGCTTTGTGTAATTTGTATTATTTTTGGATGAAGAATAATTTTAAATAAATGCAGTTTTGATTCTAGAATAATTTTGTTTTGTTAAAAAGCACGGTTAAATTTAAAAATTGACAATGTAACTGTAAATAGAAATAGGAATATTTTTATTAATTATGTAAAATCTTGCATGCCTATACTTATGTTCTTTTAAAATAAAATATCTTAATATTGTTTTTTCTACCATCATGATTTTTACGCATTCAAAGAATGAGTTGAAATAACCCTTTAGAATTTCATTTTAAATTAAATAATCCTTTTCACTCAATATGAAGAAAATGTACTTCTTTTTATTTTACTTAAAATTCTTTATCACCTATAATTGTAAGCATTTATAAGGGATCTCAAACAGTACCATTATGACTGTTGTGGTATTCAATGTGAATTTCTTGGAACGCTTTAAGTACAATACAATTTCAGTGCCTATTCTTTCACGGAATAGAATGTTATAGTTCCTAGAATTTATATACGGACAGTTATTTGAATGTAAACAGAAATGTACTTGAAACATTTTGTTTTGTGAAGGATTATATATTAAGTATTTCTCGCGGCTTCGTCCACGTAAAAGCATATGTTACCAAAAAGCCCTGAAATCTATACTAAAAGCTGAAGTGCTTGTTTGAACGGGCTAACCTTAGGAACTACTGAACTGATTTTGATTATTATTTTTTTATAGGAAATTAAATTACTCTCGAGTGCTATAGGCTACTTTTTATCCCGAGAAAAATTTCAGATTAGTCCAACGTATGATTCACTAAAGTTTGATAGCTATTGATTATAATTAGTATCCGTTTGAAGTTGGTGTAATTTACTAGTTTAACCAAAAATTCTTACTTAGCAGATATATATAAGCAGCGATGGCGTAGTTGGGTGTCCAATGGACTGTCGGGACGAATGTCCGCAGGTTCAAACAACAAGACCACGCACCTCTGACTTTTCTAAAAATCATGTGTGTATTCTTTGTGAATTATCACTTGTTTCGGTGAAGGAAATCTTCGTGAGGAAATCTGCATACATGAAAAATTCTCTCGAATTTTGAGGGTGTGTGAAGTCTATCAATCCGCACTAGGCCAGGGTGGAAGGCCTTATCCCTCTCAATAGTAGAGGAGGCTAGTGACTAGCAGTAAAACAGTATATAATGCAGGGCTGATATAAGCTTATATATAAAAAAAATGCAAAGCTATGCTTAGTTAAAACACAAATTTACTCGCTCAGCTGTAAGTCAAAACCCGCCATCTTGTCTCTTAATGAGATTTAAACTAGGAACCCGTGATGTTTTTAACAGCTATTTAAGCAATTCTTAACCATCTCTTAACGCTAAAAGAAGTTTATAAGACTGTTAATTATTATTACAGATGCAATAGGTACTAAAATCAAATAACCAAATCAATAAGGGTTATTCTCACAGGAAACTATAACAAAGGATATCAGCGGTCGCAAGTCCGTTGGTAATTGATTAATCGTCTTGCAACGCGTGGGACCATGTATGTCGAAATACATTGCTCCAGGCTTCGCTCGAACCGACCCGTACACTGTTCTACTGGCTATTACTGTCGTAGGATATTGTGTTTCAAGCTTGGTTTCTCTTGGATTTTAAATGTAATTGCTTGTGTATTGGAGTTCAATTTACTGTAAGGATTTTGGATCTAGGGCATGTTCGCGGCTTCGCCTGTGAAAGGTTTATCCCAGAATAAAAGTCCAGCTTTGTAATTTCAACACAGATACATGTCATTTTGACATTGCATTATGAAATGAATCCACGTATGTACTCGTTCCTATCTCTGCTAATATTATGCCAACTGAAAAGTCCGGTTTTACTTTCCTGTTTTTTGATCATTTTGTTGTTTAGTCCGAGTATGGCGTGTGTGTGTCTGACTAAAATAGTGATGTTGCTGCAACGAATTCTCTCAGACTAATATAGTAATGGAATTAAGGCGTTTAAAATTAAAATTACTTTTTATAAATATTTATTTTGTTTGAAACTTACACTGCCGCCGGAGGTAGCTACGTGCAGCATCTGCGTGCCGTTCGCCTGATTCGGAGTTCCCTAGGCCAGTGACTCGTGTTGCCAAACACCAGCAACTAGTGTTGAGTGTAACGCGGAAGTCCAAAAGTAAAGCTCGTTCCACGTAATAACCTTGGATTTTTAAATGTCTTATACCACACCTATCTTCGGGCCCTAACCGCCGCAACATTTTTATTTTAAATGTACTACATACGGTAGAAACTTATTGTAATGTGTCATTTTGAAGAAAATAAGAATGTAATTTCATTTAACAACGCAATGGAAATATAACTTTGTATATTATTTTAATTTAAGACTGATGCTGACTATAAAAATGCATTGTCGATTCGAACTCCGATTACTAGCCTGGGTCGTACCGCACTCCCCGCACGATATAACTACACCATCATAAAACCTAAAAACATATTAATTAGATTTTGTTTAGTAAGTAGCCGCTCATTTACTAACAAAATTCTTCTCACAAACGAACTAGAAGCTTCTTAAACTTTTTAAACGTAATTTTCCGTTTGAAGCGAGTTTACCAAATGGTCCGAGTTTTAATTCTTAATGAGTAACCCTTGTTACGACACTTTATGAGACAAATTCGTATGTTTTTGTAAAAGCGTACGATTTTAGACGATTAATTTTATTATCGATATGTTTATTCTCTTGTTTCAATAAATATACAGAATTGATAATTTTGGCAAATAATTATTATCTTCTAAAATGGATATGGATTTTAAGCCATAATGATAATGGTTTATGGTTACGCGAATATTGATATTAAAATAAAACTATTTTTCAGATTTTATTACGATTTTTATATTACAATTTTCTCCCGACAATTCGAAGAGTGCAGCCTTCGTTGTCTCGAAGCGGACTGAGTTGGTCTTCCGAAACGTCAACGTTGTAATATCTACCTCCATTATTAAATTATACTTTAGTTTTATTGTTTCATTTAAAAAAAAAAATGTAAAATATAGATTGATACTGTAACGTTGACTTTTCAGACAACTTGCACCTTACGCCCGCCTTGCGACGAAGAAGACTGCAAAGTCTTCGAAATGTCGGGAGAAAATCATAATATAAAAGACGCCATAAAACTCTAAAATGAACGTTTTATTATGAAGCCTAATATTTAAATATTATCCATAATTATCTATGACGCTAACCTTCTAAAATCCGAAACAAGAAAATAGAAACTAAAAAGACTAGACATCAAAGCTTTAACACACATTACCGCACGCAATTCCGTCATATTAGAGGGAAACAAGTATATCATTTTGTATTCAGATGTTCAGTTCAATACTCAATGCTCCGGCTCACGTGTGTACGTGAAAGATTTACAAACGGCGTGATTGCGGAGTGCCCCTTTGTGTCCCGTTTTCGGCAAGCGTGACGGGACAAAACTGATTTAGGCTGATCACTAACAATGCGTGCATGCAGCGGGATTAGGTTACGAACGAAATATCGCGGAATTCAAATTTTAAAATGATGAATTTTGTTTTTTTGTTGCTGCTTGGAATTCGAATTTTAAAATGTTTTTGTCTTTGTTGTTCTTTATACTTAGCATTGGTATTTTATAAAGGTTTTTTAATTTCTGGTGGTGTAATAATAATCAAATAATTTTAGATTATTAATGAACCAGTAAAAGAGCGGAAATCTTGAAAATATCGAATAAGTTAATGAGAAAATCAGAGTAGAATGCAGCAAGTAGTTTGTGGGTGATACTCTTCTTCCATTTTTATTGTTTTTTTTTTTTTTTTAATTATTAGGCAGAAGAGATCTGTTCACAAGAACAGAAAAAAAAAATCAACGTGATTTGAAGTTACCTGGACTGTTGTCAACCTGACTTGTTGACTGTTGTCTTGCTTGTGTTCAAACAAGAATATTTTAGCATCAACATTAAAACACTTATTTTACAATTTTATTAACGTGGTACGTTAAAGAATTTTACATCAAGGGAATAAAGTTCGATATTCGTGTTCATAATAATAATAAATTCGGAAAGATTTGCAGGGAGCGTGATTGCGGAGTGCTCCTTTGTGCACAGTTTTCGGTTGACGTGACGGGGACGTACTTTTTGCACGCTAGTTTCTGTGTACCAACAGATTTCATAGCAAAACGTATTTTACCTTTAATTTTATCAATAAAGACGTATTTTTACAGTATTGTCGGAAACGCGTGGGTTCAAAAACCAGAATTTGTATATAATGTCGAATGGATCGCCCACATTACACGACTGATTCTTATTACAATTCGTGGGTGTACTAACATATCCAAACTTAATGTTTCGGACATGAGCTCAAAATTAGTATATACAAAATACATGTGGAAAAGGATGCTCGGTTTCATTTGCAATATTAGATAACAACTTATTTCGGGACTTCAAAACAATTTACAAATATTAGTAAATATTTTTTATCTAAAATTATATTTGTATCAGTATAGACTGGCTCGACAGAGGTAGCGCCTCTGTCTAATAGAAAACCAACCTGAACTAAGAGCTTGTTGCAGCGTCGTATGCAGTGTGATAATACTCTCGAATCACTATTCTTTCAAAGCGGCGATAGCCTAGTTGGGTGTGGAACGGACTGCCAAGATGAATGTCCGCAGGTTCAAATCCCAAAGGCACACACCTCTGACTTTTCTAAAAAAAATCATGTGTGTATTCTTTGTGAATTTATCGTTCGCTTTAACGGTGAAGGAAAACATCGTGAGGAAACCTGCACATCTGAGAAGTTCTCTATAGGAATTTCGAAGGTGTGTGAAGTCTACCAATCCGCACTAGGCTAGCGTGGTGGACTAAGGCCTAATCCCTCTCAGTAGTAGAGGAGGCCCGTGCTCAGCAGTAGGCAAGTATATAATACAGGGCTGATATTATTATTATTCTTTCACTTTTTCTTAAGGCCAGATGAAGCGCATCGATGATTTTTTGTTAAGGTAGGTATTTATAATGAAACTTTAAAAGTAGTGCCACTTGCTTGGTTGGTAACCAAAGCTTTAAAAATAGATTTAGCTGGTAGTACAAAGCTTGTATCCGCCAGATAATAACTAGATGTAGCGGTTCATTTTGACGTGCTATTATTAAATAGATAGTACATTATAGAAGTAATTAAGAAATCATATTCATATCAATGACTCAAAAATAAACGAAGCTTTGTAATTGTACTAAAACCGCGGAGTGTAAAGAGCGCCCTTAGCTTACGTCTATTCAAAAGAAACCCGGTTTGGGTTGATAAAAAGTAAATGAGACATGTTTTGTGACCGCATGAAAAACTGCCAGGGTCCCAAGCACTAGATATTTAACAACATGCTCATTAAATTGAAACACGTCCAGAGTAACTTTTTACTGAAGGGTACAATATTTATTTTTAGATTGTTATTCGTAGCGTTAAAGGCGTAAGTGTTCTCAAGATTATAGGCTTTTTTAACGTTTGGCGCGACGAGTAACTTCATTAAATCTGATATTAAGCTGGGTAAGGTCTAAGATTATTTTACCATCAAAGGACGTTGTATCCATTGCTATCCTAATTCCTTCACTTATCTTCTAAAAGCTACAACAAAATTAAGTGAGCAGATTTTTAAAAAAATATACACTTCTGCTGGAATAATCTTATACTTTTCTTTTTGCATCTTTTAACGCAGTTCTATGTAAGGTCGGCGCATCTCACCCTCTCAATTATGTTGCCGTCTCTCTATAACCCTGTACTCGAATGAAATTAATTTAATCTTCTAAGAAAGGTCCAGACTCAATGATATCGCATCAAGAAACTCAGTATAGCTTAAAGTAGAAATAAAACCTAGGGCTTTCCATACACAAACCCTATAGACACTAGACAAAACAAGATTGCGATTGAAAATTATTAATTCTAACACTTCTTCTAGTAAACTTAGTTCCATACCAGGCTATAGGTTTCGCGAATATCAATAACTCTCTATAATATCCTTTGTAATTTAATCCGGGAAGCCCTTACATCCAACATCGACAAAATTAAAAGAGATACGAAGAGGTTATCGGACACTTACTACGCTATATAGCTTTCTAGAACTAAAATCTAGGATGATCTTGTTTCTATTATTGAAGTCTTAGAGTAAATCAATTATATTACTTAACCATTTATGAGCCACTACTAAGATTGTAAAGATAGAAAAGCAGTATAGATTTGTACGAGTAAGGTAGACGCTATATTTTTCCAATGATTTCATATTTCTATACATATTTCACATACAATTATTAACTAATAATAATGATAACTAATACTATACCAATTTGCATGTAGATGCTGTTGAGTGGCGACATTATTCTGCTAATAAGTAATGATAGCCAATCCTTACGTAATATTTAAAGATTACCTAGTTAAAGAAAAGTAGGTCAATGAATGTCTAGTGATCAATGAAGGCAACAACGTCCGTTAGACCTAGAGATATATTACAATAGAATTTATATTCCAAACCCAAAAATTATAGATAAGAAATCAAGACTAAATGCATCATATTTGAGGGAGGTTATTGGACCCAAGGGTCTCCCAGCACGTACCCAAGTTAAACATACCTGAAAAACTTTAATGGGTGATAAGAGCTCTCGACGACAATCACGTTTCATTTTAAGTGTGACCCGTACGTGCGTCCGAATATTTGTATTGAACGATTGCTTCAAAAATTTACTTAGCGTTTTGGGTTATGGATTTTAGTATGAGAGTATTTCGTAAAAACTCTAATGTTAGATGTTTAGACTCTTAACTTGGATATATTATTTATTTAACTAGCTTTTGCTCGCGGCTTTTTCCGCTTAAAGGAGTTTTCTGGGATATAAAGTAGCCTATAACCTTCCCAGGGTCTTAAACTGTCTCCATACCAAATTTCATAAAAATCTGTTCAGGATATTTAGAGAAAATCGATAACATACAGAGAGATAGAGAAGGGGACTTTATTATATAATATGTGTAGAAGGTATACCATACATACGTATTGCTACATACAATTATACACAAATATAGCTATAAGGTATTGTGACTGTTATATATGCCAATAATAGGTACACGGCATTTACCAACTATATACCATGTGTGAACAGAAAACCTATAATAATAAAGTAAAATATACCAACATATTATTTACGGATATGCTTCGACAATTTACTTATAAAAGCATCATGAAGACTGATTTGTGAAAAAATATAGGTTTATTTACAAAGGTTATGAATTAAGCGCAAAATTCGCAAGCAATATCCGAAGAATTCTATGAATTTTTGGTTAGTTTAAAAATTGTACGCAATTATCGTTGTTTCTTACTAAATTCATAAAACATTTCACAATATTATCTCTATTAGAATCTTGTCTATTTTATATCATCACAAATAAAAACAAACATTTTATATTGTTCTCAATAAAAAGGGTCCGTAATATTTCATGATTTTTAATTCGTGGCACGTTTTAAACAATTTGAAACTGAGGATTTCGGACATAAGACAATCCGTTTAATGACTTAACGCGATCTAATTGTTACAGAAGATGGATTTGGTACGGCTTTACGAACGCTTAAGTCTTCGCCAAAGAGGATTAAGGTAACCTTAAGTGAGTAATGGCCGACTTTCGATTTCTTTCATGTATTTTTTATTTTTTTCTGTATCTATTTATCAGATGACCTCTTCAGCTTTGGGAATTGGACTCCAATATCAGTTCACTTTCAGATTAAATTTATGTAATCTAATTTCAAATGACTACTTCTAAGAATTTTTTGCTAATTTATTTTCAACCAACGTTTGAACAGACTACGACCCATTTTTAAATGATAACTAAAATTGTATGTAATAATATCAGCCCTGTATTATATACTGTCCCACTGCTGGGCATGGGCCTTCTCTACTACTGACAGGGATTAGGCCTTAGTCCAGCACGCTGGCCTGATGCGGATTGGTAGACTTCACACACCCTGGAAAATTGCTTTAGAAAATTTCTTAGGTATGTAGGTTTCCTCACGATGTTTTCCTTCACCGTTAAAGCAAGCGATAATTCACAAAGAATACACACCTAATCTTAGAAAATTCAGAGGTATGTGCCCATGGGATTTGAAAAACCTGAAATTTTATATACTCTTCGTAATAAGGTGCTAAACAGAATAATTTTCCGCATACTATCCTAGCTATCTAGCTTACAGCGCATAAACCCTAATAAAATGAAATGGAATGAAAGTTGCCGGTAAATACTTTAGCCACTCAATGCTGTTATAATGAAGCTGAAGCCGCTTCAGAAGCCCGGTGAAGCCGTTTTGATACTAAACTGAATATAATGAAATGAATTAAATTTGGCGACTGCAACGGTCAACGCTGCCGCGGTGATGTTTTGTATTCTAATTTTAAATTCAATTTGGGGAATGCAGTTAGTCACAACTCAGCCTTACTCGACCAGTCTAGTAGACCGAGGTCTCAACTCCTATGCTATTGGATTTCCGTGCTTTGCTGTTGAGCAAAAGCGTTGGTATTTGGTGAATTTTGTAGCTACATCTTTAGTTTACTTTTAAATCCTGGATAGATAGAATGTGGAAGACATTGGAAACACCTAAAATGCCACTATAATAATTTTTATTTTTTTAAACTTATATTTACAAAACAGATTACAATCAAAAACTATAACTAATTATAAAATATACAAACATAAAACTAGATTATATTCCTAATCTTTGCGCTCTTATACTAGTTAATTACCTAAAGTGCGGACGAAGATAAATTAAAACTATTGAATACTGTATATAGTAAAAAAAAAAAAATTATGATCATAGAAAATTTTCCGTATCCCTCGTAAACGAGAGACGTATGGACAGAATCTCGGAATGACGTTTATTTCAGCTTCGACATCGTCCTCACCCGAACACTCGCCGACGTGACGTCATATCGACGACACGCGACGTGCCATCGTGCTAATACAGCTCAACATTGCATCTGTGACATAAATTGGGCGATTATCGTAAATCCAGACTTTCTTTTTTTAAATTGTTCTTTTTTCAATAGCTTTTTTAAATTGTCATGAAACTATTACCGCTTTGGAACGCGTTATGGCTATAAATAAACTTCAGTGCGAGGGCATCTACGAGGTGCACTCTCGAGTGTGGATACAGGTTAATATCCATAGCTTTACAGACCAGTGATGGAATCTCGGAATTATGTTTATTTTGACTACATCATTCGTACACTCACTAGCCGGTGCGACACCATATCACATCACACTTCACAAACACACCATGTTTTGTACGTTCTAGCTTCGGATAATTACCCTATATCTACACTAAAAAAAGGTCCCAAAATTCGAACACTAGACTCAATGTAGCTAAATAAGTGTAGTCAAACAGTGTATGAATAGTAAAGTATAATTAGATCATCTCTTTCCCCAACAATATCCTGTATAATTTGAATCGTCTGCACAAATGGCTCATCACAGCCCGTGACTACGGCATTGCCGTTGACTTGAGTGAAACGCGAACAACTTAACTCTGACATACAGATTTGGTCACGTAATTGGTTCCTCCCATATTTGGCACTTGAATGTGGAATCGATTCTAATGCGCCCTCCAATCGTTCTATGGATATTTAAATTAGGAATGGAAATTCTATTTTCAAAATTTAAAAATGCGTTTATATTCGCTTCCATTTCAATGCGTAGTGACACGAGCGGACAGGAGTAAATAAATAGAGGGCACAATAATTAGATCAAGCGGTGGATTTTTATTGTAATATTTATATTAAATATATTCAAAATTTCTTTTCCGGTTCCAAATATAACATTTCCACAAATCAAGAAACAAATTCCAACAAAACTTCCTTCAATCTTTGGTCATTGTTAACTGTAACTAAATTACCAAAATCTGCAACAGCAGTCACAATAAACCACAAACGGCAACGGCTCTAACCGATTAGTTTAACTTATCGATATTGCATCCTCAAGTTAAACTTAACTTTGCCACCCCAAGCTAATCTCTTATTAATTTTGCCCAAAGTTTTACGAATCATTTTGTGTTTAAATTTGAACTTTATTATGAAGTATTACGGTAGAGATCAAGTACAATTATACGGTACGTTCGGACCTCAATTATGAAACTCTCATTGTTCAGGGCCCTTGAAAGTACTAAGTTTGTGACATGGGTCTCAAAATGGGCTCTGGGTGATAGGATGTTAGTTGTTTTTGTTAATTGATGTAATTATTGTAGATCTTCACGAATAATGTGAAATACATAAACAACAATTCAAAACACACTCATCATACATTTACCAGACAATCCGTCACAAATTCAACCCACACACCTTACCAAGCACGTAGCTCATTCATCACAAACTCTTGTCACAGAAATTCACTACTAATCGATAGCGACTACCGTACACAAGGTGCTAAAACCCGCCATAGTGGCCCACGTAAGTGTGTCGCGTTCTGGGATCAGCTTGAGTATATCCGGTTCTAATAGGCCGGCATAATTATTTCGACTGATGAGAGGTAATCATCTCTTGTCAGTTGACATTCTATTGCACCCCAATCTACTTACTATTAGCTGAAGTGTAGTCATTTTTCAGTGGAAGTAAAAAAAAAACACTACAGCACTTTGCAAGCCTATATAAAAATCTTCGCTGTTATTAGCTGTAAAGAAAAAAATGCAAAACCATCTTAATGGAATACTGCATAACTTGTTGTAGGCGGTTATGAACAAACCATGTAATATAGAAGTGGAAATCCCGCCGTTACTCGAAATGGATACTTAAGACCTCAAACCTCGCCTCGACTGAGTCGGTCATTTTTAATGTTGCCACAAAACAAAGGTTCCAATTAAATTATGTAAGGCCCCGCTTACAAGGAGATTTACCCAAAAATCAATTTTAATTTTGGCACGTTTGAAATTAAAATGTAAGGTGTAATGGCATGGTTGTAAATAGGTCATCTGATAATACTTGATACTTTATATAAATACAATGTGAAAAGTGTCACGTGGTTAAAAATAAGGTGGCGATTAAAGGGAAATTGTGATATTAGTACGTAGCGCATATGAAAGCCTGCTTTTTGTGATATTTAAAGGAGTTATAGATATATATACAATCTTTGGCAGTGAGCATCGTCTCTACTATTGGATGCTTTTTGATCTTTCGTCGCTGACTTGCTGATTCCAGTTGTAAAATTTGATGTATAGTATTAACAAATTTTTGTACGCCTAAGGATTTTTAAGGACTTTTTCCGGGATAAAAGTCCCGCTATAAATTTTCCCGGGATAATAAGGAGCCCATGTCCTTCTCAAGATCTCAAACTATATCCACGCTAAATTGCATAGAAATCCGTTCGGTAGTTTTTGAGTTTATCGCGTTCACGTAGACAGACGTGGCGTTAGGCTTTGTTTCATAATATGTACGGACGCCGAGTACTCCAAGCTAATGTATTAAAATATATTAAAATACTAGCTTTTGCTCGCGGGTTCACCCGCGTGAAGGAGTTTTCCGGGATATTTCTTTCCCATTTACTTTATATGTATCGTTATATTATGACTAAGTTACACAAAATCATTGTAAATCGTAGCTTATGTATTATTCTAATGTATAACTAATATTACTGTAAAGTTTCATTCAAATCCGCTCAATATTTTTTTCGTGAAAGAGGAACAAAGATACATACATACATCCACACATCCATCCTCACAAACTTACACAATTATAATATTTGTAGGATATTTCTGAATGTTGCCTTCAATTTGTATACTTTGTTGTCACCAGCTGCAGTTGTAGTTAATTTTTGACGAACCACGATAAACAATGTATTTTTAAAACCTTAATAACCATTTGCTCTGACAAAATTGAAGATAAAAACATTATTAAAAAAGGAAAGGCTTCATTAAAATACGAAAATTATTCCTAGATTGTTTTCACAGTAAAGCTTCAAAGAAATTACTGTAATTGGTCGTTATGTTTTCACTAAAATTTACATAAAAATATAAAAAAAATACATCTTTTAAATGAATTCCCGTTAAGCGGCTTAAAGTAATAACTGTCTAGTCTAGGCATTGACTTTTAATACTAATTGCCCTTTTCAAAGAGCGACACGGGCTTCGCGCGATCATTTTATAATTTTCGCTATTTCTACCATATTAAGTGAATTATATAAATTAGTTATACCAATATAAAGGTCCAAATTCATTCTTATTCATATGAAAGTAACTATTTTACGCTTTGAGGGATGAATCACTGCACCGATTTTGATCAAATTTGGAAAGGAGATAGTTTGAGTCCCTGGGAACGACATAGGTTATTTTTTATTCCGGGAAAACTTCTTCACGCGACGGGAGCTGCAACTCAGAGCTAGTAATAACATAGTTTAATTTTTTTTTCAAACCTCACTTACAAATTCTCTCCTTAAAGATATATAAAAACCTTAATCCTCTTAGTAAGAATCCTTATTTGCCTCAAAAAGCAAAAAATCCTCTCAGCACACATACCGTTAAGGTTTTAAAGTTAAGTGAGTAAACAATTTGCGCCAAACGCATTTACTGAACGGTAAGTATTTCTTAATTTGACTGACACTGGCACATAATTCTACCAGATAAATGACGATCGGGGCTTAAAAACTCTTTTGTAGTATACTTGCAAAGAAAACATGAATGCATGTGTCGAAAGTACTCGAGGAATTCATATTTTTGAGCTGTATATTTATTAAGTTACACTCTGATTAATTAAAAAATGTTCTTAAATATAAAGTAAATAATTATGAGAATTAATTAAGTAACGAAGAATAATTAAATAGCAGTCCTAAATTTACTAAACAGTTTTATTTATATTTTGTATTATTACTTCATAACGACGATTTAAAAAAATGTAGATGGTATATTCATTCCCGAACACTGAAAACTCAAAGTAACAGAGACCACAAAAAAACATCGCACAAATTGCATTCGTTATTCATCACAAGTCACAATTTTAACACCAAATACGTAAACTAGAAATACACCCACACAGGGGATCAAACGTCCCTCGTTTGCGGGCAAAAAATATTTTCCCATCTAAAATGGAAAACGCACACAAAATGAGATGATATTGCAACTTCCCCCTAGTTTCTTTTTAAATATGCAAATTTAAATGCGATTATGGTGAGCGAGATGCAACATTTTAAACGTGGATAGTGCTGGGAGAGAGAAGGAGACAGCAACAAGACCTGGGGCATGTTTTAAAGTCCCCCCTGGGTGCATACTTTGTGCCGTTTGCTTTATTAGTGATTTAATTTTAGTGAGGGGATCGTGGAGTCGTAATTAATATGGATTTTCAGTCGTTAAGAGTTGCATTCTCGATATTTAATGCTGACTGATTATTGAGGATGGCATTCAAAGGTAGAAGGTAGTAATCAAGCAAGGTGACGGGCTTTGAGTTGGTACCATTTTGTAATGAAGAGCAGGGTGGAGGATTTTGGAATCCCAATGCTGTAATTTCTTCTCTGCAGATCTAGGGAGGAAGTAAGCCGGCTTCTAGTAACAACGTTCACAAAAATGTTGGGGTGATGGAGGTGAACTTCGGGTCATAAGAAAGGATTTTATTCTCCTTCCATCTTAATGAAGGAAAAATCTTGTTCCATTTACAAGAAGATGATCAAAATAATATTAGGAAGCATTATGCTCTCTATAAACTCTGATCAAAGCAGCGTCGGCTGATGATATGGATGCCTGATGGATCATGGCTGATGCTGATGAGATTCTTCCTACAAACGATGGAATCTGTAGGAATAAAAGGTGAAGTCCTCAGGGATGAAACATTGACAAGTTCCATGCGGTAGATTGCTGCAGTAATTAACATCCGAAAGAAATACAACATATTTTCCGAAATGAAACATTATAAAATGTATTGCCACACACGCATGTTAAAATCAAACTTCAAGCAAGCTTGTACACTTTATTTGACGATTGCAAACGCAATAAGCAGAGCCTCAGTCATGCACGACCAAATTAAATATTTCATGACGTCACACCGAGGCGGGAAGCGTGGATGCGGTTATGAGTGCATAATACATTTGAATAGCTCTGTCAGTAGAATTATTGCTAAGATACTATGAACTTTAATCTAAATTAGTAAGACTGATTTTGAAAGTAATTTTTGTTTGCATTACGTTCGAATGGAAATAAGAATTCTTAATTCATGTATATTATTTTTTAAGTATGGAAACTGGATGAAATAAATTATCCACTCTGTAACAATATAGAGAAACTAGGTATACAGATAGATAATTATGTTATCCTTTATCCCGGTGCATAGTACTTTTACGTGAACAGCAAGCCTGTGTCATACAGGGTCGTTTTGACATTGCGTTACCAAATGAAACCACCTTTGGTGACATTGTGCAAAAATCATCCTTTAATAACAAATACATTCACGAAAAGTCCCGGTTTTAGTTTTCAAATTTTTTGATCATTTTGTAGTTTAATTCGAATATGGCTTGTGCGTGAATATATTTCTGACTGAAAGTATGATGTTGTCACTTCAACGAATTTTCTTAGAGTAGTAGTGGTGGCTTTAGGGCGCGTAAAATTAAAATTACTTTTTATTAATACTTAGTCTGGCCATAAATACTGTTACACTTAATTATAAAAAAATATTACATTTGAATTTCGAATCTGTCATTTTTATACGATTGTTCATTGTGTTTTCTCATTTTGGCGCCAATACATTGTAAAATATTTTGCGATATTAAAATGGTGTGGGGTGATAAAGAGAACCGAATCGCTGTGATAGCATTACACAAAGTAGGTATGGAGCCAAATGCAATTTTTAAAACTCTCCATACACTTGGTATTAGTAAAATGTTTGTGTACCGGGCTATTAATAGGTACAATGAGACCTCCTCTGTTTGTGACAGAAAAGATCTGGCCGTCCACGTAGTGTTCGTACGAAAAAGGTGGTCAAAGCAGTAAGGGAAAGAATTCGAAGAAATCCTGTCCGAAAGCAAAAGATTTTATCTCGGGAAATGAAGATAGCACCTAGAACCATGTCGCGTATTTTAAAAGATGACTTAGGACTTGCAGCCTATAAGAGACGCACTGGCCATTTCTTAACTGATAATTTAAAGAAGAATAGGGTGGTAAAATCGAAACAACTACTGAAGCGGTACGCAAAGGGAGGTCACAGAAAAATTTTGTTTACGGATGAGAAAATTTTTACAATTGAGCAACATTTTAACAAACAAAATGACCGTATTTATGCTCAAAGCTCTAAGGAAGCTTCCCAATTAGTCGACAGAGTGCAACGTGGACATTATCCGACTTCAGTGATGGTTTGGTGGGGTGTTAGCTATGAAGGAGTGACTGAGCCATATTTTTGTGAAAAAAGGTATCAAAACATCGGCACAAGTGTATCAAGATACCATTCTTGAGAAGGTAGTTAAGCCCCTTAACATCACCATGTTCAATAACCAAGTATGGTCCTTCCAGCAAGACTCGGCGCCGGGTCATAAAGCTCGGTCCACGCAGTCTTGGTTGGAATCGAACGTTTCGGACTTCATCAGAGCTGAAGACTGGCCGTCGTCTAGTCCCGATCTTAATCCGCTGGATTATGATTTGTGGTCAGTTTTAGAGAGTACAGCTTGCTCTAAACGCCATGATAATTTGGAGTCCCTAAAACAATCTATACGATTGGCAGTGAAGAATTTTCCCATGGAAAGAGTGCGTGCTTCTATTGATAACTGGCCTCATCGTTTAAAGGACTGTATTGCAGCCAATGGAGACCACTTCGAATAAGCTTTTTATATTTTTAATTGTTTTATATTTATGTATTAAACTGACACACTGTAAAAGTAATAAATGTTATTTGCAGTTAACAATTTTCTTTTTTCTTTATTACAATATTTATGGCAAGACTAGGTATTTATTTTGTTCCAAACTTACACTTTTTTATTTTACATCTACGGCTCAAGTAACCTATTGTAAAGTGTTATATCCAAGTAGATAAGTATGTTGTTTCATTTAGTAACAGTCAAAATGACCCTGTATTCTGTATTGTATTGCACTTCACATAAATTCTTAACAAGCCGCTCTTCCACAAAAACTAAAAAAACATAACCGTTCCACGTTCAAGAAACATTGTCTTCCACATCCATTTATTACAGTTCCCGGTTCCCGGTACGAATCCCTCGGGAAATCAGAGATCACACGGCACCGGGCGTTAAGTCTCATGATGGGTGTCGGAGTTCTGTGGATGTTTACGTCTCTACCTTGGTCCGGTTGGCTGTAATGGTTTTTATTCCGGTCATTGGTGCACGCATCTCTAAATCTGAGAAATCAATACTGTTTTTTTTGTATGGTTATTGTAAGTAATATTTTATGTATGTCGATCATTAGTGACGATTCTTGTTTTGGTTGCAATTAACTACATTACTTGTGTGTATTTTTATCTTAATGATTTCTTATGTTTACGCGAATGAAGACAATAAAATAAATAATTTTTTATTTAATATAACTATTTAACTTTGACTTTTCAGACGAGCAACACCTCGGTTTCCCCCGTGACTGTGAAGGCTGCAAAGTCTCTGAAACAACGGGAAAAAATAATAATATAAAAATTGCGATAATGTTCGAAAACAAGTTTTATTTCAATTTATTAATCTTTGTAATCTATTGCACTACAATCCAAAACGTAGATATAGTGGAAATTAATTATAATTAGTGTTTTTTTGGCAGGGCATTTGTTTAATGTCACCATATTATTCATTGATAGGGTTTGCTGGTGGTAAGATATATGTTGTATACGCCTGGATAGCTACCACCGTACACAAAGTGTTAAAAACCCTCATAGTGGCAAATATAAGTATGTTGCGTTCCGGAATCAATCTGTGAAATGTGTATATCTCTATTCCATCATACCTACATAAGTGCATCGTCTACCAAGGGGTAATCATCTCTCATCAGTCGACATTCTATTGGACCCCAATCCACTTACCATCAGGTGTAGTGGGGTCACTTTGTATACGTATAAAAAGCAAAGGTTTTTATACCTCAAATCTCGTTCCAAAATCAACAATGAACCACGAAAACACCAACAAAACACAAAACCCAACAATAGAACCACAACAGAAATTCTACGCGACAAAATTACAAATTGCAAAAATCTGTTGTAATTGTAATATGGGCTTGCGTCGGCACTGCAGTAATTATCGACTAATTCATTACGTGAGCAGTTTACTGGCCGACCGTTGCAAAATTGATGAAATCACCCACTGGCGAGGGATAATTTGCAGAGTGCATGGCCCTCGGAAATACGGAACTAACAAAGAGAAGATGTTATTTAATTGGTTTGTTTTTTAGGGAATGCACTTGGTCTAGTTGTAGTATGACTGCAGGGTTGCGGTATCGAGTTCGATTCCCGGGTTGGGGAAAGTGATATTGGGTTTTTCTACTTACTGTCATTCAGCTGCGCCTTTACCTACCTCTTCGGCAATTGTATCTTTTTGGGCTACATGAAAAAGTAGTTCAATTAATGATGCGTGACCTACAACCATACGCTACCCCCCCCCCCCCGCCCCCCTCCGAGGTAATTCTTGTGCGCCTGATCCTCACACCAAATGCACGCCCATGCATGGAGGCACATTTTTCGCGGCCCTAGGCACACAGTGCAGTGTGTATACCTCTTGGTTGGATATCACATTAAGGCCTATAAGGGACCGCGAACAGTTCCTCTCCCATTTCACTCCGCCCATCCTATTATTTCTTCTTCCTTCCCCTTCGCTTCCCTCCCTATTTCTCCTCTTCCTTTCTTCCTCCAGGGTCTTGCAGTCGTTAAGCTGGGGGATTCGTAGTATACCGTTCGCTTGTTTCCCCCGGTGTTGACTGCGGGATCTGTATTAGAAAAAAAAAAACTATACGCTACTTACAAATTCTTCAACGATGAATGAAATTCCATATAAATTATGAAGATTTCATTATTGAAAATAAAAAAGAATTTTGTATGAGTTCCCATTTTAGTTACCAAATAACATATATTATTCGATACAGACGTAAGTTGTACACTTTGTACGAGTTACAATACTTTAACTGGATTGTTAATGAAACAACTTTTGCATGAAGCTATTAAAATGATCAACTATTTTATTTATTGCACAAGTTTTAACACAATGTGGCGTAAAGTTGATACCGTTTTACATATTTATGTGTCTGTGTATGTCAAAATGGAAAGACATTTTATTGGATTTTGTTTGTAAATTTACTTATGTGATAGATCATGCCAAAAAAGCGGCGATAGCCTGGTTTGGAGTGGATCGGACTGCCGAGAAAAATGTCCGCAGGTTTAAAATCGAAGGGCATGCACCTCTAAGTTTCCTAAAGTTATATGAGTATACTTTGTGAATTATAGATTGCTTTTAAGATGAGGGAAATGAGGAAACTTGCATATCTCAGAAAATCTCCAAGAGTTCTGAGGGTATGTGAAGCCCTTCAATCTGCATTAGACCATCGTGGAAGCTAAGGCTTAATTCCTCTTAATAGTAAAGGAGACCCGTGCCCAGCAGTAGGTATAAATCATATCAAATAACTTAAGATAACCGTTTAGATAGTCTTCTCAATGGCAGTTTTATGGACAGACTGGATATTAAAAACCTAGTCATGTTGTAGGAGGATATGGAACAAATTTCTTATGCAGACAACGTTAACTTTAAAAGGAAAAGTCAAAAGTGGCGCCTCCGAAGCTGGTTTTTTGTCCTGGTTATGTTATACATACTGGCGTTGTATTTCTCCGCGAAGGGGTTTCCTCTTTCCTCAGGGTTCATCTTTATGAATCCCGCGTTCACTTTCTCTGTAAGTACTTATTGTAAACAACAAAAAAATAATAAAGATAATGATAATCTCGTTCCTCCAAATTTTTTATTAAAGTTTTGATCGAATATTGAAATTCTGAAACGACAATACCATTTATTATATTGCATAATAAAAGAACATAAATATAAATTATAATCCAGAATTATTATAATATGCAAATAATCTTAAAATAAGTTTTCTACTTTTTCTTATCGTATTTTATACTATGGTTACTATTATTGTACCATTTCGAACATTTTCGCTCGAGTCGTATGCTAATCCAAAGCCAGTAACAAAATATCTTCAAGCTGCATTAGTTAGCGACTCCGCAATTACAGTGCCTCGGTTCAGACGGGCTGCAATGCGGACTCTCTCGGGAACCGCACTGATATAAGTTCCTCTGTTGTTTCGATAACTTCAACATCTCATACTGATATGATCACATGAGTTGTTGATTGTATGTTTGGTCAGTTTGGTGACTGAATCTTTTTATTGATATTGTGAGTTTTTGGGGTTTGATTTGATGGTCGATCTGCCGATTTTGATTGTGTCAGAAATTATAAGGAATTTGAGATTCTATAGAATCTAGGAGATATTTTCAAAGTACACATTTGTACACCAAAATTTAATTATAAAACAAAGAAATGGGGTAAGACATTATAAATATGCAGTCAGAATTTTTGTTTATATGAAAATGACCAAGCTATGATGAGTCAAAATAAATACTTAAGTCGACCACGCGTTAGTTTGACGTTCATCGATGAATTATAAATGTTCAAAGAGACGATTGTGTAAGATATAATAATAACTGTCAACGTATGAATGGACGGTAGAAAACCAAAATTATGAATTAATATAAATTTTTACAAAATACATCTATTTAGAGATAATTTTATGACATTGTATTTTTGTGTTTATTCACTTCTTCGACATAATTATATCTGTTGACTTAAATTTTCACTTCGTAAAAATTAACTACCACATCTAAACTACACGAAGACCTTCCCAGAAAATGGAACCCACATCTACTCGTTTCAGAAGCAAGTCATCACCCAAAACGAAACGGCCATTCCACCGTTGACTCAGCCACGTAACTCAAACTTTTATTGCTGAAATTTCTTCAAGCAAAAATTATAACCGCTCTTGTCGGATATTAAATTTTATCATTCTAGTGGTCCCGGCTAAATATCTTTGTTAAACGGAGCGTGAGTGAACCTTTTCTTTTATTAGGCCGTGTGACGTCAATCTCTGGCTGAGGTAAGCCATTTTGTATCGTATTGGAGGACATTTTTGAATTTTCTGCCTATTATGATCTTGCACGATCTTGAGACTTGTTAACATGTAGATAAAGGTTGTATTAGATGTTAATTATTCTTGATTGATGACATTACTAAGAGACTGGGCTGTTAAATACTGCTTTAATTAAAGATATTCATCATCATCCGTATGATGTCCACTGTTGAACATAGGCCTCCTCCAAAGACTTCCGGATCGACCTATTGTAAGCGGCCTGCATCCAGAGACCTCCTGCCACTTTTATGAGGACATCTGTCCTCCTCTTGGGTGGACGTCCGACGCTACGCTTGCCAGTTCGTGGCCTCCACTTCGGAATCTTCTCGCCCCATTAGCCGTCTGTTCCGAAGAACTCGAAAGCTATGTGCTCTGCCCAGTCACTACAGCTATTTAAGTAATAATTGAACGGAGCTAATGGACATGTTTAGAATGGTCTCATGCAATCCAAACCGCAGTTACTGGTGAAATATAAATGAGGAAAATGAATATTCTAAAGCCACCACGAAAAAAAAACTTGATAACCAAACATTCAAATAAAGAACACGCAAATAACTGATGATTAATATCAGAATCTCAAGACATCGAGGTTAAACAATGTAGGAATATAATAACAGATAATAACCGATCGATCTGGGGCGTCGGCGACAGGCGTTCAATCAATCAGGCTTTTTGTCAAGCACATTGCGGCCTGACGTGATCTTTGACGGGTCGTGGCGGCGTTTTTTATTGCTGTAGGTTTGATGCGCAATAAAAATTGTTTTGTAACTAGAAGAGGTCGGTTGTTCACAATAGGTTTTTCTTTGACAAATTAACTATCAGAAAGAATCATCAGTTTAATTTCTGATCTCATACAATTAATAACAAATGTTTCTCGGATCGTCGAAATAGCATATGTTATTAACCTAGGAATCGAAATCAAGACCTCATATGTTTTCGGAGAAGCTGTATATAGACCAATTAAGCCATAATTATAGTTATGATAACCTAAAAATTTACAGTTCAGAGTTGTCCATCATAAATGATAATATATTTTGAAATAATAGTAATCTTACGGTCTCGTGCGACTTGAATAATATAGATCTGAAACGCCTTAATAAAACTCCAGTCAAAATCAGTTCAAAAGTTCCGAAACTGGCATTAAAAATAATTAAAACAACCATTTAGGTTTTGATAACAAACAAACAACCGATACGAAGCCAGCGAAACCCATTTTACTCATAGACACTTACATTTGATTCGTCGAGACCACACACAAAACACCCAAACCTCATTAATTAGAATATTCAGAGATATACTATACACATTTGCCCGCTAGTCACGCAAAGTAATGAGCTCTTGATCGAGTTATTGTACTTCCAACTGCACGCAAGAAAGTTGAAGGAAACACTATGTTAGCCGGCGGTAGATGTGTTTATGGCAATGTGTATGTGGAGGGCATTTTGTTAGTTACGTGGAGTTTCTCATCATAATTCAGACCTCCAGGATCGGTGTGATTAGGAAAGCGATGTGTTAGTCTATATTATTGTTTATTCGGGTCCGGTCTTTGAAAAGAATCCTTTTTAGTTACATACTGTTAAATAGTTTTGTTCTATGTAAGTTTATAATTTGGAAAGTTTATAACGTTTTATTTTTTTTATTTATGAAGTTGTATGTTATTGTGTATAAAGGGAATGCAATTTGTTAATCTGCGTTGTTGTTTATGACGTTGTAATCGTATATAAAGAAATCTCTTTTACTTAATGTATATGATTTTATATAGTAAGTATTTTACGTAATATTTTAGTAGTGCGAAAGCTAGTACGGTTTTAATACTCACATGAATTAAATTTTACAAAGAAGACAAGTTTTTTCAAATATTATTTCTAGATTTTGTACGCAGCTTCTTCTGCGTGAATTGGGAATAATAAAAGTCCCACTATATATTTTCACAGTATAAAAATTCCTATCCAGGGACCCAAACTACATCTATACCAAATTTCATCGAAAACTGTTTGTTAGATTTTCAGTTTATCGGGTTCACATAGACAGACGCAACGTGGTCTGTTTTATAATATCTAAGGCTAATGGAAGGGACAGAGATACAAACAATCATCAGCTGTATTTTTGACTTTGATATAGCATTGCGTGGTCATGACAACTGACGTATGTTTATTCTTTGACGCGCGAAACTTATGAATGTATTGTTGCGCTAGCTCGAGCCTATATTTATGGCCTTTGTTAGTTCCTTTTATCTTGCCTAAACTACTTAATCCTACGCTTAAAAAATCAATTACATGCGTCAATAACGTTTTACGTAAAATGTTTTATATCTAAACGCTTTAGCAGCCCACACAAAGGTCTAGACATGATCAAAAATTGTGTAGGCAGGCTTCTATGTAAGCATTTATAGACATAATAATAAGTTCTAATCTCCTTTTGTCGTTAAGGTAATTGATATTGATAATAAAAGTTTTTAAGCGTCTTGTAATCGAAATTGTTAAAATTGGAAAGACCAGTCTAACTTGAACTCCGTGGAATATTATCAATCCAGAGGTATTAGACAAATAAATAGTGTTACTCAAATCGCAACTTTAATACTAATTATTTTTTGTGATTTTAAAATAAATTTTATAGTTATATTATGTTTAGTGCAAAATGTTACTTTGACCTTATTTGTTTCGTAATTTGTCATCGTTAACCTCCAAAGGGTCTGACTTCATTAGTAAATAGACTATACAAAAAACATTCTTGGCTAGACACAAAAATACCAAAACAAAAAAGAAATTCCTTGGTAAGATAATGTCCCTCGTGACAAACAGTAATAAGAACTCAAATGTTACGTAACCGAACAAAACGCCTATGTCGGCTTCAATTTTAATTTTTCCATGAGGCTCTTTGTAGCGAGTGCCACAAGTCTAATTAAACCGCACGTATTCTGTCCGCCGCCACAGCACGAAAGCTTACAAAATGTACACATTTATTAGGATTTGTGTCAACAAAATTACAATTCGTAACACATTCACGCCTTTTAACACGGGTAGGCAGAGGCGCAACTGGTTCAACCACTGCTCGCCGTATGTATTCCGTCCTATGATGTGATAGGGGCGAACCTAGCGCTAAAGCGGGTTGATCCTATCTCCATATCGGGCACAAATTCCAGACTCCGGAATCCGGATTGATACTGGGTAGAAAAAGTCCAAATCGACCAAGAACCCAATGCAGATTACGCTGGCGTGTACCAACTACAGATGACCCTATGGATCGCTATATTGATTTAGGGACGTTCGTAGCGGGAAAGGTTGTTCACTCAGGCGAAGCCGCTAGCAATACCTAGTAAATTAATTAATATCAATAAATGCCTACTAAATCCCTCCTATTAAGTTATTGTTGCTATGAATATTATAATTATATAAGCCTTGTATTATATACTGTCCCACTGTTTGACACAGTACTACTGTGAGGGATTTAGGCCTTAGTTCAATGAGCTAGTCTAATGCGGATTGGTAGACTTCACATACCCTCAAAATTCTTACAAAGACTTATTCATATATGCAGGTTTCCTTGCGATGTTTTCTTCACCGTTACAGAAAGCTATACTTTACAAAAAATACTCCCAACTTTAGAAAAGTCAAAGGTGCGTGCCCTTGGGATTTGAACTTGTGAAGTCGTCTCGGCATTCCATTTCAGTATAAAATTCGCTTCTTGTTACTATTCATAAATAAAACTATACTACATTCCTCGCCTTCTTACCGTGAAGTCCTCCGTAACTACGCATTCTGTAACACTATTTTATTATGTACAACAAGCAGACAGAAGAAAATTACATTTTATAAGGAAACTGTACACTTTTAGCAATAAATGAAAAAGTTCCCTTTAGTGTGGAAATTTAATTAGAGAGCTAAAAGCCCGCCTTGTTTGTAAATTATAATAATAGCGTTTAGTTTTATTTTATGAGAAATGCGAATAAGTATTTAATTAAATACACTTTGATCGTATATTTTGAGTAAGTACTTGGGGTAGGTAAATGTGTGTTCCTAACAGAGGCGAAGGCTGGAATTTTTCAAAAGGTAACCTGAGGCAAATAAAAATTGTTTTAGTTAACATGTCCCGGCCAATTTAACAGAAAACAAATACTAAGACAACTGTAGCGACAACTTCGCTACTGTGCCAAAGCTCTGTAGGCAGTATAATACACTTGCAAAAACGCATGACCTTGATATCACGAACATTTCTATGTACAGGAAACAAGTCCTGCAACTGTTACGTACTCACAATTAATAATTATAATTAATCACATTCTCCACCATATGTTATAACATAAGATGTTGTTATGTTTTGTCACTTCTTATTATGTTTTATCCCTTTTGTTTGTTATTCTAAATAATATTAGTAACAAATATTATTATTTTTGCCGCTGTACTAATATATAAATTTGCATGCTGTGGTCTCCTATAATTGAAGAAGCACGTCACATTGTTAATTATACCAATATTACGACATTGTATTTATTATATGCCGTGTATCCTTTGTTGGAGGTCCTTAAATAAATAAATAAATAAACATCGCACATAATATCACGTAGATGTTTGCATAAGTGATGGTTACATAATCTCGTACGTAATGTATGTACGTAATGTACATACATTACGTACGAGATTAGTATATAACCACCATTGCATGAAATAAATCAGACCATAAACCATCTTGTATCTCATTACATCTTGCCATAAACTTATGGCAAAGTGGTGACCGTGACGAAAAACGTAAACAAACCTAAAAGGGAAGCCGATGGGAATCAGCTTGTTTGGACGCTTTGCCACTGATTCCTACACAGGCATGAAGTCTGTTGAAGTAGAAAAGTGTTGATAATAATATTTTACCTCTTTTTTCTGTAGAGTAGGACTGTGCTGTCAAAAGGTGTATAATATGGGTAATATTATATTGATGGGTTAAAATATTTTTGTGAGGGTATTTGTGATACTTGAACTGAAAAATACTGGGCGTTTGACAGACCGAATCAGTTGTTCCATTGTTCATTGACAGTCGTACCGGTCGGGTGTTTGGTGATATCTTTGTGTAAGTATTTCTGTAGTTAAAGATTGTTCTTTTTATTTTAAATCGAAATCGTTCAGATCCTAATAATATTCTCATTTATACCTTCTACATAGAATGTACAGTCACATAGGTAGTTAAACAAATTCAAAACTCCATATTGCCTACACTTTTGTGTTCTTACATACGTAGTTTTTCTTTTCACAAAAATAAAATAAAGGCGTGTATTTTTATTCACACATAGAAAAATATAATTTAACTTAACGCATATAGGCGAGAACTACTTATGTCGTTAACTGTACTTATGGACGTAATATGCTCACGCCAGTATTCTTAAAGGATTAAACAGAGAAGCAACTATTTCAATTGCAATTACTTGAGTGCAAATTGTCGGCCAGGTTATATCTATAAGTTAGAGAACAAGCCTATGGCCAAATAATACACGTATTGGAATTGAATGTCTTGTAAATTGCAACTTAATGGGCGATATGTTTGTTATTATAGGTAAGGTCAGGAAGTCTTATTCCGTCTATAGGGGCAAATCCGTCTTTTAGCAATTACATGAGTTCTATTCCAAGGACAGCTTCGATAGCAGTATAGGTAAGAGAGACAATAAACCACCTATTTTTTATATTTTTTTTTATTGTTGCCGAAAGCAGACGAGCTTGCGGGCCACCTGATGGTAAGTGGTTAACATTGCCCATGGACGTTGGCAGTGCCAGGGGCACAACCAAGCCGCTGCCTACCGTGAAAAACTTTTTTTTTGATCCTCATTTGAAGGACAGGTCATAAAGCCGAGGAAACCCCGTGGAAGGAAGTTCATTTCATCATTCATCAAAGCTGTCCTTCGATTAGAACGCCCGTAATTGCGAAAAGACGGATATACCCTTGTAGACGGAATAAAACACCCTGACCTTATTGTCAATTTAAGTTTTGTTCTTTTAACCTCATCAGTTACCTACTAATCACTCTGTTTATACTTTCAAATTTTGCAAAATCAATTCGTCATTTATAAATATTTAATGACTGCAGGGTTGTCGTCGCTGCAATGACATCATATTCCCAGGGGTGTCGCGTTCCAATCCAACGTAACCCTTCAGTTGACATAACACAACCCCAAATGGTGCAATATAAACTATTTTACAAACTTACTACTGTGTACAAAGGACCATAGTCTGTATTTATTGTTGCTATGGTAACCATGACATCGTTTTAAATTAGGACAATTTTTGACTCGATATAAGTCGAATCTTCTATCATACAAATTACGGGTAAGTAGCTTGCCTTGTAACCGACATAACTGCTCATGAATAGTACTAGCACTACATACATTTTAAATATGTATAATGATCTGTGTGTTATTCCACGGCACTACTTTTAATTATATCTATAGTAATATTCGATATTCTACAGCAAAATTAGTTTCATCCAATATAATAAAAAGGATCGTGAAAAATTGACCAAAGCTATAATAATAGTTCGCTCTCCTAAAGAAATATGGTATATTATTTTTGATTAACTATATCAATAGAAACCAGTGGGCGTCTGATTAATCTAGTACAGTAACGTTATTATTAATCTTGGACTATTAAAGCATTTATAACTAGTATTAGATAACGTAATAAATTGAGTTATACGTGAAATATCGTATTAATATTATTTGTGTGAATCTGAAGTTATTGAAATAAAAATAGCTTTTTCAGACATAGCACTGTAATATTTATTTATTAATATACTTTACATTTGGACTACAAATCAAGCCACTATTATACTGTGTTGCTCAAATAGAACTGAGTTGGCGTGACCAAACTAAACTCACGTCTATATACTGCCCACTTCGCCATCAAATTAGGTTCTTCTTAAATTTAAGTTCATACTCGAAGCCTATGACCAAAGAGTTTTAAGTTTAATAGAGCGGACATTGGGAAGATTGTATACAAAAAATATGCGCTCATGCGTTGGTTACTTAATTAACTGTGGAATAGCAAAATACTAATGTAAAATGCTTTAAATTTTTTCCATATTGATTTGTAAGTTTTCAATGCACGCATTAGCATATTTTCTGTAATTATGTTATTTTCGAATTTACCTAGTCTTGCCATAAATATTGTAATAAAGAAAAAAGAAAATTGTTAACTGCAAATAACATTTATTACTTTTACAGTGTGTCAGTTTAATACATAAATATAAAACAATTAAAAATATAAAAAGCTTATTCGAAGTGGTCTCCATTGGCTGCAATACAGTCCTTTAAACGATGAGGCCAGTTATCAATAGAAGCACGCACTCTTTCCATGGGAAAATTCTTCACTGCCAATCGTATAGATTGTTTTAGGGACTCAAATTATCATGGCGTTTAGAGCAAGCTGTACTCTCTAAAACTGACCACAAATCATAATCCAGCGGATTAAGATCGGGACTAGACGACGGCCAGTCTTCAGCTCTGATGAAGTCCGAAACGTTCGATTCCAACCAAGACTGCGTGGACCGAGCTTTATGACCCGGCGCCGAGTCTTGCTGGAAGGACCATACTTGGTTATTGAACATGGTGATGTTAAGGGGCTTAACTACCTTCTCAAGAATGGTATCTTGATACACTTGTGCCGATGTTTTGATACCTTTTTCACAAAAATATGGCTCAGTCACTCCTTCATAGCTAACACCCCACCAAACCATCACTGAAGTCGGATAATGTCCACGTTGCACTCTGTCGACTAATTGGGAAGCTTCCTTAGAGCTTTGAGCATAAATACGGTCATTTTGTTTGTTAAAATGTTGCTCAATTGTAAAAATTTTCTCATCCGTAAACAAAATTTTTCTGTGACCTCCCTTTGCGTACCGCTTCAGTAGTTGTTTCGATTTTACCACCCTATTCTTCTTTAAATTATCAGTTAAGAAATGGCCAGTGCGTCTCTTATAGGCTGCAAGTCCTAAGTCATCTTTTTAAAAATACGCGACATGGTTCTAGGTGCTATCTTCATTTCCCGAGATAAAATCTTTTGCTTTCGGACAGGATTTCTTCGAATTCTTTCCCTTACTGCTTTGACCACCTTTTTCGTACGAACACTACGTGGACGGCCAGATCTTTTCTGTCACAAACAGAGGAGGTCTCATTGTACCTATTAATAGCCCGGTACACAAACATTTTACTAATACCAAGTGTATGGAGAGTTTTAAAAATTGCATTTGGCTCCATACCTACTTTGTGTAATGCTATCACAGCGATTCGGTTCTCTTTATCACCCCACACCATTTTAATATCGCAAAATATTTTACAATGTATTGGCGCCAAAATGAGAAAACACAATGAACAATCGTATAAAAATGACAGATTCGAAATTCAAATGTAATATTTTTTTATAATTAAGTGTAACAGTATTTATGGCCAGACTAAGTATATTCTGAAGTTTATATCCAAGAACGTTTTATCATCTTGTCACTCGGACCCTTCAAATAAGATAACTACGTATAACCAATTGATAATAACTTATGAAGCACAAATTTGGTCTTGATGTTCAGTCTATAACTAACAACTGTTTAAAGTTTTTGTATATGAAACTAAATGGGATTTGATTATGAAATCTTAATTTTGTTTTAATACCACACAATTAAAAAATCATGATATTATAAAGATTATTTAAAACAAAACGCAAATAAAGAGACAAAGAAATGTTGGTGCATCCGGTACATCTCTGCCAACCTCTTCATAAAAAAGGCATCAGTGTGTGAACATTAATGACAACAAAATTATAAACTCCAAAACCAAAATAAAACTCATCCCACGCGTGGTAACCCTACTCGCGCACCCCAGCCAGAGAATTCGCTCCAAATGTCGACGAACTCTAAAATAAATAAGGGCTGCGTTTGTGACGAACACAAACAGAACAGCGGCAAAGGACTGTGCTCGACAGTTGCACTGGCTTGGGGTTGAAGAAAAGTTACGTAACCCCTGCGTAATAGGGGCTTAAGCCTCGAGTAACGCCTCCGAACGTAGGCACCTACAAATCGCCGGCTCGCTGTTCCAAAGTTCTATGTTAATTTTTATTTAAGTTAAACGAGATTTTTATATAGCTAATAGTTTTAATTTATTATCTAAATATTATATCTATATTAAATTGTTATAAATGTAGCGCCCTCAAATTTGCAATGTCTGAACTACTAAGTCATAAGAACATAAAATGTAACAACAGCAATTATTATACACTTAGTAAGCAAATAAATAAATAGATTTAAAAATCTTATGTTGGTAATATTTAGAAAAGACTTTTTTGTAGCATATAGGCTTGCGTGTGATCACTATCTCGCCTGATGGTAAGTGATGTGGTCTACTGTAAAGCACGCTTGGCTAGAGGATACCTATTCACTCGTGATTTGAAGATGATTATACATTATTACTTATTCGTGATTTCACCTTTATTTATCTTTCTGGGATATTGTATTTTTTAAGTGATTTAGAAGACTGATGTGATAAATATAATTCAATTTGGGCAATAAATATAAGATAAAACCTTGTTATAGTGAGCAAAGTTGAACAAACTCAAAAGTTCAATTCGCTTCTACGGATTAACTTCTTTTTTACGTGCACGGGAACCTTACTGCCCTAACGGTAAGTGGAGCGAAGTTCAATAGACTTTCATCTAACGAGAGATGATTATCCCTCGGCAGTTGTCACAATAATGCCGGCCTTTTTGAACCGGATATACACAGGCTGATCCTGGAACGCGACACACTACGCGGGCCACTATAGCAACATTTTTTACGGTGGTCGCTATCCGGGCGGATGCAAATATACTACCATCAGCAAAACTTCATTCTTAGTTGAAATGACGCTTAATATTTTTCAGCTATTGGTTTAACTAGACACAAAGTAGTTTATTTACCTTTCCCAAAAATATTTAATGTACACACGGTATTATACGATTTATTATATGTATAGATATTGCATATATCCATAAAATATTGCAATAAACCTGTGAATAATTCACAAAAATCCCCAATATATATTCGAATAAATCCAAAATCGTATTAATTTATAATAATCCGAGCGGGTAATTATTTTTCTCTGTAGGACGAGCCGCAATGCGTCTAGATGAATGCCGTTACAAGCTCCATTTGTGTGAGATTACCCACTTTGTGTCTTTATCGTCTTTCTACATAACATTGCGGGGAATTATGACCCTAATTGTGATTTGGTTAAAGCTTATGATAACTTATCTTTATCGGACGGGTATGCGTTTGGGAACCCGGGGCCTTATTCTGTATGACACTGTTAACGCGTGACGCGGCCGTGTCATCTTCGTGAAATTTGTGTGGAATGGAATATTGTATGCCAATTTCTATTTTCTTAAACGTGATGCAGTGCGTTACGAGCTTGTTACGCACTGTCAAAATAACGTGTGGTATAGAGAATAAGACTCCTGTATATTTATTTAAGGACCTCCAACGAAGGATACACGGCATATAATGAAAACAATGTAGCATTTTTACAATTAACAATGTGACGTGCCTCTTTAATTATGGGAGACTGTTTGTGAGTATTTGCTTGTTTTTCTGTTAGATAGTTTATTTCTAGGTTGAAAAATAACATGTTAGTGCTCAGGGATAATGTAGCTTCCTATTAGTAAAAATTTTGTTGGAAACGGGTTTTCAGATATCAGACAAAAGACAAAGTCTTCAACTTTACAAATATCTAGCTTGTTGATTTTGTAGTGTATCACATCAGCCCATATTGACCCAATTTCGGGCAAAAGCCTCCCCATCTTTCCATGAATCACGATAGTGCTTTATAGTGAACCAGTTATTTTATATGATTCCAGTTTGTCCCGCCATCTCTTCTTTGGACTACCTCGACGCCTACGAGCTCAGAGCTCCACAAAGTAGCAATCCTAGTCCAAAATAAAGGTATACGACAGACATGACCAGCTCAATTGTTTACAAAACTATGTAATTCATCGTGATTCGTTACTCTAATACATTAAAAATGCGCATAATGAAATACATTTCGAAGAATCACCACTGTGAAACATTAGATAGTAGTCCAAAGAGAATCTCTCCCAACGAGAGCTGCAATAATCGTAATAATTATTCCGGCATGCTAAATTGCTTCTTCCCGCTCGGTTAAAGGGGCTAGATTGCGGAAGGGCGGTAGTATAAAGCTGGCCATTCCACGACATAATGGGTGGTACGAACTAGCTTTAATTGTAGCCTTTTTGGTGGCAAACGAGCAAATCTATTGGTAAGAGAGCAGCATTGTGAGGAACCAGAGTTATTGAGAGAGAGAGAGAGAGAGAGAGATGGTTGATAAGAATGAGCATAAGGTTGAAATACCGATGGATTTATATAGCAGCTGTACCCGGCAAGCGCTGCAATGCCCCGTGAAGTATTAAGAAATTAATAATACAAAATGTTATTAACTATACTATTAAATGTCTTTGCTAAGATGTAAACAAAAATAATTATATATAGAAAGATGTAAAGTATGAGAAATGAAATGTCAAAATGCTCAAGATGTAAAGCACAGTGCAAAAATGTTCATTAAAAAAATCATTTTTTCATTTAAGCAAAAAGTTTCACTAAAACGAAAACAAAAAAATTATATATTGATTTTTCAGGTCGGGTATCGTCGCGGGCGTCCCCAGAACACACTGCCAAAGTTTCGTTGCAATCTTATCAATGGTTTCGGAACGCATAGTGGGCAAACAGGTAAACATTGATTTTTCTGAATATAGACCATAATTTATGTTCACCTTACTATCTGGTAGGTTTAGTCGAGATGCAACTAATGCCCCAATTTTGCAGAGCTTATGCTCGTCCTGTAGAATTGCGGCTTAATAGGGAACTATTCGCTGGTAAGCAATAATTCCCTGCATTCGAAGAATTGATTAATACACAAATAATTGCCTACCCTGGAGATTGAATTCAGATCCTTATCGGTTTCATAGCTATGTATCGGCTAGGCTCTAGACCAGTGATTCCGAAATTGGTACACGTGGACCCCAAGGGTCCAAGGGAGACTTGACGGGGGTCCATGTTGGCGTGATCAAAAAACACATTTCGTAAGTGGGCGTTTACGAAAAATGTATCTGGTTTGACAGTAAAGTACTAAAATGTTGGCTTGACTTTACCTAACTTATGGAATTTCCAACTGATGACAAAAATTATATCACATTAAGTAAGCCACGGATTAACGAACTCCATTCGGCAATTTAACTTTCTATCAAACTTATCAAACTAAAAAAATAGACATTTTAAAGTGTTAAATATTGAAGCGTAACAAATAAGTAAAACAATGCAATTATTTTTGCTCAAAGACCGTGTCAAAGGTTCCGTTAAATATTAAACTAACCTTAAAAGTGACCTTTTCTTAAGAGCTTTTTAACTTTATTATAATTTTTAAAACAAATTTGAAAGCCCGATAGAACTAGAATGAAATCAAAAGTGTATTTTCTTGAAGGATAAATTTTTCCGACGTTATTCCTGTTTCCAAGAGCGTGACCCGGTTCGATCTTAAATAAAAACTGAACCGTAAAAACGTTTTTAGAAACTCATTCCGCTTCGGAATGTTCGTGACGAATTCTCGAATTTAAACTTTTCTAACTCAGTTACAAAGATGTTTATTCTAACACAAAAAATAAATGATGATCACGGAGCTGTTATATTCACATGAGATGTTTTTATGAGTTATTGATAAATGACATATAATAGAGTAGTTTCCTATATTTTATTTTATATGTAACCGAATAGTATACGAAAAAAAATTCTTCTGTGTAATCAGTATTAAAATTGGTGGAAAAATTAAACTGTTATTCATTTTTAAAATATTGTTGTGAGCAAAAGTGGGGACGTATTAGGGTTATCACACTGTCCTTTTCTCACTCACGCAGCGTTATGGCCGGTGGCACATGGTGACGTAACATTTCACTATAACTGTAATTTGACAGCTACACTTTCCACAAAATTTCATAGCTTTATAACTGATTTGTTATTGCATGGGTTTTGATAATTCCTTTTCTAATAAACTTTGAATGAAATATTTTAAAAAGTCGTAAACTACTCGATTAGAAATATCGGCGAACCATTAATACTGCCACTAACTAAAGTTATATGTTAGATTAAATCGTAATGTTTGCTTCCTCCATAAGATACGCAGGCATGAGTATTAGAGCAGGCTTGCAATTTCTAGCTCGTGATGTTATTATATTTGCCTAATACAGCATGTAATCGCTGCCCAGTTGATTAATTGCAAAGTAGATCAGTTGCATAAAACATTATTCATTTTCAAACCCACTATTTTATGTCTCTGATTTATAAATTCTACTTATTTGACCATAACTCAGAAATATTTATAAAAGAGTACTTAGTGGAATCGTTAATATTATTTATTGGCGAGAGGATAAAAGTAATGCTGAGACACTAGATATTAAATGTTACTTAGTTAGTCACCTAGATATTGACAGCCTCGGTGGCGTACTTGTAATGCATACGTGGTACGACTAATACTACCACGCTGAACCTCGTTACGAATCGTGGGTCGAGCCAAAAATAATTGTCACTTAGTTTTTAGATCTGAAAAAATTACTCTGTCGTAACTGGCGGTGTGATACTCCTGTGCTTCGGAAAGCACGTTCTCTGTACGGTCGTATCGGATTGCCGTCTCACTGGACTATGAGAGTGAAGGAACTGCAAATACACAAGTGTGTTGTGCACAAGTTTATGCACTGTAATATCTTCTGCGTACCTGATCGATCTCCGTTGAGATTGGCCGCCATGGCCGAAATTTGCAATCGCGAAATCGGAACACAACAGCGCTCTCACAGTACTATTTTGAAGCAGAAAATTAAAATTACTATTTAAATTTTTTTCGAAGTAGATCTACAGATACTGCGATAGTACCTACTGCAAGAACCATACTAGCCTAGAAATCGTCGAAATACCAAATCCTTCTCAAACATACAACGAGAGACCAGAATAGCATCAGCGTCGACAGAAGTAAATCAATCAAACGCCCGCGTGCCTCATTAATTCCCATTCATTCACACGAGAGTCCGTTCACTGAATCCTAAACGCATGTCGCGACAGCCGAGCGAAATGTAACTAAATGACGCGGGATTTCTATTTAGAGCGGGACAATCAAATTTACTGGTTGAATAATGGACGGCCAACAAACAACAAGCACTATTTTGTTCCCGCCACGCCGATATAGCCCTGAAAGTGAAGAGTAACGCAGAAGGGACATCACGTTTAAGGCTGAAAAAAGCATCAGGAATTTATTGCTAGCCTTAACAAAATTTAAGAAAAAAGACCAATATAAAGTGACAGTTTGTCATTCGATAGCCTGTTATGTTTACTACTTATTATACTTCATGTAGTTGTCCTTTTTTTAAAGCTGGTGGGACATACAGAATTATTCTAATATATATCAACAATGTTTGTGGCGATCACATAAGCTCCATTTGGTCGTTTGCTCGCCTATTTAAAACATCAAAACATCGCAGTTTAAGAAGACAGGTGCCATGTAAGAAACTCATGTAGGCATAAATTCGAAGTTGATTATGAAGCCACTATTCTACGCATTTCAATAATCTATGCCACAAACAGAGCCAGCTGCGTATTCCGCTCGGTGTACCTTCGTTTCATACTAGCGTTGGTGCACGCGGCCGGACGGAATAGGTAACTTGTGTTGCACACGCTCGTCGGATCTACACGCTATGTAATTTAGTCGGGTTATGATTCTATTTGGAAAATGATAGAGTGTTTCCCTGCGGTCGGGTTGGTTTGAGGGTTTATTGCTGAGCTAAAATTCGTTCGTTCGTTCTTTCGTTTCGTAGTGCCGTTGGAATTGTCTGTGATACAGAAAATGAACTAGCTCACACTTTATACTTAAAGGGTAGACAGTGAACGTGTGCTTACAAATTTAAGACTCAAATTCTTACCATGATCTAATAGGCCAAGAGATTTCAAAAAAGAGCATAAATTCCAATCATAGATAAAACGTTCAGTGTATTTTTAAATGAAAAGTTCATAGAAGTTAAGTTCCCAGCCTGCAAATCGAGTTTAGAATCTCACAGTCCAAACACCCTGCCACTAGACATAAGATATTTACCAGTTCTATTAATAAAACAAAGGCTTAAAGACATGATCCAACCCTTTAATAGCACTGAATAAATCATCAAATGTATGACATGAACTGACAAAGATAAATAATCAGCTGGATGAGTTTTGTGGAGGATTTCATGTTGTTTTACTTTCATGGTGTGTTTGAAATTGAAAGGGTTTTATTGTTTGTATAGTTTTAATTTTTTATTTCCAAGTGAATTAATTAATTTTAATTCATATCGATAGTGTTTCGCATTGGGCGAGGGTAGGGAGGTTCCGTTATTTGATACTTAACCCATTTAGCATCGGAATGTTTGCCGGCTAACATGACAGCTACATGACATTACGCGTGTCACGGAAAAATAACTTTATTATGTAGTATATCATAAGGTTATATTCCCGTGACACACGTAATATCATGTAGCTGTCATGTAGCTCTCCCCCCGTAAACCCCCCTCCTCCCGTTACGTCTCACAAAGCTTTCTTTAATTTATCCTGATAAAGGTCTATCATTTCTGAATATGTCTTTTAAATAGAAACATAATAGTACCTTTACAATGTTGCTTTAGTGCATACATACATAGACATTATGGTGGTAAGAACCTAGTCCTTTTCTTCCCCTAAATGTAAAAGACACATTCCTTCACAGTACAAGCAAGGTATCGAAAAATCCTCTCCTGACATAACACATCCGATCAACTCGCGTCTAAATTGATTTTTATTTTTTATACGAACACAGCAGTGACCCCACATGATGGTACAGTAATGGGTTCCAATAGAATGTCTACTGACGAGAGATGATTATCCCGCAGCAGTCGACATAATTATGCCGGCCTGTTGGAACCAGATATACACAGGCTGATTTTAGAACACAACACTATGTGGGCCACTATGGCGGGTTTTAACACCTTATGTACTCGTCGCTATTCGGGCGGATATAAAATATATCACCAACAAAATAACAGCAGTCATAACGAATAATCGTAGCCACAAATCGCTTACCAAATCGTCCAAATCAATTTTATTTTAATGCGTATCGAATGTTTTTATTCAATTAACATTACTAAATACGTGTGGCTGTTTTTACCGCAAACTCGATTCAGTACAATGGTTTATGCACTTCAAATAATTGGTGCGCGGCGGTGGATGCGGTGCATAGAATGGCTAATAAGCTGTGAATGCGATGGGGAAAATGAAAACGGAAAAATGTATTATTTCCTGGCTAAGTTGTGTAAAGGTTTTGATGACGAAAGTATGGTTCATTATGAATAAGGTTTTGATCGCAGTTCCTTTCGTTATTGTGTTTTTTGGGATTATAGTGTATAATTTACTAGCTATTGCCCCCGGCTCCGCTTGCGTGACAGATTTTTCCTATAATAAAAGTTATATAATGTTGCGTAAATGTAGTGAAAGAATTTTCAAAATCAGTAGTTCCAGAGATTAGCCCCTACAAACCTTGAAGCAAACAAATTCACAAACATTTCCTTTTTATTATATTAGTATAGATAGATAACTTATGCAAGGACTTGGTCTACATTCGTGCCAATATTCATCAAAAGCCATTTAGAGTACAATATATATTTAAAATTTAAATAATAGAAATTTAATTAACTCGGTGGCATAGTTCTCTTGCGTGTGCGGTACGACAATCGCTTTGAGTTCCCGCGTTCGTATTCTGGTCGGGCAAAAAGGTATTGAGTTTTTCTACTCAATATTGCCTTATGTCTGGTACTTATGGCTGAAATTGTGATAACCTCACCTTCTATATCATCAGAAGGAACACATACCAAAAAGTGGATGTCTTGGTTGCACAACTGTCTACCCCTTCAGAGATAAAATAGTGAATAATGTTTGTTATTAATTGTACCTAAACCATCGATATATATGTACTACATACTAGATTTAGCGTTCCGAACATTCACTGTGTTCAACTGTATTTTAGTTCAGATTTTGAATGAATAGTTTATATGAACGTTCGTGTCTATAGAATATACGTCAATGACCTAAACATAAAACATAATGCATTATAAATAACGATAATATATAAAAAATAACATAAGTATAAATAGGGAAACCGATTGAAAAAATGGCACGTGTAAATCTGCCATTGAATATAAGGGCGCGTGCATAATGCTAAACACATAGGGCTCGGGGGAAATCAATGGGCAACGACAAATCTCGCGATACGATACCTGGTCACGCATAAATCTGCTTTATAGCGACCACCATCGGACGTTGGACAGTGTTTTTTACTGAGAAATATAGTTATGCTTAGGTGCTGCCATCTATATGTACAGAACATCGATGTAGTCTATAGATGTTTACATTGTAAAGGTCAAAAATATACGTATTGTAGTCTAAATTTTATAGTTGTCTAGTATTTTTTAATCCAAAATAGCGTGAGTCTAGACGAGTCGATTATAATGAGGGATCTCCTGGCATTAGGTGAATATGCTTAAGCAATGTTACTTGAGGATTCATTCCTAATTGAGTTTCGGGCGCGGCGGCCAATCTCAAAGGAGATCAGCCAGGTACGCAGGATATTATAGTGCACGATTGTATGCGCCAATACACAGATGCATTCTTATATTTCGTTGAGACGGAAATCCGACATGACCGGAGAGAGATCAGGCTCAGGACCAAGCTTTACGTGCTTTCTGAGGCACGGGGGTATAACACCGCCATCTTCTCGACAGAGAGTCTCAGAGCTCCGACCGAGTAATTTTTATGATGGAAATGGAGGTCCTGGGTTCGAATCCTGGGTCGGGCCAAAGTAATATTGATTGGATTTTTCCAGACAACGTCTGCACGGAGCCTTACTATACCAAACAATTCCATAATATGAAGTTCAATGTGACACAATTTGACTCATAAATTATGAAACGTTTTACCAAGAAATGCGTCGTATACATCCAAAATTTTTTAACAAGAAAAAACGCTTCTAAACACCAATCAACTGTCGAGTTTCACAAAATTATAATTCTTGAACTCATCAACATTCAGCACATTAATGTACAGTCAACCATAAAAACAGCTAAAACGAAACTTCGAATCATCTAACCGTATATCTTTTATATCCTTACCAACATTTGTTTTCGATGAAACAAATTTAAAATTTCAAGTCCTTTTTGACATTAACCCATACATACACCTTCACTGAAATACATTAAAAAAGGTTTAATTAATTTAAATAAAGAACAACGTGAGACATACTTAGATGTTATTATAAGGGCCTAAAAGTTTCATTCATTTGGTTATTTTTGCGAATGACCGTACCTATTCGTTTGTAAAAATCACGAGCCGTTTCTGTACACCCTCTTTCCGCTAACTTAGTGGAAGCCAAATTGTTTCTTAAGAGTTTTTCCGCGTTCCTACGTATAGTAAATTCATTATAATATTAAAACTCGCTCGGGATCTTATCCCAAGTGATTAAACTGATTAATATTTACGTTAAATTATGTGAAAATTAAGACTAAAAGCACCTTACACCTTATATTGTATAAGGAGTGTTAATTTCTTTGTTAAAAACATTTTCTTTTGTCGGTTATTTGATTTTTGGTAGAAAGTATAATGGAGTTTTTATGTTACACGTATTCTATTTTAGATCTTATTAAGGTATCCTAAAATATTTTGTCTGTAAATTTATTTTGCGTAAGCACTAAAATAAAATTGGAAATCATTTTATTATAGTACGAGAGTCGGTAGCTGATTTCTGCGAATTTTTACCGAAACCTGATTTATATTTATACATCGATAATTTAATACTTTGGTGTCAAATTGATAGCAACAAAGGCGTTATTGTTATAATCAATTCACTGTGAATTTATTTATTTATTTATTTATTTATTTACACTTCATATACATACATGTATATCGGCGGACTTAATGCCAAAGGCATTCTGTCCCAGTCAACCTAAGGGTGGTGCAGAGATAATAAGGTAGGTGCATCATGGATATTAATTTACATAAACATACATAAAAGAACTATAATGTGTAACTATATTAAATACAAACAGAATATAAGAAATATTATAAATACATAAATATATATTATGTACATACTAATAATAAAATGTTTAGAATTAACGTGAGAACTCTTCTGCTTCTTTTTACAAAAGCTGCCGTACTCTCCTTTTGAAGGCAAGCCGAGAAGTGGCCGTTCTAATTTCGAGAGGGAGTGAAATCCATAGAAGAATAGATTGGATAGCGAAAGAAGAGTGTGTGAAGTTAGAGCTATGAGATGGACATTTAAGGAGAAGATTGCTAGAAGAGCGAAGTTCCTATCGTGGCTATTACAGAGGTATTGGAAGTTAGAGGATAAGTAAGTAGGAGAAGTAGGGGAGGTAAGTAAAGAGAATAGAGTGGTTAGTGCCCGCAAAGAACGGCGCTGGCGTATAGGTAGCCATTTTAGATCAAGACGATAGGAAGAAATGTGATCATTTTTGCGGAGATTATACACGAGTCGAATGCAGTTATTTAGAAGTCGGTCCAGTTTGTTGAGTTGGTCTGCATTCAGATCAAAATAGCATACATCACCATAGTCGATTACAGGAAGAATTAAGGCTTGCACAAGCATAGTCCTGGTCTTGAGCGGCAGGAAGTTCTTCAGGCGGTATAGAGTCCGGAGAGTACCGGTGACTCTCTGGCAGACAGATGTTACCTGGGGCCTCCAGCTCAGGGTGGAGTCGATGTGCAAACCGAGATCTACAACACTGGAGCTCCAAGGAATGATATTGCCGTTCAATATAACAGGATTTTATGAATTATAATTAATTCGCAAAATTCAGAGTAAAACTCAGGTGCATTTCCAGTAACTAAGTAACGAAGAATGAACGTCTTTCATCGAAATTGTTCAGTTTGAAATAATTATTTTATACCGTTATATTAAAACTTCCAAACATTGACGTGTCAAAATCATAGTCAGCTTTTAATTGAAAAAGCTTAAATTGTTTCGGTTTCCCACAATCTATAACCTGGGTGACTGAGCGGTTATGCTGGGGTAACCGTGCCTTACGGCCCGGCGTTGACTCGCCCGGATTTGATGACGACCTTCAGGCGACCGCCGGGCCGAGTCCCTAACCCTATGTACAACTAACCTACGCACGGCCTACTAGCTAAAACTCCGCGGTGGCCCTCTTCGGCGCATTAGGAACGGCTGCGGGCTTCCTCTGACGGAGTTGTTTAAGTCTTCGGGCTCAGAAGCCCCCGCGCACCGAAGGACGCCCTCGGCGTCTACGGCAGCATGAGGCCAACTACACACTGCCGTCCATCCCGGGGATACATATGTCATCTGCTTTTTAAACTTGACATTGGCAGAATTGTCGCAAACGATAAAATCATAAAAAAATTTAACAAATTTATAAATTGCTATCATATGAATCCAAACTATTCATTATTTTTCAGGACCTAAAAAAACGAAATCAAAACCTAGAAACCCAAAATTTGCGCCCATATTCTATTAACAATATGGATGTCAAATTTTACACTAATCCTTTCCCCAACTATATTATTCCACATTTACTTATCAAGGTCAAGAATAAACTCTCGCAGCCGAGCTGAATAAACGGCCGCTGATAGTGAAAGCTCGCAAGCTCTGGTTCGCAGAGCTCGGCTTTGCGCTGATATTCGTTTCTGGGTTTCAAGTGATATACTTACGTTTCTGGTTCATTGTTGAAACACTTTGTTATATTACTAATAATGATTTCTTACGTTTACGCGAATGTTAGACATTAAAATTGAACTATTTTTCGAATTTATCACGATTTTTATATTTTATTTTTGTCCCGACGTTTCAAAGATTTTGGAGCCTTCATGGTCGTGGGGGGGGGGGGGACTGACTGGACCACGAAGGCCGCAAAGGTTTCGAAACGTTGGGAGAAAAATAAAATATAAAACCGCGATAAAATCCGAAATATAGTTTAATTTTAATATTACTAATACTTTATCATAAAAAGCGGCGATAGCCTAGTTGGGTGTGGAACGGACTGCTGAGACGAATGTCCGCAGGTTCAAATCCCAAGAGCACACCTGTAACTTTTTTAAATTCATGTGTGTATTCTTTGTGTATTTTATTGTTCGCTTTAACGGTGAAGGAAAACATCGTGAGGAAACCTGCACATCTGAGAAGTTCTCTAAAGGAATTGCGAAGGTGTGTGAAGTCCACCAACCCGCACTAGGCCAGCGTGGTGGACCAAGGCCTAATCCCTCTCAGTAGTAGAGGAGGCCCGTGCTCAGCAGTGGGCAAGTATATAATACAGGGCTGATATTATTAATACTTTATCAGCCTGCCTCGGTGGCGTCGTATTAAGTGGGCAGTACGACACCGCTCTAAAGTCCTGGGTTCCAATCCTAGGACAAGTAAAGTGATATAAGGCTTTCCTGAAGAGTCTGAAATTTTGTCGATACGACAACAGGCTCGCTCCTATCACATGATAGGACGGAAGACACATGGTGATAAGTGGATACCTTGGTTGCACATCTGCCTACCTCTTCAGGGATAAAGGCGATATTATATAATATTATACTTACCATATTTAGGAAAAGAGAAAATAATTATAGTTAATGTCAAAATGTGACGTTCGACTATATTAATTACAACGAATATTGCAGGTGTGTCCAGGCCGTGCACTGTATGAGTATTTGGTAAGATCTGCCCGGGAGATTATCACAAAGCTAGTGTAGAGGTCCGAGCAACATGCATTTAAAACATTGTTACATCGACCCCATAATGGGGTAGAATAAAGCAAACGCAAAAATAATAAGTTTAGTTTCATTTGGGTTTCTTCTGAAAACGCCGTACTATTTAACAAAGGATTTGGTCCATCAACAAAATTTTCTTGTAGACTTCCTCGAAAAGGTCCATTTATATCTTTTCCGAAAACTAAAACTTCATGTAGAAAACAAAACTTGCAGATTTCAATACAATTTGTTCCCTACGATAGGTTATTGGCGACCACGGTGAGCAAGAACTTGGTACTATTATTTTTAAAATAGTTTTCTGTTTCATTTTATTATTAAGAAGGTTTATTGTTGAATGATATTATTGTAGGCATTGATTTTAACATAATAAATAGGCAGGTATACTATTAGCATTTGCAAAATGTAGACACAAAATTTACCCGATTAGAACGTTTTTTTACATTACGCATAAATGTCAAATGTTCTTTGCTCGTACTGGTTTAATACATAACGTCATTCACACGATAGATCAATGCAATGCAATGTAAAATAATATATGTTTACTAAATACTTTTTCGTTGGATTTGTTAAGGTATGGCGTATCTGCACTTTTAGTAAATCATTGCTCACAGGCTATTTCCTAAATAGCAGTGGCAAAGGGTCTATATTAACTTAATCTTAAAAGAACGTAACCGTTCCACTCATCGTCTAGGTGACGGTAGAAATAACGCGTTTTTTCCACGAAAAAATAAAGGGCGGCGGACTGCAGTGCCATACAGAGTTTTGAGTTTGATGTTTCGGGTAATATTACCATTATTTATGGTTCGTGGCTTTCCACCAAGTCAGATATTTACTCCTTGTTGAACAAAAGAAATCCGCATCAAAGCGCTGCAGATAAACTGCACATTAGTATTTTAGTTTCGCAAGCTTTTGTACTACAAAATGTTTTGTGCATATAAAGAAGCAACCGAGCATAAGTTAGTTGTAACCGGTAAAAAGAGAAGTTACTCGGTAATAAATAAAATAGGGTACAATGCGACAATAGCTTAGAATAACCGAAGTCAGAAACTTACAATAGGGGCGTGTGACTTTGTCACTGCAAATTGTATAATGCATTTATATTGCCTTGGTGAATGTTTTATGCAGGACGATTATGTTTATTAGTTAAAGTTCACATTCCAAGGTTTATTGTTGCTTTAGAACAGTTTTATAGCTTCGACTTGGATCTACGTTCATGTCTATCCTGTGAATATTCCTATGTCTATATATATATATATATATAGACATAGGAATTTAAAGTTTTCGCAAGTGAATTTGTATACTACACAGGCCGAACATAATGGGACAATAGATTTATATTTAAACAACTTGCTTATCTTGTGTGTATATTCTTGTTTTACAAATAAAATAAAAAATTGTTGAAATTTGAATTTAAATTTGTGTTTGGTGACATCCGCATATTTATGACCCGAGGCGATTACTTAAAACAAGGTGATCATGACGAAACAAAATAGTAGGATATCTCTTCCTATTACATGGGCCTAACAGAGCTGAAAATAAGGGGTATATACTTCTTTCTCTCTCTCTCTCTCTTTCTCTCTAATGAATCCCTATTTCCCTTGGTCACGCCATCACGCGTGAACAGCTGGACCGATTTCACTATTTTTTTGTTGTTGTGTTTATTATTGTCAGGAGAAAGTTCTTATGAAAGAAAATATTCAAAAAATTGCGCAGAAAATTAGAAAATTTAAGAAAACTTAACGACAATATTAATTTTAAATAACTGTCAATGGTTTGAAATAACTGTCAGCGATCGACAGAATGTGCACGTGCATACATAGTTAAGACAGGATAACGTCTGTCGGGTCAACTAGTAAAGTATATAAATAAATATGTTTTACCTTCGCCTTCATTTGAAAACAGAAAAGGCTGTGATGCTATTTATTATAAATAATTTGTTTGCATTACCCACTACTTCAACTTTTTTTTAATATATCCATTTAGGTAACCTCCTATCAAGGCTATCATCTCTGATTCCTTCCACCTCTGCTGATTTAAACTGAAGACGCATCTGTATTGAAAGGTTTCATGTAATTTTTTAAAATACAAGTAGCTCAGGTCCACACTTTTAGTGCAAAAGTCTGGCCATGCGTGCGCCCTTCAAGTTGGCTCAAATCGCGAGAATCCACCGGCCCGCTGTAAATCTCGATTCGGATAACCCTTGATCAGCACTACCGATCGCTTGTATCATCCGATTCTGCTTCTTTAACGTGAGTGTTCGTGTTATGGTTTTCTGAGGAATGTAGTCATTGTATTAAATATAACTTATTTTATTGTTTTCAACTTTTTAATTTGAGGATTTTGAATTGACAATGATGATTAATGATGATTATTTTGTTTTCGTTTTGAGCTTAATTTTGTAAGGTACTGGTAGTAGGTCTCTCATATGTGAGAGTCCGCCTGGGTAGGTATCACTGCAATGTCTATATCGCCGCCAAGCAACAGTGTGTAGTCACTGTTGTGTTCCGGTTTGAAGGTCATTGTACAAGCATCGTGACCACATTAGACTATATCCCGGATTAATCAGATTTTTTAAGTAGACGCTGGCGTAGTATCGTTTTATAGGGACTTTTGTAGCGGGAAAGGCTTTTAACGCAGGCGAAGCCGCGAGCAACACCAATAATACCCAATTTAAGCTGATCCAGGCAATGGTACTTTATTCTTGGAAAATACTTTCCAGGGACAAAGTAACGAGTAAAATTTATTTTTTTATTTAATCTCTTCATATAAATATATTTGCTTAAAGGAGGTCTTACTCCAAATAAATCATACACAATGAACTGCATTGCATGTCCTTTGTTACCAGGTTTTATATAAAATATATAAAAAAAAGAATTGCACCCCAATAATAAATACAATACCGAATATAGATGCAGTGGAACAATACGAACATTTTTTTGATTAAATTTCAACAAGCACTTGTCTAAAAATAAGCCAAAAGAATATCGCACGGTTGCAATATTCTGCAATGAGGTTTTAAGTCGCGTTGGAAATTTGGAACATAGAGAATTCAATTTAATATGAGAAATAAAATCGTATTTAAAAGGTGAAAATGTTTGGGACATAGAAGATTTAAAGAGGAGTGAAATCGTTGACTCCCTCGATGGCGTAGTTGTAGTTCATGCGTGGTACGGCAGTCCTCTGAGGTCCTGAATTCGAATACCGGGTCGGGCAATGTAATATTCGGGTTTTTCTGCTTAGTATCAGTTTGGAGTATGGAACTTGTGCCCGATATGGCAGTAGGCTCGCCCCCTATCACATCATGGGACGGAACATACATGGCAAGAAGTGGGTGCCCTGGTTGTGCCTCTACGTACCCGTTCGGGGATAAATGCGTGATGTGTGTATGTTTTTGAAATCGTTGTGAAAAAGTATGAGCAATGTCTTTGGTATTCTTAGTTTTTCATGAGAACAACGTCGTCAACGTTAATTTTTGTGTAGGATTAGTAAACTAATCAATCTTGTTGAAGCAACTGTGAATTAATCTAAATCAAATATTCTATTCTATTTTGTCTGGTGCAATCCGTTGACAGCGACGGGCAACGTTTCATTTTATGGTGTCTTAATTTTGAACTTGATAAAACATTAAACATATTTCTTTAGTAGCTTCAGAGTTTTTAACCTAAAGTACTTTTATTTTTAAAAAAATTTACGCAGTTTTTTCTTAGATCAATATTTACGACTCCGTATAGAACTAATTTAATAAAATACTATAATTATCTTTAAAATAAGTATTCAGAACAGTTTCCAGTCTTTTTAATGCAGACCCAGGTAAATATAGCAATTCAAAATGCAAAACTATTTTAAAATGAATTCTAAACGAAGTCGTCACGTGTGGAATAATATTACTTTCAAATATCAGAGGCGAGAAGCAACAAAACTAATTAAATCTGAGAGCAATATAAAACCTGGGCTTTTTTAAACCACAAAATTTAAGTTCTATTATTGTGAACGGCAAATCATATTAGGTCTGTGTAGCATTTCATGAGATTAAGTGAATATTTCTAATTAAATTTCAAATAGTTTCATAAGTTGTCTTATTAATCTGTGTCATTTGTTATTGAAAAGGTATCTGTAATGATTTATTGAACTTGATCTTGGATGTATCAAATGTCCTAATGTTGGCTTTGCACCTTATATTTCTTCCAACTTACGCGTTGCAGTGTCAGTGATTAACTCGAGTAAAACAGCCGGTCAGGTTCACAGCTACTTTATCACTGGTTGACGCTCAGGTTAGCTCGAGGGTAGATATAAACGTATTTATAATTGTTCGCGTACATATCACGCGTGCATGCAATGAACTACCTACATCGGTATTCCTCAAGCGTTACGACCTGTCTTTATTTAACAAGGCTTAATAAGACTGCTTTCCTCCAGGTAGGTAGCAGTTTGGCTGTGCCTGCGACAATACATAAGCTCATGAGCAGCGGGCGCCTTAAATCGCTCTTGCTTATTTGTAAATGTAAATAATAAATAATATTATCAGCCCTGTATAACATACTGTCCCGCTGTTGGACATGGGGCCCCTCTAGTACTGAGAGGCTTTAGGCCTTAGTCCAGCACGCTGGTCTAGTACGGATTGGTGGACTTCACACACCCTCAAAATTCCTATAGAGAACTTTATAGGTATGCTGGTTTATAATAATAATATCAGCCCTGTATTATATACTTGCCCACTGCTGAGAACGGGTCTCCTCTACTATTGAGAGGGATTAGGCCTTAGTCCACCACGCTGGCCTAGTGCGGATTGGTAGACTTCACACACCTTCGAAATTCCTATAGAGAACTTCTTGGATGTGCAGGTTTCCTCACGATGTTTTCCTTCACCGTTAAAGCGAACGATAAATTCACAAAGAATACACACATGATTTTTTAGAAAAGTCAGAGGTGTGTGCCCTTGGGATTTGAACCTGCGAACATTCATCTTGGCAGACCGTTCCACACCCAACTAGGCTATCGCCGCTTCTGCTGGTATGCTGGTTTACTCATCATAATATTGTCCTTCACTATTAAAGCAAGCGATAATTCACAAGTAATACACACATAATTTTAGAAACGTCAGACGTATGTGTCTTTGAGTTTTGAACCTGGGGGCATTTTTCTCAGCAAGACGTTCCACATCTAACTGGCTATCGCCGCTGTTGCCGACTAAGGCAATGAAAAAATAAGTATTCCAAAATTTTGGAGTTTCATTCCCTAACAATATGGTCTTTTAAAAATATAAATAAAATATTTTATCACAATTCATAAAAGCCCAAAACAAGATCAGGTTAAAACATCTTTCCCTTCTCTCGTATATTTAACGACGCATTTTGTCGGTCTGTTTATTCTGTGCTCTCGACAAAAGAGGCTGAAATTATCACGTCCGACCGGAAGTTCCGGTCTGGTCGGTGATACATACGTAACCCTTTCGCGACCTTGTAAGCGGTTTTGATGTCTTTTGTAAGAGATTTGGAAATGTTTTGTTTTGGAGTTTGGAAATGTAACTACGGTAACTACTGTTGGTGATGGAATGTGATTGAAGTTGGTTAGGGGCCGTTCAAGTATTACATCACGCAAATTTGGGGGGTTAGTGGGGGTGTTCATACAAAGCGTTATGTAACAATAGTTCTTTTTATTTTAAAACAATAACAAAGGTATTTTAGCGACTATCCGGTATTTTAGAAAAAAAAAATTACTTTAGAGTTACATAACTTTTGTTGGGTACAGGAAAACGTTACGGCTCGTTACATGGGGGGTTAGGGGTCACAAAAATCTTCAAAAATTGCGTTACGTAATACTTGAATGGCCCCTCAGTGGGATGGCGAATTTTTAATGGGTAATGTGCCATAATTTATAAAAAATAAGTTCCTGCAACGTGCTGTCCACTACCGGTTTTATCTATCCAAGTGCGCCTTTTAACGATTTTTTTTATGACCGAACTATGTTGTATTTTTTTTACTGGAGCTCGGTATAGTGGCTTCACTGCATCTGATGTTAAGCGAAATGAAGACCAAAGAAAGATATATATCGATGTTTGGCATATTACTAGCGTTTCCGAATTATTTTGTCACATGCTGCCATTGGTACGCGTGTCTGGTTTATTATTCTTGGTGTAGACGATAATTTTTTTGTACTAAATGAGATTGATTATAATTTGACTGCTGGTATCCGTCATGAACGTAAGCAGTCGGTGACATGGTTCGCCATCCCTGGTGTAGATGGAGATTTTTTTGTTCTAAGTAAGAATGTGTATTTGTTTGATGGTATCAGCCATGGCCGTAAACAGTAGGTAGCAACGAATTTACTACACACTGCTGCTCAGCGATAGAAATATAGGAAACAATACCACTTAAAATGGTAGAAAATAATTTGGTCTGATGAGTCCCTTATGATGGTTCGAAAAATGAATAATCAAGATTAAGGGCTAACTAATACTAAGAATTTATTTATATTCGAATCAATGTGAAGTGATCGACTCCAATCGTCTTAACACAGTACTTACGTCAATCATTCATATCTTACAATGATAACACGGCAAACAATCAATCATGTTATGACTGATAATTGGATTGTTAAGGGAATTATTATAAACTGATACGTTGTGGAAAAGTCACCAACATTTGTAAAACGACATATTAATAATTTTCGATGAATTATTACCATTGCTGGTGGTGGTATCCGCCCGGATAGCGACCACCGTTGACCGTACACAAGGTATTAAAACCCGCCATAGTGGCACGTATCGCGTTCAGAGATCAGCCTATGTATATAGGCCTAAGCCGGCATAATTGTGTCAACTGTCGAGGGGTAATCATCTCTAGTAAGTCGACATTCTATTGGACCTTATTCCACTTACCATGAGGTTCAATTTGCCGTGCCCGTTTAAAAAAAATATTACTAAAATTTGTTCATTAAATCGTCATTTCGTAAGTAACTAAACAAATTGAAAATTTCAAGTCGCCAAACATGTTGAGTGTATTAAAGCATTTTCTTCTTGTCAAGTAAAGTAAATGTCTTTTATTTTATTTTTGTGAAGAAAAAATGTGTGCTAATGGCAATATATATAGTTCCTGCCCATGTGGCTTTCAACAGTTCTCATCTACCCCAATGGGATGTCTGTTTTTTTGTGTATATTTGCCCATTCCCACTAAACTAAGGAAATAAATAATCTAAAAACCAAAATTAAAATACACAAAAAGCAGCAGAGATCCTCCTTTAGCTGAGTACACTCGGCAATACGGCTTAAAAGACCAATAGCCACAATTTACGGAAGTGTAAGATAAAAAAAAAGTGCCGCGCCTAACATTCCCCGCTTTAACGTCGGATAAGCGGCTAAAAGTTCTTTGCAGCTTCGTTTAATGAGTGCGAACGCAAATGTATGCCGTGTAAACAGTAACACCACGTTGTCTCGCGACCCGCACAATATTTTTCTTTGTTATTACTATTGTTTATCTTTTTCATTGTTTCATTTGAGGTGATGTTTTGTTGAGTGTGAATTTTTATGATTCTTTTAACGCTCGGTTTGGTTAGTTACTGGCCTGTTTCTTTACGAGTGGAGTTTAACTGAAACTTAAAGGAGGCAAAATGTTTAGAAATAACACTAAAATCGTATCATACACTAACACATCACGCAATTTCAGATGGAGAAGTTAAAGAACTACACTGCTTTCATAAAAATATTAAAATCTCTCGTGCCTTTTGAAACAGGCCAGGTTATCAGACTGGAGCCAGAATAAAATTAGGGTTCAGTAATATAATCAATATCCCTCAAGTTCAAAGTGTACGGAGCTCACAAAACCACTTTGTCCATGCAGAACCATGCGGTTTTTGCTTCGCGCTGTATTAGGTCTAATTAGAAAGTTAGATTTCGCAACTAAAGCACTATTATTATGGACGACCAAGGTTTTTTCTTATTTGGTCATTAAGTTTTTACGCAGCCCAGTCCGTTTTATGACAAAGACTGCTTAATCTGTTATGAATTCAAATTTTAATTTGTCGCGAAATATATTTTTCGCTTTATTTTTGAGATGGAAACAAATTGCATTATCATTTATATTAAAACTTTTTTGTAAGGTAAAAGATGATTGTAGTTCTGATTAGAGTGGTGTTAACACCATTTGTGGGGTTTTGACACATCTCGGCAAATTGCTTTGAGACTGCATTTTAGATGGAAAGTTTACGAAGTAAAAGATTTTATTCATATATATCTATTTGTTCTTAATGATATAGGTATAATTCTTTTGTATGTTTAGTTAGATGATATTTTTGATCCTCTCAAAAGTCATTTTTGGATTGTTAATTGTTTGTAAGTTATTATTGGCATGTATTTAAATGATTTATCTACGTTTTCTAATATACTTCTTTGAAATTTCATTAAAAACAACGTAGAACATTGGAGTTGAAAGAAAAATGCAAATGCAGCCATATCGTTAAACACGAGAACTAGGTTTTTAAATTTTTTCAAAAGGTCGACGATGTTTGCATGTAAGAGAGATGATTTACTCGTTTCGGATTTTGAAAACGACTCTTCGATTGCAAACTTAATGACATCATGTTGCAGCGTCAGGACGGTTTTGGGTAAAAAGTGAATCGAAATTTCTGGCCAGAATCTCTCTTTTTGAAGCCTTAGCGGGTTATAATCACCTTTTCTTCTCTCATAATTACGTACATTTAGCATTTATTAACTTCGATTTCTTTCTGATTCATATAATTTTTAAACTCATAGCATTATGTTCTTTAGATTTGTCAGTTTTAATATATTTTATTATTATTTATCTATGAGGCAACAACTACAAAATGTGTTTTGGTCCAAAAAGTAAATTCAAAAAACAAAATGTAATTTACACAACATACTTTCCTGATAATACCTTCTTCTTTTTATTGCTTAAATTGCTTGCTTTATTTATGAATGAAAACATTATCCCCAATGTAATCAACTTGTTACACCCGAATAATTGAATTGAACAGCCGATTAGTCCAGTAATTCGTTGAAGCAACTTCCGATTCCATATTAATTATATTATAATAATAATATCAGCCCTATATTATAGGTAGATTGTCCCGCTCCTACGCACGGGCTTTCTCTATTAAGTATTAGGAGAAGTTAGGCCTTAATCCACCACGCTAACCTAGTGCGGATTGGCAGACTTTACATAACTTCAAATTGTTTATATCGCTCTATAAAAAAATAATCAAAAAAATGATATGGGTATTGGGTATATGAAGTCTGCCGACTACCGGGCCAGCGTTGTGAACTAAGGTCTAATCTCTCTCAGTAGTAAAGCAGGCCCATGCCCAGCAGTGGGATAGTACATAATACAGAAATGTCAATAATTCTAATTTAATTAAAAGTTCTCAACTAATTGTTACCATAATTATGTTATACCAATCAAAACAAGCAAATAACCAAGAAACAATACATATCAATTGTAACTTCAAAATCCTACAAATCCATTCACGGTTTCATTATACCGGGAATAAGTACAGAACGCGAGCGTTGTCAACTTGCAATAGGAAAAACATAATATTTTTTTGCAATACAAGCTCCCGGGAAATCAACGTGCTAACCTGACGACGGCTGCTGCGATGTTCGAATCGTGGATTGAAGGTGGTTATTTTTTGTTCCTTCTGTAGTGGTCTTAATTTGTCGACAATTTGAAAATTGTACATTAATGAGATGATATATTGGATGTACTTTTACTAGTGCTTGAAAAAACGTGTTGTGACGTTAAAAGTTGATTGGATTTAGAAGTACCAGTCAATTGGATTATATCATTTTCGATGTATCTTTTGTAATTGTGCTTAGAAAAGTAGTGGTAATCCCGCATTACAACGAAAGGTGGGTGGAATTTTTTTTTCATTGTAATTCTACTAATGAAACAAAACTAACTATAATAATATTAATCTATACATTTAAGGCGACTTTGACTTTTATTTACTTAGAAGAGGTTTTTAAGTATTCGATTCCTTTCGTTACATTTAAATTACCTCATTGAATGGCACTTTTGCCACCTCCAAGAGCGGAGAAGGTTATTCTTTATATATTTTCACACAAAAACTACTCGAGTAACCTTAGTTTTTCCTCAGTCACTAACTCTACCTTAATTGAATGCTGACCCATAATCTCTACTGACGGATTTAGATTGATTTTACCTTTATTTTTCTTCATATGTAGTGGATATTATTTTCTATACTTAAAACCTTTTAATCTGTATTGATCATAAGGTCCTTATACCTTCTTTACGATTTGATAAACTATATATTCCATTAATATTATTTAGCTTACGTTCTGTCACAAGGTAATTTCCGAAGTTTAACTTCAATCGAAGAGTCAAGACCATCACAATTTATCCAAAATTTAAGGTATTTTCAAGACGAAGCAATAGTCTAATCGTTAGCAAGATAAAGATTCCTTCAGACAATAATCGAAATTTATACCTCATCGTTACGCTAGATTTTCTTTATCTAATCCTAAATTAATAAACCTATTGTATGACTTCGGAAACAACCAAATCCACCAAGATATTTCACGAAGAGCCATCTCCAAAAACCCGCACGGCACCTCGCACGAATTACCAATACCTTGTCCGTATTTAATGCTGATTGCTTCCCACGAATAGGGATTAGCTTCTGCAATTTACCCGTTACTAGATATAATCGGATATCAACCGGCGTTATCGAGTTTCGCCCAACTTTGACCTTGCTGTTTGACTTCGCGCAGGTCTTTTATAAGTTTCCCTGACTTTATTAGTTGGAGATTATCTTACTTCTGTGGTGTATTTGTATTGAAGAGAGTAGATTTTTGTTTCATGCTAGCATTACATAGCTACTGGACATAATAAGACTTAACACCTCAACAGGATGGCGAGCGCAGTGGAATACCAAACAATTCTTTGTAATCCATTCAATGTTGTTTCTACTGTTTATGGGCGGTCATATCGTTTACCATCAGGCGAACGGCAAGCTCGTCTTGTTATTCAAAGTAATAAAAAAAGACATTGCACCATTGGGTTGGCTTGGCTAGGAATGAACGAGAACAGCTTGATGTGAGGAGTGTGCAGAGGGAATTTCTTACACCGCTTCAGCGATAACATGATCCGAAGCGATGGTAGATTTATAACGATTTAAAAGAGCTTTTAAGACTATTTGAATAAAGATTTTGGGTTTGACGTTCAGGTGGGGTGATCTAATTTGGATAAGTTTGCGGCCCGAAAACTAAATATGTCATCGATACATTCGAATTTGTGCTCATTATCCTAAGCCTTGCGACTTATTATGTCATAGCACAAAAATAAACTCTTCATACTGTAGGTTGCATTGCATTTGCCGAATGACACCTTATGTTTACACGCATTCGGTCTCCAATCGACCAAATTAGACATGAGACAAATTATACAGACAAAACCGCATGCGCAACAATGTAAATAAGATATTAAGGTACGTCTGTTTGTTAGGTTTGTTGACAGGAAGTTTAATAAGTTCGCGAATATTCTATGATCTTCGATATAACTGAACTGTTTACGTATTATCTAACTCAAATGTTTGATATCGCGTAGCTTAATTACGAGTTTCGTCTTTAGGTGGATTTAAATGTCTATAAATAACTTTTGGATTCGTAATATAAATTACTGGTTTCATAAGTGCTCATTTCTACATTCCTGTACAGTGTTAATTAGATATATTATTAAAAAATAAACGATACGCTTACCTATATTTTACCAGAAGGTATTTTAAATATAGAGAGAAAATAAAAATATGTAAGTATCAAACGAAATAAAAATTCGTAAAAAGTAATTTAAATTTTACATGCTCGATGGCCACTTCTACTACATAAGAGAAATTGTTGGAGCGACATCATTCAGTCAGAAATATACTTAAACATATCATATTTATAAAGCACTAAACTTTAAAATGATTCAAAAATCGGAAAACTAAAGCAGAGATTTTTGGCGAAAATATTTGTTATTCGTGGACGATTTTTGACACAGTGTAGAGATAATGATGAATATGTGGTTTCATATGATGTATAACATCGACAAAAAGAGTCATCACACATTAAAAAAATAGGGTATTATATACTCACACAGTCAAATACCGCTGCTCGTGTATCTGTACCAGAGGTAACGACGGATATAATATGGTTTCATTTAGTTTCTAAACGTACGTGTTGTGACTCTATTTCTCTAAATACGAAAACCTTGTATATCGTATTTAGAGAAATAGAGTCACAACACATAAAAAATGGGTTTTCAGATACACTCACAATCACATTCCGCTTCTGGAGTTATACATCAGTGTAATTATCTATAACCCATTTCTAGTGTCGTGACGCTTCTTTCCGGCATGCTATTATATATTATTTTCATTGTTTTAAATCATAGGCTGGCAAACGATCAAGTGAATCAGTTCCAATTCCGTCAACTTCACTGCTATTCACTGCTCATAAATCTACATTTTGATTTCGATACAGTGTATGTAGGTAAACGGTAAAACCTCTTCGCTTCGTTCTGCTGATCTATTTAGGATGGATACTACTAAAGTCTAATGAAAACACATCACACGTTTATCCTTGCAGGACATCTACTGTTTGTCCGTTTGTTTAGGTCTTTGATGTAATATGGAGTAAGCCTGTTGTAATGTGGAGACAAATTTCTACCATTGACCAGAATTTAAAAGTCTTTATAGTCATAGATATTATCAGATGACCACATTCAGTTGCCGACGAACTACTTAGTACAATTGAACTGTCTCAGACATTTACATCGCGTTAAAGTTGAGTTCTATAAGCCAATTAGTTGACCCAGTTTGGAAATTTTCTTATAAAAATCGAACTTTCTTATTAATAGTGCTATGAATCTTATTTTATATAACTTAGGATAGGTATACATATAGGATAGGTATACTGCGCTGCGCCTAAATAATAATATTACTGCCAAAAAATATGTGTTTTTTTTTTAAACACACACGGCGAATTGATTCACTGCACCTGATGGTAAGTGGAGTGGGGTCCAATAGAATGTCGACTGACGAGAGATGATTACCCCTCGCTAGTCAACACAATTATGCCGGCCTCTTGGAACCGGATATACACAGGCTGATCTCGACACGAGACACACTTACGTGGGCCACTATGGCGGATGTTAACATCTTCTGTACAGTGGTCTCTATCCGGGCGTTTATAAAATAGATCCTACCAACATCTTACGTGAGTATTGATTCAGTTATAATACGTAGTGTACGAATAGTACACATTGCTGCTTGGCATCGAATACACAAAATAATTATATTGACTCAGATACCAAGTTTTGAAATCGGCTACCTTTGTGACGTAGTTGTGCTGCATACGTGGTATGACTATCGCGCCGACGTTTTGAAATCCCGGGGTGGACAGTAATATTGGGTTTTTCTATTCAGTATCAGCACAGATTTTGGAATTCTTCCTCCTTCCCTTATCACGTTATGAGACGGCATACCCACGGCAAAAATTAGGTCCATGCCTGTCTACCCCTTCAGGGATAAAAGAGGTGTGTAAGAATGAACCAATCGATATCTACCTCTGTCCGTCCGCCATGGAGATACAGCGCTGTATAAATTATTTAATTGCTGTAGCAATGCTCCCAGATACAATCACGTAATGCTTCGACATTTTGGTTTTTTTTCACGGTGCACTGGCTACGCTCGTGGTAATTTATAAATATTTTACGCGGGTGAATAACATTTTGACGTGTAATCAGATGATATCATGTTGTAATTTGTTAATTGCTATGTTTACATACGTAGTATTGCGCCTCTATCCCAAAGAAGTAGGCAGAGAATATGGATTGCTACTTTCTTTGATTCTGGAATACTTCTATCTCTCCTTACAACTTCATCAATCTTTCATGCATTCCCGTCTATTCAGAAAACTTTTGATCTGACCTTTAACAAGAAGGTAGCTACGTACTACGTCACCGAGATAGCCGAAAAAAAATGTTTTATAATTATTTCAATAAGGCTGTCTCATTAACCTGGTGGCGTACCTTGACTGTTAACTGTGCGGTGCTGTTTTCCATTGACAGGCTGACCAATTACCATCTGTATGATTATAAATTAATGTAGACTGTAACAAATAACCTTAATAGCTCAGTCTGTGAATGAATGGATATATCACGGAACGTAATTAGCTTAGCAGAAAGTTGTTCTACTTGTATCTGTCTCTCTCTTCTTCTACAGAAGGCGTATGTATGTTATTGACCTAGGAGACATTTAAATCTATGGTGATATAGACCTCGAATACATTAATCTAAGCCACACGTAAAAAACTTTGTAATTTTTTTAGGCTGAACTGAAAACAATACCCAGGCACTTAGTGCAACATTCTTTTCACGTTTTAAACAATAAGCTCTAGACGCCTGTTACGTCATCACTTGAAAATTATTTCACAGTCCAAGTGTGAGAAACGGCCGTCTATCTCAAAAATATCCCGAGGGTATACCCGTCCAGCAGCCGTGAGCTCTTCATCACAGTGGTTCAACGATCTCTGGGATTATTTTCGGACAGACACGCGGGTCATGTTAAATTGGTGAATGAAGGTAACAATTCTTTCCTCCTTTTTCTTCAAAATACGGTTATTTCACACGGTCAAACTGTATTGATGTGTTTTTATGTAGTTTAAACTGTAAATGCGTAATAAAAAATACATTTTCAACTAATTTCAAGAATGTCTTAGGAGTTAAAATGAAAAACACAAAATGCGCTGTAAACGTATTTCAATGTTGCATCTGCGCAATATTATATTTGCATTTATGATAAAATGTATTCTAATGACAAAATATACTATGTTAAGTCGACATTTTTTACGTTAAATACTCTGTTTTAATATGCACCAAAACATTTTGTAGGTGTTCCCGAAAAAATCTGCATTTTCTAATTTCCCAATTCCATTGGAATCAAATTGCAGCTATTTTAAGCAAAACACGAGTGCATAAAAATACAAAACATTTACTATACATAGAATTCAATGTAGCGGAACTAGGTATGCGAAAACCACTGAAATTTACAAAACAAAATGTACAAAAGAATTTAACTTGCACACTGAACATTGCGCATCCGAATTAAATTCCCAATTACTTTAGTAAAATACTCCTGCAGTTGACAATTAACGAAATAAGCAAAAATAAACTCGAAAGGAGGATAATTAATAAAATTACATTTATTATAAACAGAGTACTTTGTTGTTAATTTGAGAACTGGCTTAACAGCACTTTATTTTATATTTCGTTAAGGATTTTTAATTATAATTAACTATATAACGAATACTTGATGGTATCAGAGAAGAATTCGTCGCGTCTACCACTCGTAAAAAAGAAAGAAAATTTTGGCATTATGACAACGAAAACAAATTTTAATAAAGATATCAAAACCACACGTATTCACCAAATAAATAGTATTAGATTTTAAAGCAATAGACGAAACGCCAGCACCAAAAGGGTACAAAAAAGTTCGAAAAATCTCGCGTACATATAAATTGAACGTGTAAGCGCGCAATCGACCGGTCGCCTTATCTAAAAGGATAATTTTTCATGTCAGTGCAACCGCTAGCCGACATTTGTCACGGCTGCTTCAAGGGTTTTTATGGGCCGAAACGGCAAAATCACCTTTGTTACCTCGCAAACAAAGATTTACGTTGTACACAGTTTTTACACCTTGTTGAGTTTTTTGGAAATAATTGGCGGATGCTTGAGATTACGGACAATGGGCTGTACAGGTTTTATGTTTGTTATTGTTGATTTTATTAGAATCCTGATGTTTATGTTTTATTGGTTTGAATGCGTTTATCTTTAGATGGACTTTTCGATTTTGAAAATTCGTTTACTAAAAGAGGTACATTATTTCTGATAGGTACAGGTTTTATTCTGGCAGTATTTTTATGAGCAGAGTTGTGATAAGCTAATGTGATATATTTATTACTTAATGTTTTCTACTTATCAGTATGTTTTTGGGATAGCTTAGTAGCTACTTATAGACAAAGAGGCAGTAGGCAGAGTGACCATTTTGTCTATTTCCAAAACTAAAATGTGTTGTATTGTTAAAAGTCTTGTTATAATCTAAACCTAATTCTCCCATAAATATGATTGAAAATGTCTTCTGCCAATCCCACATTGGAGTGGAATAAAGACAGATAAAAGAAGAAGGTTTATTATATTATTTGACTTCAAATAATTAAAGCAATATTAAATACGTCAAATGTTCAACCCAGCAAAATCATTATTACATTTAACAATTTTAATCTAGTAATACTTTCGATCAAAAAATAATTTTCCACATCAGTTCATAAATGAGTTAGCAACAAAAATAAAATCACGTCGAATTGATAACCTCCTCCTTTTTTTGAAGTCGGTTAAAAACCACGTAAAACTAACCTTACAAAAGTAAATCTAAAACCTAAAATCTAAATTTAGGTAATATATCAGATTTTATCCAGACTTTGACGCATTCAAGCACCTCACCGACATAAATGGCTTCATATTCCCATTTTTATAAATCCATTTTAACTGAGATCTAAAATTGGACAGTGTCTCCATCTTGCGTACAAGTCTGTGCCAAATGCCAAGAGTGTTCAATTTACGCCCGAAATTAATAACCAATCCTAATCCAATGTATGCCATCTAAGATTGATAATTCATTCGTTTTTATGGATAAAGCATGCCAATAACCAATCCATAGATTCAGTAAGCTATCTCTATCAATAATCGATCTTTGAGAGGACGGATTACAGGTCATAGATTACCCTCTGTTTGAAAATGACAGTTTACGCTTGCCAATACTCTATCTACCCGTTTTGACATTTGATTTGATTGTTGTAAACAATCGCATTTTCCAATCGGACCAATTCCTCAGTTTACTCAATATGTTTTGAATATCGCTTACACTGATTTTAAGGAAAACGAATGGGCAATGGAAATATCCATATTCTCTAGTGACAGTGACGACAGTGATTTGGAGGGACTAGCGATTCTGATAGCGAAACTGAAAGTCACGCTTCATCACGGGTAATGAAAAGAGTTAACTACATGCAGACCCTGGATGAGTTTGATTTCACGTTTGGATTAGGCTTTCGAAATCTGCTTGCCAATCATTGTTAGTTAAACTGATCTCGTATATTCGTGTTACTTCTATGTACAAGGTAAATAATTTTTGACATTATTTACAAAAAATACCGTACCTACCGAACTAATAAATAGGTACTAACAAGGGGCAATTGCATCGTTTTTTCAGGAACTATGGTTTCTCCATTCCATCAACTTTTGCTGAGGAATAGGAAATATTTATATTATCTTTTTCAGGACATTTGGTACATGGAAACGTCGCTTCCCTGTGATTGCATTGACATTGCGTTTATCTTTACCTAAAGTTCAAACAATAATAATTGCAACTGCAGTTTTGCACAATATTTGTCGGAATCACAGGCATTAGAGGAAATTCCAACCCAAGTGGAATTATCAACTGCTGATATTATTAATTATGAGAACAATATAGAGAATCAAGATGTTGGAGAAAGAACAGCATTAACAAATAACTTCTTTACTTAGTAAAATAAAATACCTTTACAATCACTGCTATTTATTTTATTGCTTATCTACATTTGTAATTCAAAATAAAAATTACAAATTAACATAGTTTTATTAGTTGAAAGTTAAAACATAACAGGCAAAATTTCCATACATTATCTATACTATTATACTTAGTCTGGCCATAAATACTGTTACACTTAATTATAAAAAAATATTACATTTGAATTTCGAATCTGTCATTTTTATACGATTGTTCATTGTGTTTTCTCATTTTGGCGCCAATACATTGTAAAATATTTTGCGATATTAAAATGGTGTGGGGTGATAAAGAGAACCGAATCGCTGTGATAGCATTACACAAAGTAGGTATGGAGCCAAATGCAATTTTTAAAACTCTCCATACACTTGGTATTAGTAAAATGTTTGTGTACCGGGCTATTAATAGGTACAATGAGACCTCCTCTGTTTGTGACAGAAAAGATCTGGCCGTCCACGTAGTGTTCGTACGAAAAAGGTGGTCAAAGCAGTAAGGGAAAGAATTCGAAGAAATCCTGTCCGAAAGCAAAAGATTTTATCTCGGGAAATGAAGATAGCACCTAGAACCATGTCGCGTATTTTAAAAGATGACTTAGGACTTGCAGCCTATAAGAGACGCACTGGCCATTTCTTAACTGATAATTTAAAGAAGAATAGGGTGGTAAAATCGAAACAACTACTGAAGCGGTACGCAAAGGGAGGTCACAGAAAAATTTTGTTTACGGATGAGAAAATTTTTACAATTGAGCAACATTTTAACAAACAAAATGACCGTATTTATGCTCAAAGCTCTAAGGAAGCTTCCCAATTAGTCGACAGAGTGCAACGTGGACATTATCCGACTTCAGTGATGGTTTGGTGGGGTGTTAGCTATGAAGGAGTGACTGAGCCATATTTTTTGTGAAAAAGGTATCAAAACATCGGCACAAGTGTATCAAGATACCATTCTTGAGAAGGTAGTTAAGCCCCTTAACATCACCATGTTCAATAACCAAGTATGGTCCTTCCAGCAAGACTCGGCGCCGGGTCATAAAGCTCGGTCCACGCAGTCTTGGTTGGAATCGAACGTTTCGGACTTCATCAGAGCTGAAGACTGGCCGTCGTCTAGTCCCGATCTTAATCCGCTGGATTATGATTTGTGGTCAGTTTTAGAGAGTACAGCTTGCTCTAAACGCCATGATAATTTGGAGTCCCTAAAACAATCTATACGATTGGCAGTGAAGAATTTTCCCATGGAAAGAGTGCGTGCTTCTATTGATAACTGGCCTCATCGTTTAAAGGACTGTATTGCAGCCAATGGAGACCACTTCGAATAAGCTTTTATATTTTTAATTGTTTTATATTTATGTATTAAACTGACACACTGTAAAAGTAATAAATGTTATTTGCAGTTAACAATTTTCTTTTTTCTTTATTACAATATTTATGGCAAGACTAGGTATAAAGCTGAAGAGTATGTTCATTTGAACGCGCTGGTCTCAGGAACTTCCGGTTCGAATTGAAAAATTCTTGTAGTGTTGGATAGCCCATTTATTGAGGATGGCTATTATAGGGTATATGTATATCATCACACTATGACCAATGGGACCAAAAACGGCTAAAATTGATTACTTTTGAGAGCTTCCGTTGCGTGCGCTGCATAAACGGTTAAAGTTATGCAACAATTATGTATAACGGAATTGTAATTTGTTCCATAACACTGGATAATGAGTACAGAGTCCAATTATTATTATATGGCACCGAGTTTACTGCGTACTTCATACTTAAAACTAAATCCTTTAAAGATTTATTAATATATTATGAACAATGTTATTAAACTTCAGTGTCAAAATATGTCAGCAACCACATTACTCACGTTCCATTTTGAAACTAATTAAAAAGTTTGTATTTTAAATATGACATGTACTAATTATTAATTATTTCTTTTGAGGGTTAAAATACATAAAATATTTTTTTATTACTCCAAGTCTTATTTTTCGCAATTAGGCAAATATTGAAACGAATAGTTTGTATGGAAAATACAAAAAGTATTTTTTTTACGAATGGAATATTCTGCATAAAATGGAATGGTCAGGAGGGAACGCATCTGGAAAGGATTGCCAGCGATCTATCGTTGAAGGCAAACAAGGATAGGCGAGTTAAGATATTGGCATGCCGATAGGAGACCAATCGAAAGATAGTCGGCAATCTAAGATAGGTTTCAGTCTTGGATAGTAGATACATTATTAATTTCGGGCGTTAGATAGTACAGATATATGGATTTACGCCCGAAATTAATAACCAATCCTAATCCAATGTATGCTATCTAAGACTGATAATTCATTCGTTTCTATGGATAAAGCATGCCAATAACCAATCCATAGATTGAGTAAGCTATCTCTATCAATAATCAATCTTTGAGAGGACGGATTACAGATCATAGATTACCCTCTGTTTGAAAATGACAGTTTACGCTTGCCAATATTCTATCTACCCGTTTTGACATTTGATTTGATTGTTGTAAACAATCACATTTTCCAATCGGACCAATTCCTCATTTTACTCCATATGTTTTGAATATCGCTTACACTGATTTTAAGGGAAACGAAAAGGCAATGGAAATATCCATATTCTCTAGTGACAGTGACGACAGTGATTTGGAGGGACTAGCGATACTGATAGCGAAACTGAAAGTCGCGCTTCATCACGGGTAATAAAAAGAGTTAACTACATGCAGACCCTGGATCAGTTTGATTTCACGTTTAGATTAGGCTTTCGAAATCTGCTTGCCAATCATTGTTAATTAAACTGACGCCGTGTTACTTCTATGTACAAGGTAAATAAATTTTGACATTATTAAGAAAAAATATTGTACCTACCGAACTATTAGATATGTACTAACAAGGGGCAATTGCATCGTTTTTCAGGAACTATGGTGTTTCTCCATTCCATCAACTTTTGCTGAGGAATAGGAATTATTTATATTATCTTTTTCAGGACATTTGGTACATGGAAGCGTCGCTTCCCTGTGATTGCATTGACATTGCGTTTATCTTTACCTAAAGTTCAAGCAATAATAATTGCAACTGCAGTTTTGCACAATATTTGTCGGAATCACAGGTTTGAGGAAATTCCAACCGAAGTGGAGTTATCAACTGCTGATATTATTAATTATGAGAACAATATAGAGAATCAAGATGTTGGAGAAAGAACAGCATTAATAAATAACTTCTTTACTTAGTAAAATAAAATACCTTTGTAATCACTGCTATTTAGTTTTATTGATTAACTACATTTGTAATTAAAAGTAACAATTATTACAAATTAACATAGTTTTATTAGTTAAAAGTTAATATCATAGAAACAGGCAACATTTCCATACATTCTCTATACTATAATTATATAAAGCTGAAGAGTATGTTTGTTTATTTGTTTGTGTGAACGCGCTGATCTCAGGAACTTCCGGTTTGAATTGAAAAATTCTTTTAGTGTTGGATAGCCCATTTATTGAGGATGGCTATTATAGGGTATATATCATCACACCATGACCAATGGGACCAAAAACGGGTAAAATTGATTACTTTTGAGAGCTTCCGTTTCGTGCGCTGCGTAAACGGTTAAAGTTATGCAACAATTATGTATAACGGAATTGTAATTTGTTCCATAACACTGGATAATGCGTACAGAGTCCAATTATTATTATATGGCACCGAGTTTACTGCGTACTTCATACTTAAAATCTCAAAGATTTATTGATATATTATGAACAATGTTATTAAACTTCAGTGTCAAAATATGTCAGCAACCACATTACTCACGTTCCATTTCAACTCATTAAATAGTTTGTACCTTAAATATGACATGTACTAATTATTAATTATTTCTTTTGAGGGCTAAAATGCATAAAATATTTTTTTATTACTTCAAGTCTTATTTTTAGCAATTGGGAAAATATATAAACGAATAGTTTGTATGGAAAATACAAAAAGTATTTTTTTACGAATGGAATATTCTGCATAAAATGGAATGGTCAGGAGGGAACGCATCTGGAAAGGATTGCCGGCGATCTATCGTTGAAGGTAAGCAAGGATAGGCGAGTTAAGATATTGGCATGCCGGTAGGAGAGCAATCGAAAGATAGTCGGCAATCTAAGATAGGTTTCAGTCTTGGATAGCAGATACATTATTAATTTCGGGCGTTAGTAAATAGTTCTAATATAGTTGTGTTGTGTGGTGTGACTGCTGTGTGGTTAAGGATTTGATTTTAATTGGCAAAAGGCTCGTTTCCTATAACATAAGATTTAATACTGACTGATGAGAGACTGATGGAATGAACTGATACTGGCTAAGTGCTCGTCGGCAAACTTCCCATACCTGTTCAATTCTTCGATATATCTCTTCTTATTTCCATAATACTCTTTATCGCCATTGAAGTGATCAAACTGACAAAGAATACAAACATAACTTCTAAAATTCAGAAGTGTGTGTGTTATTGAACCAGCATTAATATCGTCAGCACCACTTCCAACTAAACTACTACTACCTTTAATAACATTTAAAAATGCAACAGGATATCAAAAACCCCTATCCAACCAAAAAACCCTTTGAAACATAATCTCTCCACAACTTTATTAATTAAGCAGAGCCGCGTAAAAGTTTAAAATTCAAGTGATATCATAGTTTAAAGTAAAAATGGCGAGACGGGCTCAATTTAGCGATATTGCTCAATAGAGTCCAACTAATTAAGCGTTTGTGCCAACAATCGGCTGGCGGTCTGTTCTCTGCGATAGCGCGCCGGCTTAACTTCTCAAGTGAAAAGGCAGCCACTTGACCGCAGAGCAGGCGGGGACAGTGACGCAAATGCCATTCTGGTTAATGCAGTGGAGAATATTATAATAGTTTGCAATCGCAACTTGCAATTGCATTTTTTTAATATTCACCAAATGCCGCATTCCCATAAAAATATATGAAGATAGTTTTTAGACACAGTTACTCAAACCATGGCCGGTCTCATAGAGCCTTTGATCTCGCAAGTTGCAATTGCTCATTTAAAAAGTGATAACCTCTTGGTGTGCAACGGCTTGGCTGTGCCTGTGGCATTGCTTTAGTTCAAGGGTGGCGGATGCTGCTTACCATCAGGCAGACCGCTCGCTTGTTTGCCTACTAAGGAATTAAAATATATATAATAAAATATATATATTTTAATAATGAATGAATGAATGAACATTTATTTGCTAGAATGTGGTTACAATAAATAGATGGTACAATAGAATCAGAATCACACACTCTGTCATTATTGACGTGCAAATATATAAAACTAAAGATGTTTTTAAACGAAAACAGAATACTTTTCTGTTTACGTTTTTTTAAAAGCAGAAATAATATTACAAGTGTCGAATTAAAAAAAAAAAAAAAAGAATTAAAAAATATTCACCAAAACCGCATTCCGTTAAAAATGTATGTAGAAAGAATTTAGAAATATCTGGTCTTATAAAGTCTTTGGATCGTTATAAGCAAGTGGATCGATTGGCATCAATTTTTTTCCGTAAATTGCAATTCTTGCCAATTCCTGCTAAAATGTTGTGCACATAATTTTTTTTTTTGGAACCTGTGCCTTCGCCTAAGTCTTCTTTGTGAGAAATGAAACCCAAATTGACCACTTCAATCCTTTTGAATATCCAATACTACTTGAACCACTGCGCACACATTTACACGAATGAACGCTTTTCAGACAGAAACGGGAGGCGGAACTATGTGTTTAAAGCCAGACAATGTACCCGGCAACTTGTTAAAATCGGATTATAGAAATGAAATGCCGTATCCGATACCATTTTTAGTTCCAATTTTATAGCATTCCAGATTTGTCATGGCTAGTTTCCAACGGCTTAATGTCTTCGTAAGGTCTCTCGTCCGTTGACTTTATTTTGTATTTATATCTAAAGTGCTTATTGGAGTAGAAGCGAATATTTTCAATCCTTATCTTTACTTTATAGCTTTTCTTTCGAGTTATGGACTGATTAGTAATTTCAGAAATATAGTTATAAGGTAGTGTGACCGAGAGCAGGTAAAACACGTCATGATTTTTTGTTATTTCTTTTTTAATTAATTTTATTATATTTAGTAATTTGATCTAAGGATTTTATTTATATATTTTTATTAAAGGATTTAATGAAGATTTTATTATTAAGTGGCCTTTCATTATTCCTTTACCTCTTCATTTGTTTTGATGGTTTTCCATTGAATCAGTTATAAAAGAATAAGTTTATTGCTTTACCAACATTTCCAAATTTACCAACTTAGACAATATAGTTACAAAAATATTGTCGCACTTTATTCCTTGCTTTAAGAGTGAGAGATATCGCGAGCGCCACGACTCTAATAAAACAATTTTATAGTGTTTCCCCTACATTATAAAATCGAACCCCATAAACAGGAATAACGTCAATTGGAATTACACAAATCAGCATTAACTCGTTCGGTGAGAGGTGGGCGCAAACCAATTTCATTTTGCGATAGATGCCTACAGATTACGAATACAAATTTAATTTACTGAACATTTCTGAACGCGACCCACGGGCGTGTGGGATGGACAATCTACTCAAAAATACATCTGAGTCGTGACGTAGGCACGTGGCCATGTTCTTACCCACTGGTGACCTCTGTAAAGGCTGAAATTTCCCGGAAAGGAACCCGACATAACATAGAGGGTAATTTTGACATTGCGTTACTAAATCAAACCACGTACTCATTTGCACCTTTGCTCACATTGTGCCAAAAATCAGCCATTAATAACTAATATTTTCACAAAAATTCTTGTTTTAGTTTTTTGATCATTTTGTAGTTTAATGCGAATATGGCGTACGCGTGGGTGTTTTTTTGACTGAAGGTATGTTGTTGCCACTGCAACGAATTCTCTTACAGCAGTAGTAGGTTTAGGGCGCGTAAAACTAAAATTACTTTTTATTAATATTTATTTTGTTCGAAACTTACACTTTTTTATTTTACATCTATGGCTCAAGTAACTTATTGGAAAGTGTTGTTTCCAAGTAGATAAGTATGTGGTTTCATTTAGTAACGCGATGTCAAAATGACCCTGTATAGGTACTAATTCCTGAATGCAGTCTGCCAATCTTTCTAATGATCATTAGATTTTACATAAATTACGAAAAGAAAGCCGACAAGACGGGTTATATGCTTTCGGCTTCTACGGCTTTTACAGCTTTCGCTATGGTACCTTATGATATTTAAATAGCGTGAAAGTATCTCCAGCAGTGGCGAAGGGTGTATGTAAGCTGATACTTACCGGCTTCCCTTTCGTATATAATAAATAATAATATCAGCCCTGTATTATATACTTGCCCACTGCTGAGCACGGCCCTCCTCTACTACTGAAAGGGATTAGGCCTTACTCCACGCTGGCCTAGTGCGGATTGGTAGACTTCACACACCTTCGAAATTCCTATAGAGAACTTCTCTGATGCAGGTTTTTTTATCTCAAAACTCAGTTGACCAGTCTACCGATTTGATGTTTTTTTTTAATTTGAAAGAATATACTTCCAGATTGATCCCATATATTATTTCAAAAACATTTCAGGGATTTGGTCTTTAAAAATAAAATAACTAGATTCATTTAGTTTGATTTGTTAGGGTGTGGCATATTTAAGTATTTCTCAAAATAAATGTATTTATATTAACTCAAACAAAAGAAAAAATACGAGACAGAAAAAAATCATAATAATAATTTGTGAAAACTATTTCCTTACGTAAATTCATTTTGAGAAATACTCATTTATACTTTTTGATTAATCATTGATTCTTATCGACCGAATTAAATGACTTATAACAATTGCATATCATTGTGTAACTCAGACAACAATGAGCATCGTTTGAGGCCACAAGGTCAGCCACAACACAAAAACAGTGGCGGTGTAAGTAATTTTATATACCAACAGAAATATAGTTAGGACCAAGAACGGTCGACAGAAACCTCCCTTGAATACTTAACGCTGGCTTTTGTGGTATGTTACAGGAATGTTTATTGCTTTGAATGGCAAGACTAGCTTTCCGTTAGCCTGATGGTAAGCGACACGACCGCCCATAAACAGTAGAAACACCATCCAACACCTTGAATTACAAAGTATTGTTTGGCATTCTATTGCGCTCGCCATCCTGAGACATGAGATGTTAAGTCTTATTATGTCCAGTAATTACACTGACTACAATGTCCTTCAAACTGGAATACTACACTGAGTACACACAGCTGCTTGGCGGCAGAAAGAAACGAATATTTTTTTTAAATGTTAACCAATTCAGGATCGCTATCCATGGCTTATGGTACCTATTGTATACTCTAGATTCGTATGTTATTCGAGTGATTATTTTTTTAAACTGATGTTTGTAAGCCTATCTAAACACAATAAGGAATAATGTTTTCATATGTGATTTGCATAATTGTAAAATATTGGTAGATGTTGTAACTTTGAGATTTCGGACAAACACATCAGTTAGACCCGTGGCCATGAAAGGCTTCGAAATATAGAAAATAATATACAGCGAAAACCGGTTATAGTGACATCGAAGGGACCACCGAATCCGGACACTATATCCGATAGTCGTTATAAACAATACTCTTTTTATATACATTTATATAAAGGGACCTTACTATTTAGTCATTATAGCCGGTGCGTCGCTATAACCGGAGTCGTTATAGCCGGTTTCTACTGTAATATAAAAAACTGCGATAAAATTAACAAAATATTTTTATATCGATGTCATAACGAGGAAAAAAACAACAAGGAAACTAAAAATAATTTATCAGCAAAACAAATTTAAAGTATTTCCTTTGTACGATAAAATGGATTACAAAAAAAATTACCTTATTCGAATATTGAAAATGCTACCTAAGAAAGTTCTAGTAGTGGTTACAACAATAATGGGGAATGCAGATCGAAGACGTTCATTTTAGTACGCGTTTACTGAGATTTTTCTTGACTGATGAACCAGAGTGTGAATGAAGAGTTGGTAGGGTCGACGGTACAGAACCTTTGAGTTTTACCTTTATACTTGACATTCTTAGTAAAAACAGGTAAAAACTTCTAAAATAGCCAGAATGCATAAAAGATCGATGAAAGTGTAAGAAGCGAGAGAAGTGTGCAAAATCTGGATGGAGACGCCATATTATGTATGTATGTATGTATGGTGTAACAATTTCTCTTAGATGTGCGTAAATCAGTGAACCAGGGTAATAATGTCGACTAGCGAGTGACAACCACGTCTCGTCAGTCAACACTATCTGGACCCCACTTTGTTTACCATCATGTCATTCTATAACACTAAGTTTTGTTAACACCGGCTATAGTGGCCCACGTGTGTCGCGTTCCGTGATCAGCCTGTGTATATCCGGGTCCAACAGGCCGGCATAATTGTGTCGACTGCGGAGGGGTAATCATCTTTCGTCAGTCGACATTTTATTGGATTGGACAAAGGAACAGATTAGCAACGCGAGTAGTAAACCTCGAAGCCGCTCTAGCAAACGCATCGAATAACGCTCCAGAATTACAAAATACAGAAGCACCAGCAACTGCAGCACCAGCAACTGAAGCGCCAGAAACTGCAGCACCAGCAACTGAAGTGCCAGAAACTGCAGCACCAACAACTGAAGTACCTACAACTGAAGCGCCAACAACTGTAGCACCAACAACTGAGGCGCCTACAACATCAGATACTGCCAGTGTAACCGAGCAAGTTGCTGATCCAACCACGATAGGAGGAAAAGCTTTTGATGTAGACGACGGCATAGTTTCTGAATACAAAAATAGTAGACTGTTGAGAAGGTTGGGTTTTGTGGCCTGATACACGTGATTGTGTTTTTGTGTAAGAAATAAAGTAATATTGATTCTCATATATTTTTCTCCATTGTGCAATATATGCTTTATAGTTTTTTTTCCACCGTTTGTATTATGCAATTATTATGGAATACTATCATAACAAATATTTTATCAGTAATTATTGTATCCGGTGTTAGAATTATGAACTTATTTGAAGTGAAAGGAATGGAAATAAGTATCAAAACAGTTGTAAAAAATACATTTTTTGGGATGATAATAAAAATAATAATTAATTCCGAAAATCTTTAATTATATAGATAAACAAGGACATTTATAAAGTGAAATATCCGTTCAAATTCTCCAAATAATTGTCAAAATAAAAATGGCGGGCTCCAGAGTTGCAAAAGGAAAAATATAATTAATAAATTTGTATTTCTTACTTTGAAAGAATAAAAAAGCATCTGGCAGGTGCCAGATTAGAAGATTCTAATCACCTTCTATAGAAAAATCAAATATGAAGATAATCATTAAAGTATGGATGGATGGATTTAATTAAATACTTGGAGATTGTTTCAGGTGATGTAACAAGTACGTTAATGTGTTGCCATAAATTAAGCCAGTGGAGTTGTTTTGATAAGATATCGATTAAAGTCCACATCACTTCAATATAGTTTGATTATAATAATGTTAATCGATTATTTTAGAAAAATAATAATTATGTGTGGGCTGTTTTTGAAATATTATAATTTAAAAAATCCTAGCTATATATATATGGACCCGTATTTCTCTTGGTCACGATATAACTAGAGAGCGACTTAGCTGATTTCATTTATCTTTTTTTGTTTTAATTTTTCTAATATTTTGTACAGCGTTCTTACGGAAAGAAAAATTAAGAAAAATGAGGAACAAAATTTAAAATTTTAGAAAATCAAACTATTTTAACTTCGCGCATTTAACAGCTGATTCGTGTGATGAATAGCTTATAGCATACAGCTGTTTTTTTATTTTTGCATAAATATAATAAAATATATAATTCTTCTGTATGTACACCGAACTTCTAAACCGTTGGACAAATTTGACGTTCTTTCTAATAATATGTTTTCGGATGGGTTCCTGGACAGTTGAGATTCATAATTGGTCCCGGTAGATGGCGCTTTGCTCGAGATCTAGGATTTTATCTTCTTTTTAGAGCAAGACAACGTATTTAAAAGTCGCTGGTTTTATTATAAAAATAAGTTGTTACATTGAAAAACCTGTTCAATAAATTATTTCCATTAGTTTTAATCTGCGATGTTCGTTTTTAGAAATCTATTTATCTACGTATGTATTTGTTGTAATTAAAGATCTATACTTATGTAAAAAATATATCAATCTTGAAACTGGATAACTGCAATTAAAATATTTTAAACTATTAGTAGTAAAGTATACTTACTGTTATGTTAGTAAATAAAACCTAACAAAACAATGGATTGAACAATGGATTTAGCTAGCGCAGGCGGTATTGTATTCTTCTCTGATAAATTTTATCTATGCCTAAATTATGATGATAATTTTCATTGATAATAGTCGATAATTTAAATTATACCGCCTTCCGTTTGGCTCTGTAAAACTCGCTTTGTGACAAACATTTTTAAAATTAGTCTTCGTCGTGTCATTATCTAGGTAGGAACCAAATTTTATCAAAACAAAGCCAGTATTTGAGTCGTAAAAACACAGACCAGTAACAAAGAGTTACTTTATCATCCGTAATCTTAATTTAATGTTCAAAATCTGTTCAAATAGGTTTTGCTCGCGACTTCGCCCGCGTGAAAGAGTTTTTCGGGACAAAAGTCCCGCTACATATTTTTCTGGGATAGAAAGTAGCCTATAACCTTTCCAGAGTCTTAAACAATCTCCATACAAAATTTCATAAAAATCCGTTCAGTAGATTTTGAGAAAATCTATAACATACAGATGGAAAGAAAAGGGGACTTTGTTTTATAATATGTATTGATAGGTAATTTACTCACATATTTATAATTAAAGAGCGATCGATAGATAGGATATCTAACGAATATTTCGACCCATGAAAACAGAACAAGCGCACATCAAGCCTTTATCCTGAAAGGCTAGGTAGAGGGTCATCTAAAGCATCAACTTTTCGTCATGTATCTGCCGTCTCATGATGCGATAGCAGGCAAGCCTATTGCTAAATCAGGATCAAATTCAAGACTCCTGGTTGATTCGGAACAGAAAAACCTAATGTCGTTCTACCTGGGTTGGGTGACCTTAGAGCGATGTCAAACAATTCAATACAATTATGCCCCCCAAGCAATCATGAAAACAATATTAAAGAAATATGGAAGATTTATCTTTAACGAATAAAATCTGTATTTGGAATACTTAACGCCTTCGTACAAAAAGCTAGGCTCAAATTGCTATCTCTATGCCTAAATCGCTTCACTATCTTTGGTTAGTCTACGGCTTATCTTCGGCTAGTCTTCGGCTTCTAAAAGACGAATATTCGGCTTCTAGTAGTAACCTATACCGCACGATTAACGATAAAGGTTCGCAAGTTATTTAGGAAGAAGTCATCACGACTCCTAACCGCCAGAAGCTATCGAATTAGAATATAAATTGAACTCTTTATATAAACATTTATAATTTGCATTTAAGGCGACGTTTTTCTCGTATGGGAAATGATATTAATAAATAGGGATATATTTATAACACAGATTTAAAGATAAAAAAAAATATCTTTCAAATATTAAATGCACTGAAATAGAAAGCTTTCGGTCCTCATATTTTTGATGTTCATGATGCTTCATTTATACCAATGTTTCAACATACACTCACGGCTTTATCCCCAAAGGAGTAGGTAGAGGAACATCGAGTGCACCCACTTTTGACGTATGTATTTCGTCACATGATGTGATAGTGGGCGAGGCTATCACATCCGACAAAAAATTCGGGCTAAAATTGAGGTGAAAAATCCAATCACCATTTGCACGACTGGATACGAACCCGAGACTTCCGAGCGAAAGTCGTAACGCACATGCAATACAACTACGCCACCGAGGCAGTCGCGAATATTTAAATCTCAATAAAATGCAAAATTATATTGGTCGATGCGTACACGCAGGACAAAAACTTATATCACTCAAGAACATCAAGGACGGTGGCGTGAAAAAGAAGAAAGCCCTCGTTACTCACACTTACTAATTATTTTCGTCTTCTTACTTGATCCATGGCTTGAATCTTGAATTGGCTGGTGGTAGGATATATTTCATATCCGCCCGGATAGCGACCACCGTACACAAGGTGTTAGAACCCGACATAGTAGACCACGTGCTGCGTTCCGGGATCGGCCTGTGTATATCTGGTTCCAACAGGCCGGCATAATTGTGTCGACTGTCGAGGGTTAATGATCTTTCTTCTGTCAACATGCTATGGACCCCACTTTATTTACCATCAGGTGCAGTGGACTCGTCTGGCCGTGTCCATATTAAAAAAAAATCAGTGGAGTCTCTCAGCAAATGCTTCATCATCGGATCATTTAGGTGGTTTCAAAGTAATGAACGACACTTGTTTTTTCAATACGATTTAACCATTAATCTAAACTCGTCGATCGGTTAGTGGAAAACATGTTTTTCAACTTTTCCTTCGTATCATTCAACAGTCATACTGTTATATTTCTAGTCTTCTAATATGTATTATGAGCATTTAATAAAACAAATGTTCCTAACAAAGGTTATTACTTATTACAAAAACTATTACTGTTTTTTTTTTCATCTCATCTATTTTTTTTTATGTATATATATTAATACTGTATATTATTTATTTAAATAAATAATAAACAAAATTTCATTAAAATCATTCCGGTGCATTTATACTAAGACATGTTACATATATTGTTGTTTGCGGCTTTGCTTGCGTGAAAGACTTATCGTAAATCCCACCGAAATATATATCCTCTATTAGTATATATTGTATATATTGTAGTCAATATATGACTTGGCATATCTGCCAATTTCCATTCAAATGAATTTCTGCGTCGACTTCTACAAACATCCAAACATTATCACAAACTTTCACATTTAATATTCTGCTGCTGCACTCACTGCTGGACATAGGCCTCTCCCATTGAGCGCCACAGGGACCGGTTTTGCCGCCCTCATCCATCGGACTCCGGCGACCCTCACCAGATCGTCGGACCATCTCGTTGGGGGCCTCTCTTCGCTGCGTGTCCCGGTTCGTAGTCGCCACTCCAGAACTTTTCCACCCCATCGGCCATCAGTTCTACGAGCTATGCTATTTAATATTAGTAAAATAATATTTTGTTAATAGCATTTTGCTAAATATAATTTAATGAAACATTGCTGTTACGGCTATCGTTTAATTGAAACTTCATGTAGCCTAATAGATAAACAAGTTAATGCATGTTATGACTTAAAATAACGAAACTGTACTAATCTATACTATTATATAAAGCTGAAGAGTTTTTGTTTGTTTGAACACCCTCATCTCGAAACCTACTGAACCGATTTTGGAAATGTTTTCACTAATAGGAGCTGCCTCTGTTTGTTTGAACGTGGTTAACTCAAAAACTTACCAACGGATTACGATGAAATTTGGTATGAAGATAGTTCAAGTCCCTAGGAAGGATATAGGCTATTATTTATTCTGGGAAAAAGTAACTTTTTATCCTGGAAAATCCTTTCAGGCAGGGGAAGCCGCAAGCAAAAGCTAGTATATATGTAAAGTCAGAAAGGTTGTTTTGTTGCTTGTATGCTTTATACAACTACGATGCAGATTTTTTTGATTATCTATATATTCTGCTATATTTATAAGTAGTGTGTGGACTACGTGTTACTCTTCAGCTTTCTTTAATAAATTTTAACACGAGCAAAGCAATTTTGCACGCCCGTATTTCACAAGAACAGGCAAAAATTAACCTTATTTACATCAAAACTTTATATTTAAAATACCGATAACATATAACTTGAAATTATACAATACTACAGCAGTCATCAGCCATAAATAAAAGACTCATTTCATAAAACTAAAAATCTACTTTAAGTATCGCTAGCGAAAGTCCAAAAACGAAAGGCACTCCAAATTTTGTATCCCCTCATGATATACCCCTTAAGATCCACCGGTGGCACGAGCTACTCTCAACTAATACAGTATAAATATTCATAGTCATAAGTAGCTCCCGACCTATCAAACGTTTACACATAACCAGTTACGATTGACCCGCCCCGGCCCCCTACATGGCCTTCTAATCATACATATGGGGGAGACGGGGAGGTTTTCTTAATCCAGCTGTCTATACATTACCCAGGAATAGGGATTCCGATACACATTATGCGATATTTCAATGCAGTGTTTATATTTCCTTTGGGAATTTTACGTTGAATCCGCGTGGAGTGTATTCGGCTTTTTTATGTGACGTTTTTATTTAGATATTTCTAATGTATGAGTCCAAGACCCTTGAGATTCTAGAATCAGAATTAGGACACGAATGCTTACAGTCGAAAATAATACCGTGATTTGTGAGTCTTATTAATATGAGTTTTTGTAGTAAAACTTATCAGGAACTTGTTAATACGGGACAAGTGACACTGCGTCTGATGGGGGTGAAGTAGGGTTCCGGTTAAATGTCGACGGACGACAGCTGATTATCCTTCCCTAGATGGGATAATAATTATGCCGGCCTGTTGAAAAATCGGATTTAGTCTCATCCAGGAACGCGACATACGCGTGCCACTATAGTGGGATTTACACATTGTACGGTGATCGCTATCTGGGCAGCGGAATATCCTACCACCAGAAAGCTTGTGTGTGTGTGTGTTTAAAGTGTTTAGTGACTTATAATAACAATGGTTATAAAAACCTTTAAAGTCCAAAATTGAATATCAAAGCATACTCAATGACGTCATTAACCTCATCAAAATATACCTGAAATTCTCCCAGTACGTAATCATAAGAGATCGCGAATCGAAATCATCTCATCAAAGGTACGATATCCGACCGCACATTTCGCACCCGAGAAATAGATTGCTACAAAATTGATGAAATATAAGAAGTATTTTTTGTATGTCGGTTCATTTTCAGAATTATTTTCGTATGTAGATGAATGTTATGTAGAGTATTTCAATTTGGCTGATAATAAAAATGTGTGCTAATTTTTTTTATTGCTTTGAATGACGAGACGAGCTTTCCGTTAGCCTGATGGTAAGCGATATGACCGCCCATAAACAGTAGAAACACCATCCAACACCTTGAATTACAAAGTATTTTTTGGTATTCCACTGCGCTCGCCATCATGAGACATGAGATGTTAAGTCTTATTATGTCCAGTAGTTGCACTGGCTACAATGTCCTTCGAACTGGAATCCAACAGTAACTTCACACTGTTGCTTGGCGGCAGAAATAGACATTGCGGTTGTACCCAGGCGGAGACTTACATATGAGAGACCTACCACCAGTAATTGAATACTAAGAGACGCAAGCCCTATCAAATTTATGGTCAAATTACTGGTGTAGTGAATGGTCAATGGACTGGTGTAGTGAAGGTTTGCCGTGCTAAAATAATAAAATGTGCGCGATAGGGGGCCTGTAATCTGTATCCACCAGGATAGGTGAGTAGGATACACTGGGTGCAAAACCCGCCATAATGGTTTTTGTATACAGGCTGATCCCAGAACGCGACACACCTACATAAATTGTAGTGCATTATACAGCGGAAAACAGACTACAGTCCGTCTCTACAACTGCCAATAAAATATATGGCAATAGCAGTAGCGAAGGGTCTATATAAGCGGATTCCTATCGGCTACCGGCGATATTTATATTAAAATAAATGATATTAAAATTAATTCATAATTAAATATAACTAAAATTTAATCATAGAAAATATCAGCCTACGCCACCGGGCCATAGTTACGTTATACGTTAAGATACTTTAAGGTTATTTTATAAAATCATATATCTGTATTTAGTTAGTACATTATATTGCGCAAATAAATCACGTATATCGATTTTATCAACATTAAAAATCATGTGCATTACACATTTACAAATATCAATTAACTTATCTTCAACAAATCTCGACATCAACTAAACGCAATAATTGTAGTACATTACATTGACATCATATACATACAAAAGGCTCCAATGAAACTTGTTTTGACATATAATAGCTGAAAGTTTGGTAGTTAGCGAGCCTAGGCATTTGTTGTGTGGTCGAAGTTCAGTGTAGGGGCGATTTGATTTAATCAATGTCACGTAAAGGTCATAATGGCGGTATCTTACATAATTATAAATTAAAGTTTGTTTGGCTTTAAACACATTCATTGGGAAATGAATTTGGATGTTGTATAGAAAGACAAACTTAACATATAGGCTATTTCGATCTCAATTTTGAAAGTAAAATTTTTGGGTTTGGAGATTTTTTTTATGTAGAGTCGCGGATAAAACCAATGTCTCTCTTATAATTATGTAGGACTAGATTTTGATAGTGGAATTGCGTTAAGTAGTGTCGTTTGGCGAAAGAGAATTATCCCTTCCTACTCTACATTATTAAGCCGGCAATTTTTTTTTATACATTTTGCCAAAATGATGCCACTGGGTCCGATTTTAAGGTTGGGCCTGATAGTGTGTCAGATGGTAAAGGATTTTTATTGCACGATAACCAACGTAATTATACCGAAAGCGACACACACGTGAGCATTTGTGGTGAGTTTTACATCTTGTGTACGGTTGTCACTATTGGATACAAATATCCTGCCCTACCCACTTCTCGTGTTTCCATCTTATGATGTGATTAGGGGGGTCTATACCCAGCCCATGTCCATCATCATCATCATCATCATCAGCCTACAGCTGTCCACTGCTGAATATAGGCCTCCCCTAAAGCGCGCCACGCTGTTCGGTCCTCCGCTCTCCTCATGTCCATATCGGGCATAAATACTGACGGGTTGATATTGAGAATAAAGATCATTTTGTCCGACCAGGGAATCGAAGCCGGGATCTCAGAGCAGGAGCGTCCAGAATACGTAATATAAAGCCACCAATGCAGTCTTCTTATTCTATATCTCTTCTGCATTATAAAAAAGACTTAAATTAAGGTATTCTTCGGATTTTATAGCGGTTTTTATATTTTAATTTTCTCTCGACGTTTCGAAGACACGTTTCGTGGTCAAGGGGGTGGCTGAATAGTTTAATGTCTAATATTCGTGTAAACATAATTTATTTATTGCACATTACAAACTTTGTAGCCTTTATAGTCACGTGGCGGACTGAATGGTTTAATTTTAATGTCTATTCGTCATTTGCATACGTCAATCGTCATTCGCGTCAACAAAAAATCATTATAAAAAAGGACTCGCTTAATTCATGAATTTGCGCCGCAAGCAATGCGGTCCCACCTGGCCGTCGCCCGTAGATATAACGGGCGGGTCGCTCTTACACACTGGCCTTGTTCTAATGACCAAAGTTTTCAACGCTACCAACTTAATATATACAAAATTACCTTAACACCAACCGTATAGTGGTTTAATGGCTTGCTGCGAGCCGTATTCGATCTAAATTGCCTTTTGTTTGTGATTTATTAGTTTGTATTGACAGTTAGTAACTCATCAACTGATATGTGATAATAGTTGCTTTGTGTTTGTAATAGTAACACAATAATATAATATCAGCCCCGTATTATATAGTGCCCCATTGCTGGGTACGGGCATCCTCTACTACTAAGAGGGATTAGACCGTAGTCCATCACGCTGGCCTAGTTGGAGATAGACTTCACACACCCTCAAAATTCCTATAGAAAACTTCTCAGGTATGCAGGTTTCCTCACGATGTTTTCCTTCACCGTTAAACCAAGCGATAATTCACAAAGAATAATACAATACGTCATGTTTTATAGGTACTTTTCTTCGGTTGAGACAGACTTCCTCAGTCCTCTTCTACTTTTACCTTGATGCCTACAAGCATCGTTTTTATCAATGCAATCGTGCATTCATTTTAAATTTGGAATGAAATCATTTTCATAATTTCCATGCTTCGTCGATTCTAATTCCATTTAGGAAATAAGATGTGATATTTTCTGTGAAAAATATTTGTAATAGTGGACTCATTCGTTACGTATATGGCCACACGTATGGTTTACAAACTGGTATTTTTTTAATCGATTATTAGTTGAGGTATTATGTTTGTCATAGGAATGTAGAAGTCGGACTTTTGTTAAAGGATTTTTACTGTTCAAATTTAAAACAGAAGTTATTTAAATATTTATAATTTTCCGAAAAAAATTTACGTAACACAATACTAACATTGAACATGCTTCTCCTTAATACAGTGGTTACATAAGTTATTTAAGTTCAACTTGCATCGAAGGTATCCAGCTGTTTTGCCAGTTTAATCGGGTAATACTACATAATGCATATTTATTGGACACCTAAAACATTAAATAACCGTATGAACTCATAGGAGTTAGGAAGGAATGCTATCGTGGCAAATAAAGATTAGTAAGGATACAAACCTATCTTCCTAATATATTTTTTAAAGCGAATGTTTGTAAGAAGTGAATCCAGAAACTGTTGAACGGATTTGGATCAAATTTGGCACAAGGTCAGAGACAATGTGCTGGATTAACATATACGCAGTACTATGAAGAGTTTGCATTATTTAAGATAAAGATAAAAATGTTTTATTAGAATGTACGTGTAGTGATTTGTAACTTTGAATTATTTCAGATATTTTATGTCTAACTATTAGAGTATAGTTGGTCGATTAAACGTGTCTACGTGGCATTTTTAGTAAATTCTAACTCTACTAGAATACAGTCTGTCGATTAATTCGTATTTACTTGGCATTTTTAAATCAGATACTGGTAACACTCTTATCTGTAGCACGAGCAAGAGCGTGTCGCTGCCAGTGTCATTTGTAGTTCAACTGAAAGAGTTTGATCCTTAATTTTTTTTATATTTGTATAATACTGTATATTTAATATGAACACACCTTTTAGGTCTATCTTTTGTAACCATAACCATTATTAAAAAGGAAGGACCGATGAGTCATTCATAGTTTATGGTATGATTTAAAAATATTACAAATAAATAATCTTCAGATCACGAGTTGGACAGATGACCTCATAAAGTCTCAGAAGGTAGCTGGATGCGGACCGCTTCCAATAGTTTGCCTGCAAATCTTTGGAGGAGGCCCACATTCAGCAGTGGATATCCTGCGGCTGATGATGATGATGAATCTTCAGATCAAGTATTAAGATTTGTCAGTGATACTATACACTTTTGACAAAATTTGCCAATTTGGGTTTTTGAAAGTCCTTATTATTCTCCTATGTAAACACATTTAATCGATAAACTATAGTTATATACCGGGTTTGAACACGTGCACTTCGCGACATCATAGCAGTTTATTCAAATAGTAAATTTATTATAAAACAGAACACAGCCCATAATCACGTGAATCAAAAACCTTTACAAAAAATGAAAGACATTTTTTTATTTAAATAGGGCTCCTTCATAGAAATAATATCGGGTAACGTACAGCGCGAAACGGCATAAATCAAACTCAAGACGCTTGAATCCCACCGTTCCTCACGTGATGTATTCTCATATGTTTCACACTTGAAATAATATATGTTACCGTCAAAGTTTTCAGGTATTGTATAGAATACCTAACGCTTCTCTGGGAATGGTAAATTGCGTCTGAAGCGAGAAAACTTGCTGTTCACTTCCGCAAGCTATTTAATCCAAATTTTCTCTCATATGAAAGTCCGCCTGGGTACCAGCGCAATGTATACTTCTGCCGACACGCAGCAGTGTGTAGTCACTGTTGTGTTCCGGTTTGAAGGACATTGTAGCCAGTGTAACTATTGGACATAATAAGACTTAACATCTCAAGTCTCAGAATGGCAAAAACCAAACAATATTTTGTTATTCAAGGTATTGGATGGTGTCTTTACTATCTATGGACGGTCGTATCTCTTACCATCAGGCAAGCGGCAAGCTCGTCTCGTCATTCAAAGCAAAAAAAAAACTAACTTATGGAAACTTTATGGTCACAAGAATTGCGGCGAGACGCATGAGTATATAATTATTGAAATATCGTGGCTAATGTAAGCATATTTGGAAGTTCTTGCGCAGTATATTGCTGGGAGACATTACTAGCTTAAAATAAGTTTAACAGTATATAGGAGAATTTGAAAACGGGTAAGTGATTATATCAAGGAAAATGAACTTTATGGGCGAGATATTAAACTCCAAAAGTATATGCTTCTGGGTAAATTGGGTTAGGCTAAACGGGAAATAATCTGTATGTAGAAGTATAATATATGTATCTATATAAAGTCAGCTACAAAAGTAGCTAAACAAATTCAAAACTTTAAATCGCCTTTACTGGAAGTTTAATTGAAGCATTTTTTTGTGTGGAGCAGAGTAAATCCTTATTTTTAGTTTTTTTTTGGAACACTAAAATATAAATGCATTTGAATTTTGGAATTTGTTTAACTACTTACGTGGGTAAACTCTACGTGTATTCATTATCATTATCACGTGGACTCTAGAGTTGCTTTAATGGGACTGTTTTAATAAATATATTTTTTCTAGTCACTATCAGCCCGAAGGCTCGGCCCCTATTACATGGAATATATAGCTGGTGAAATGTGTTACACCTCTGCCTACCTCTGAATCTGCAAAAAGGCGCAATGTTAGTCTTAATTAACGTCCCTATTTTAAGATATTAATTAAAATCACACGGATGAATTTCATGTTCGTTAACAAAAACTACTTACTGTGAATAAATTTCGCCATTATGATATCCATTTCACATGCCTTTAGGGCACACGTATTTTCTTTAACAAATGTGTTATACCATACAAGATATTCCTGCGACTGCTTTCTATATTTGTATTTTATTGATATATTATGAAAGTATGATAAATATTTTTTTTTACACACACCTATTCTCGAAGAGTAGACAAGTGCAATTGGGACACCTAGTTTACGCATGGGTGATTCACCGCATGATGTGACAGAGAACGAGTCTATCGCCATATCGAACACAAATTTAAGACTCCAGACAGATACTGACTACAGGATAGATGACAGTCGACACAATTATGCCGGCCTGTTGGAACCAGATATACACGGGCTGATCCCGGAACGCGATACATTTTGGCCACTATGGCGGGTTTTAACACCTTGTACAGTATTCGCTATTCGGGCGGATATAAAACATATCATACCACCAGACTTGTTGAATTTGTTTCCGAGATACCCTGCCGGTTACCACATTCTACCAGCGTTTTTAAATAATAATAATATAATAATAATGTCAACCCTGTATTATATACTTGCCCACTGCTGGACACACGCCTGCTCTACTACTGAGAGGTATTAGGCCTTAGTCCAGCACGCTGGCCTAGTGGTTGGTAGACTTCACACACCTTCGAAATTTCTATAGAGAACTTCTCAGATGAGTAGGTTTCGACACGATGTTTTCCTTCACCGTTTTAAACAAACAAACCAACTTATTATTAGCAGCTATTTATAAAACATCTCAGATATATTAGATATCGGGGTAAATATGCTGATGTTAGGAAACACAATCCTTCAGCCCGGTAACGTTGATCGATGAAATTGTTTGCCTCCATAATATTTATACTGTTCACTATATTAGGTCGTGTGTGCGATGGGATTTGATAAATTGCTGGGATTGGTTTTGGGTAGTTTTTTCATCGATAGGGTAGTATATTAGTTTACGATCGCAAATTTTATGCGAATTTTGTCAATTTGTGTAGTGATATTATAAGGTTTCACAATCATCATGTTGAGATTAGCATTCAACACACACACACAGACACATATCATCACGCATTTATTTCCGAACGGGTATGCAGAGGCGCAACCAGGGCACTTTTTTCGCCATGAGTGTTCCATCCAAGTGAGGGCGAGCCTGTCGCCATATTGGACACAAATTTCAGACTTCGTGCTGATACTAAGCAGAAAAACCCACAATATATTACTTTGCCCGATCCGGGATTGGAACTCAGGACCTAAGAGTGTTGCCGTACCGCGCATGCAGTACAACTACGCCACCGAGGCAGTGCAGGCATAATAGCATTCTAAGGTGATAATTATTTGTGTAAAAAAATTATAGCCAATGTATGCCCTAGGGATTTGAACCTGCGGACATTCGTCTCGGTAGTCTGTTCCACACCCAACTAGGCTATCTAAGTGTATGACACAGTAATGACAGCTGCTTAGGCGAATAGTTTGCTGACTTCTTTATTCAGTTTTATAAAAGATTCCCGCGGTTTCGACACAAGCCATTGCTAATGAGTTGCCAAGACCTGGAAACCTAAATTAATGCGACCACCTAGATTTCTTAATTACTTTATCTTATAATTTATTACGTTCCGAACTATGCCAACCGTTCTGTCCGTGTGGAATTATATTTGCATTAATTACTATTACATTTCTTGACTTTTTGTAACCTATACACCTTCTGTTTAACAATGGAGAAACTTATGTTACGACCAGTGGTGATGGGTCCATATAATCCGATTCCTGTCGGCTTCCTTTTATGTAGAATCTAATTATCATCATACATAGTAGGATGTATTTTACGTCCGCCATGATAGCGAATATAGTACTCAAGGTGTTAAAACCAGCTATAGTGGCCCACGTAAGTGTATCACTGCGAGATCAGCCTGTGTATATATGATACTAACAGGCCGGCATAATTATGTCGATTATCGAGAGGTAATCATCTCTCATCAGTCGACATTTTATTAGACACCACTCTACTTATCGTGATTTGCTGTGGGGTCACTTTGCCGTCGCGAATGGAAAAAAACAACCACATTTTGGCAGATCTATGTTAGGTCACAAGCTATAACAAGCAAGTCTATTGCACTTTACCTGGACTCCGAGCTGATATTGAGGAGAAAAGCCTGTTATTATATTACCCAACCATACACCACAGATTGTTGGTCAATGCACGCAATAAAAAACCTTTACTACACATTATTAAACGTATTTATTTATTAGAAAACCAACAGCTAACATACATTTTAATAAATTACTCAATAAACTAAACAAATGGCCATTTACAGGTTTTTACTGGTACGATAATGTATTTGTAGTGTTTCATAAAGTATTTGTAGTAGCTTCTAAATTTGTAGCTTCTTGTGAAGCTTCCAAATTATATTACGATATTGTCTTTGTTTAATGGGCTAAGCTTGAAATAAGTTTTAAATTAAATACATGTATTTCCTAACTTGGGCTTACATTATAGCTATAAGTTGTAATATTTGAACTAAAAAGAAAGAAAAAATATATATATTATTGCAAAGAAACAGTATAACGTACACATAGTAACATAACAAGAACAAAAACATAAAACTATAAAAATAAATTATACATATTGTGCCAACAATGGGAACCCTGACTCAGCTTCTTTGCAGTACTAGTCTGATAGCACAGCACTGATTTTCAATTAGGCACCCAGCCTTACTTATGGACACTAAGTAGGTATATTATAGAAACGATACTAAATATATAAAAGCGTATACAAACAAAACAAATACTAGAAAATTAATTCAGAATAAATCTTATTTAGAATGATTCATAATTACCTACGCATTATAAAACATCTCGCTCGCATCCGACTCTTAGAGCAACAAAGGAGAGGGAACTATAATTATTATTGTCATCGTAGTGTTACGTCAGCTGGAAAATCTAATACACAACATTCCCAACTTAAAACGCTTTGCAACCTCTATTTAGAGATGACTCCGTATCAAACAGGCATTGTAATCGATCTCCGCGTGTATCGATCGTAATTCCTGCGGGTAATGCTAGTAAGAGCGTGTGGTTGATCTAGGTTCGGAGCTTTACATCTAACTACGTTCTAGCTAAAGTGTCTGGAAAGGGTCTAATAATTTGTGCTCTGATAATGCTTTTTACGGAAATGGGTTACATCATAAATAAAAAAATTATGAGTTTTAAGATAAAGGTAATGAAAGTTCAAAATCGTTTAGAACATTGTTTGATATGAAAAATGTTCTTAATTTAATTTTAAAAAATATTTCGCCGTATTATATTCTTTTTAATATTCGATTTTTTGTTAAGATTTTAGTAATTAAGATTAACGTACGAGGAAAAATGAAATACATAATGTTTAATATTAATATTAAGTATTAATCTAACACTATCATCATACTGTAGTAGTTGACATTTTTGAATTACTAAAAATTTTATTTCCTTCGACATCTGTACATTTTAAGAAACATTTCTTGAAGTATCAGTGTGTCCGCTTATTAAATTTTCATGACCATTTCTAGGCGTAAACCTTACTATACATTCGATCGATTTTAAACCGCATTTACTCGTAGTAGAGTCGTAAACGGGATTGTACTGTTTTTCGGAGTAAGTATTTTTAATGTCACATTTGAGGAATATGCTTATGTAATTACTAAAATGTCAAGGTATACGCGTGTAGGTGTGCTATGATTATTACGAGAACATTCCTACAAGCACGTTCTACCTTGAGAAAGGGATTTTTTTTATAGAATCATACAAGGCCTTTACACATAAAAAATTAGATGATGATTTTCTAAAGCATTAGGCTATGACGTAAAAAAACTACCAAAATGTGAATTAAAACAATAAAAGCACGCTTTGTATACCAATAAAGATAATTAAAAAAAAAATGATAAAAAATTGCAGTCATTTTGTCGTTGTTGAGTTTACACAGCAGACGCGCACTCAGACGACTCAAATGACGTAAGAATTGAGCATGAATAATTTCAAGCCTCTTGTACGGGGAAATCTAAACATCCCCTTTGTTTCGCAAATGGGAAAAAATATAACACATTCGCATTCCCGTTTATGCAAAAGGCGCAAGGTTTAAACGGCTCAATGTAACCTTTTTGAGTGTTGTGCGTGTGTGCGCTACGAGGCTACGCGGCTACTTCGGCCAGTGTGCTACGAATCGCGCTACGGTGCGGACGCGTAGCGTGGTCCCGCGTTATAACCGGCTACCGCGACTTGTTGCGATGTTTGTGATATCCGACTTTCAATAAAACCGTGTTTAAATGAACCAAAAAATAAAACGATACATGCATGTGTTTTAAAAAAGTGGTGATTATTTGTTATGTTTCAAAAATAATATTCCGTAAATTTTATTAGACGGTACTTTAATTCGGTTCCATAATCAACAAAGGAGGTTGTGTTACTACAATTATTATCCCATCCCTAAGGACCAGGCAGCGATTTTATGGTGAAGACACATTGTTTGATTTATTACACGCGGCGTAAAAAATATGACAGAAAACCTTTTATATCATTTATCTTCGTGAGCCAAGGAACAGGGTATAATATACCTTTCTCATTGCCCGTAAAAATGTAATTTCGCTATTTACAGCTTTTTCTAGAATGTACTTAATGTTATAGAGCTTGATTTATAGGTTTTGTAATATTTTATGGTTCTCTTCGGTTGGGATTTCTCGTGCGAAACACGGTTTCAATATATTTTTTCGATATTTTAGAAGTAAGATATATTAGTAATTTTATGGATTTCGAAATTAAATATTTTAGGTTTCATTTTGGTTGAGATTTCGCGTGCGAAATAGGGTTTCACAATATTATTTCGATATCTTTGAATCATATATTAGTAATTTTATAGATAACGTTTTTTTTTTTGGAAAAATCATAAGGTAACAAACTCTGTATCATATAAATTAACTAAATAGAAATTTAAGGAATTGTTTATAATATAACTAGACTTCAATTCATATCTTTATCATGCTCCTTAAATTAAGATTTTAACGTTAAGAGTAACTAAATAGACCGCTATATAACATATCTACTTTAATACTATCTGTATTTTTTTTTATTGCTTTGAATGTCGAAACGTGCTTGCCGTTCGCCTGATGGTAAGCGATACGACCGTCCATAAACAGTTAAAACACAATCCAACACTTTGAATTACAAAGTATTGTTTGGTATTCCACTGCGTTCGCCATCCTAGGACATGAGATGTTAAGTCTTATTACGTCCAGTAGTTACACTGGCTACAATGTCCTTTAAACCGGAACACAACAGTGACTACACACTGCTATTCGGCAGAAATAGATATTGCGGTGGTACATACAGGCGGACTCTCACATATGAGAGACCCACCACCAGTGTAATATTGAGTCATTTATTGTTATTCTACAGCTGGTAACAGACCTCCGTTTCGATTAAGAGATTAAGCCTTTTGTCCATAGGGCTTAGTGTTTAGAATAATTACTACATACATAACATCACGCATTTTATCCCCGAAGGGGTATGCAGAGGCGCAACTAGGGTACCCACTTTTCGCCAAGTATGTTCCGTCCCATGATGTGATAGGGGGCGAGCCTATCGCCACATCGGGCACAAATTCCAGACTCCGGGCTGATACTGAGCAGAAAAACCCAAATATCACTTTGCCCGACCCGGGATTTGAACCCAGGACCTCAGAGCGCTATTGTACCGGACGTGCAATACAACTACGCCACCGAGGCAGTCAGAATAGAATAATTACTAAAAACAACATTTTATATTCTAAAGCATTTTTTGGAAAGCTATAAAGAAAATATGAAGATTTGTAAGAAATTAAAAGTACCATGATGTTTATTAGTTGATAAAAAAAATGATAACAAAGAAAAATAATCTAATGCCTCTTTGGTACTTCAAGCCTAGTGTTTACCTCCTTTTACATAAAATAAACGAAGCATGAAAAACTTTTTTGGGTAGGCTAACAAGGGTGACCACTGAAAAATCCCCGCAGCTTTCAGCATTGTTGGCATAGTGTAGTTTATTTTGTTGTGAATTTTTTTAAACTTGCCAGTGGAACACAGTTGCTCTATTTTCCTGTTACCTTGAATTTTTGACACTTTTATATGGAAAAAGATGTATGTAATTTAATGTTACCTCCAAATCCCTCTCAGTAGTAGGGGAGGCCCGTGCCTAGCAGTGTGACAGTATATAATACAGAGCTGATATTATTAACTTCATTTTATTTTAATGATGTCATTTAAGTGGCTTGGAGTACAAATCTGTGTGTTTGTACTTTACAGAACTTTGTAGCACTCATTAATGAGATTAGCTTATTATAATATAAACTAGGGTACAATAAAAGTATTTTAAAGATATTCAATACTATCTACACATATTATAAAACAAATTCCCGCTCCGTCTGAAGGCGATAAACACAAAAACCACCCAACAGATCTATGGTATGGGGATAACTGAAGACCTTGGGAAGGACATAGGCATCTTTTATCTTGAGAAAATAGATAAGGGGACTTATATGCCGGAAAAACTGAGCTGCGAGTAAAAACTTGTATAATATAAATATAATACTCTGCATACCATATGACATACATCATATGTTTATATGTTAATTTTTTTTTTCTAACCTTGCGCATGTTGTGTTTGCCTGTTATTAGAATTGCAATTAGTCCAGATGTTTTGTTTTTTGTTTTAGTTATTCGTATGTAATATTGTAAATTCTGTTGGTAATCCCTAATAAATAAAATAAAATAAAAATATCCACATTACTATATTAGGACTACCTTGTATAAGTAGTTGTTACCTGGTAAATATATAAATATATGTCTTTTGTTTGGAGGGGACGAACAAAATATAAATAAACCATACTCAATAAAAAAAAAAAAACTATTCTTCATATAGATGTCAACTACACGGAATCTAATAAAGATGAATAAAGATAATTGACAAAGTATGGATGGATATTAATTTACTTTTTATTGTTTCTTTTCTCAATATGGTATAGGTTAAATGGAAAGAGGCTTACTTCACATAATTAAAGAACCTTTTTAATAGGTAAATGTTATAGTTACGACTACAGTGTTATGGTCTCGGGTTCGATCCCCGGACCGGGCAAAATGATATTTGATTTTCTACCCAGTATCAGACCAAAATTCAAATATTGTGTCTGACATAGCGATAGGCTCGTCCCACACATCCTGGAATGCAATAGGCTCGGTGAAAAGAGGGTGCACCAGTTACGCCTAAGCCTACCTCTTCGGGGATAAAAAGCATCTGTGTATTATAATAAACTAAAACTTCATACTACATTATTTCAATAGACTAAGTATTTTGTGAAGTCTCCACCAATTTTTTTTATATGGTCACGCACCCTTCTGCATCTGATGGTGAGTGGATAAAGGTCCAATAGAATGTCGATTGACGGGAGATGATTAGCCCTCGACAGTCGACACAATTATGCCGGCCTGTTGGCACAGGATATACACAGATTGATCCCAGGATGCGACATACTTACGTGGGCCACTATGGCGGGTTTTAATATTGTGTACGGTGGTCACTATCCGGTCGGATATGAAATATGAATCCCTCCTAGCCGAATTTCGGCCACGGCGGCCAATCTCAACGGAGATCAAGCCACCTGGCTTTGCGTACCTACGCAGGAGATATTATAGTGCACAAGTGTGTGCGCAATACACAGGTGCATTCTCTGTTCCTTCACTTTCATAATTCGGTGAGACGGCAATCCGACATAACCGGAGAGAGATCAGGCGCAGGACCAACGGCTTTACGTGCTTTTCGAGGCACGGGGGTATCACACCGCCAACTTCCTGACTCCGAGCTGCGACTGAGTAATTTTTAAGATGGAAAAACCCAGTCACAATTATTTTGGCCCGACCCGGGATTCGAACCCAGGACCTCAGCGCGGCAGTCGTACTTGTACCGTGTACACTTACAACTACGCCATCGAGGCAGTCAAAAAATAGTATGAAATATATCCTACCACCAGCCAATATATCTATTTGTAAAATTCTTTCTAATATAAATGCAAAAATAATTAAGTTACACATCCGCAGCTGAATACTGAACCAATTTTGATTTATTATTATAGATATTGATATATTTGAAGCTTATACCTTATAAAGGGTAATTCATTGTCAAAGAATCCATATAACCCAATTCCTACCAGCTTTCCTTCCATAATTTATATAGAATCTAATCATCATTAAAACGACTTGTGGACCGCATTTAAGAACAGGAGTACCTATACATAGTGTGGTCCTTTCGGAAAATGTCTATGTGCCACATTTCAATATTATGTCAAAAACCGAATTGCACAACTAATCGTAAAACTGCGAACAAAAACTAGTGAATAATTATATCAATAATACAAGCATAACACGAGTTGTTTACCTATAAAAATATCGTTGTTTATTTTGTTTGTTTTTGTCCAAACGTTTGGAATAATCATAACATGTTCGAATCATTTGTTATTTGAGTCAGAATATTAACGAAGGTTGGAATTGAATTATTTATTCTTTATTGTTATTTTTGCGGTAGTAATCATTGACGTATATTTTACAGGCACGAACGAAAACTATTTGTTCAAAATCTAAACTAAAATTACCATTTTAGTTTAGATTTTGAACAAATAGTTTTGAGACCTAAAAATCACTGTTATAACCTATATATTCCCTTGAACAACAAATGATTTTACCTATTTGACTATTTTTTATTCACATCCAAATTTACACTTAGACTCGAGTTCTTATATCATGAGCGTCATTCCGTACATAACCACACGCTGTCAATGTTGAAATCATACTAGTCAGGTATACGGATTGCAGTACAGTTGAGTCGAACACAATGAGTGTACGGAACGCTAGCTCTACTACGTAGTACATATATATCGATGGTAGTAATGGAACTATTTTTGCACGATGCTAAACTTGTATACTTTTATTGTTTGCGAAGGTTGATAAGTATCCGTTTTAAGTTGACCTTGCTTATATAGGACACCGTATATTTAGAAGGGTTCAGATTGAATACCTTGTGGTTTTCCAAGAACTGTAACGGACGTCTTAGGACGTATTTTACATTGTGAGTAATCGGTAATAGTTGAATATAAGTTAAATACGAAAGTCAAGATATAAATGGTATTCAATATTAATATATGTATTAACTGTCTTATACGTTAATTTGTGAACTAATTAATTATTGTAAACAGTTTTTATTGATAAAGCGCTTTTCTTATGGCCTTTTATCTATTTGAATCGATACAAGGTCCATCTGTTCAAGTATTTATTTTAAGTATTTATTATCAGAAAAAAAATATTGTTAAAGAGTTCGATAACAATTTTACTAACTATTCTTGTTAATTAACAAAGCGTTACAAATTTTCCTATTTATTACATAAACAGGACTAGCAACCTGATCCATACGCAACTAAGACTATATATAATATAATAATAATATCAGCCCTGTATTATATATTGTCCCACTGTTAGGCACGGGCCTCCTCTACTACTGAGAGGTATTAGGTCTTAGTCCACCACGCTGGCCTAGTGCGGATTGGTAGACTTCATACACCTTGGAAATTCCTATAGAGAACTTCTCAGATGTGCAGGTTTCCTCACGAAGTTTTCCTTCACCGTTAAAGCAAGCGATAATTCACAAAGAATACACACATAATTTTATAAAAGTCAGAGGTGTGTGCCCTTAGGATTTGAACCTGCGAACATTCGTCTTGGCAGTGCGTTCCACACCCAACTAGGCTATCGCCGCTTTTCTAAGACTAAGACTATACCACACGTTATTTGGACAGTGTGTAAGAAGCACGTAACGCATCGCAACGCGTTAAAGAAGATAGAAATTGGCTTAAAGATTATCATTCCACCCTGATATCACGAAGATATAACAAGATGCGATGCACTCCAAAACTGTGTATCTTTTGGATACGTATGTGCTCTATACACGCGTTTTTACTTCACTCGTGTCTTTACTGGTGGTAGTCTCTCTTATATGAGAATCCACCTGGTCTACCGAAATTTCTATTTCTGCCGCCAAGCAGCAATATGTAGTCACTGTCGTGTTTCGGTTTGAAGGACATTGTAGCCAGTATAACTATTAGACATAGTGAGACTTAACATCTCATGTCTCAGGATGGCAAGCGCAGTGGAATACCAAACAATACTTTGTAATTAAAGGTATTGGATTGTATTTCTACTGTTTATTGGCAGTCGTATGCTTTTTATCAAGCGAATGGCAAGCTCGTCTCGTCATTTAAAGCCATAAAAAGAAACTTGTGCGCGAAGACCCTAACTTAACCAAATAGTTCTTAAAATAATTATTAAGCCATTTAATTAGGAAATAGACTCTCTATTCCTTTATAAATTAGATTATAATATTCTTTAATATATAACTTTTAATGTTCTTCTTCTTCTTATATATAACTTTTAATTCTTTAATATATAGCGGCGATAGTCTAGTTGGGCGTGGAACGGACTGCCAAGACGAATGTCCGCAGGTTCAAATCCCAAGGGCACACACCTCTGACTTTTTTCTAAAATCGTGTGTATTCTTTGTGAATTTCTCGTTCGCTTTAACGGTGAAGGAAAACATCGTGAGGAAACATGCACATCTGAGAAGTTCTCTATAGGAATTTCGAATGTGTGTGAAGTCTACCAATCCGCACTAGGCCAGCGTGGTGGACTAAGGCCTAATCCCTCTCAGTAGTAGAGGAGGCCCGTGCTCAGCAGTGGGCAAGTATATAATACAGGGCTGATATTATTATTATTATATAACTTTTAGACGAAATCTAACTAAATACACTAATATAATATGCTATTTGGAAGGCATTTACATTAAGTACAGATATAAATTATGTACTTAAATATAAAAGATGTTCCAGCAGTATTTTTGAGAAATCTAAATACTTATCTTTGTAAAGTAAGTACATAATACATTTTTGTTGACTGACAAAAACACAGTTCAAACGGATAGTTCATAAATTTAAAAAATATTTCTGCAGTTCTTTATAATTGACAATGATAAACGATTTTTGGAAATTCATCAACCAAAAGAGTTAAATAGCATATGGCCGTTTCTTTGAAATGAATAAAATTGCACCGAAACTATAATTCATACTTAATGTAAACAAACAAAGAACGTCGCAATAAAGCGAAATATTACACAACTAAAAAAGAAAAAATATGGCAATAGGCTCGCCCTGTCACATCATGGGACGGAGTAAACACAAGCAATATGTTACAACTTACATCTCTGTCGACCCCTTTGTCTATAAAAGGTATGAGTTTGTACGTTGAATGTTTTATTTGCACACAATTATTTTAGCCTTAAATGACCTTTGTCAATAAAAGGTGTGATAAATAATTGTATTTTGCCCACATTTTTTTTAACGTAGACGACCTCAAAAAGCCTTTTTCAACTCATAATTCTCTTATCCCCTCTCGAACGTCAATATATTGTCTTACAGACACGATCAAAACATAAATCTAACTTTACAACAGATTTATGACATAGTAATGTGTAACAAAAAGCATTCATCGTTTCGGCACGCGCACTAAAATCAAATTGTACTTAAATTTTGTTTTTATTGGAGTCGTAAAAATCTAATTCGAAGTTTACATCGCTGATTTGTGATAAGAATTATTTATTACTGCGTTTGGTGGTATTTTTTAGAATTTGTTAGCGGGAATATAATTAAAGTGTCAGTTTTGTGACGAACGCACATAGTTAAAAAAAATGCTTTTTTTTAAATTCTTTGTCGCTTTTTTATAGTAAACAAGATCCACTCAGAAGTGTCTTACTCTTCGACAATTAATTCTGATAAGCCTTAACAAACTTTCATATTTATAATATTAGATAGAAGTAAGAGAAAAGTTGTTGAAAAACAAATAAGACTGATATCGTAATTAGTGTCAATTTCTAACCACGACATAAATTTAATTAGTTAAGACTATTAAAAAGTTTGAATTTATTACACTTTTACACTCGATAGTCGACCTTATTCGGGAATCAACGGGAATATTATTATTTACTATTACTATTCCGTTGGCTCAGCGACTCAAACGAGAGACCTCCAGCTGTCCATGTCCTGCAACAACTAATTAACCAACCATCAAACACAATAAGTATTTTCACCATAAAATCACTACTAAAATTCAATCACAATCAACTTATAATACAGGAGCCAAAACCCATCAAAAACAAATTACAGTCACTGCATCCCTAAAGCATTAATCCCAGTTGCGTTATAAAAATAAATGAAACGACAAAAAATAAATGAAGTGCGCTCGCTAAATTAATGAACCTTTAAATGAAGCGAGCTGACAGCATGCGGAATGTACCGTTCGGGGTGACAGAGTGAACAGTTCATAAATACGGGATGAGGATCGAAAGGACTTACTTTTGGTCGATGCTTCAGGCGCTGGCTTTGTTACCCACCATGGCTTTGAAAGGTGAGTTAATGTTTCACTTATTTGTCGACATCGATTGATTTTTAAGCAGAGTGCCAACGCCATCTATCAGCATTTAACAGAATCATCGAATTGTTTTGTAAAACGGAATGAAACGCCACCTATCGGCGTTTGACAGAATCTACACAACACAGTGAAATGGGGATGTCAGCTGACATAATATAAGCGGTGGCGCGCTAGCAGTTCAGTTGACGGTACTTGACTGTAGTTGACTAGCTGGCCGCAGTTGGCTGTGATCAGGTGTGCGGAGAATAGTGCTGTGGGTGTGTGGGGACTGTCTCGCGTTCCGTTATCCGACATATCCCCGTATACGCCCCAGATACTTAGCTGTAACTAGCTGAGGAGGATCATGGCGAAATTCACCGTGTAAGCCGACATATTTGTTTTTGGTAATGTATCTCCAATGGCTGATGAGTGTAGGATTCATAAGGTCGACTGGCGGGAATCATCGCCAGTCGATATAATTATGTTGTTTGTAATCGGAATATACAAGCTGGTCCACGAATGCGACACACTTACTTGGGCTACTATGCAGTTATTTTATGTGCACGACAAAGTGACTACCGCACCTGATGGTAAGTGGACTGGGGTCCAATAGAATGTCGAGTGATGAGATATGATTACCTCTCGGCAGTCGACATAATTATGCCGGCCTGTTGGAATCGAATATACATATGCTGTTCCCGGAACGCGACACACTTGGGCCCTTCTAGCGGGTTTTAAACCTTGTGTACCGTGGTCGCTAGCCGGGAGAATACAAACATACTAATAGCAGCAGTCATAACTAACTATTATACATAAATTTAGATTGATTGGCTTAGTTGTATTGCTTACGATGGACGTGCCGAGACCTCGAGTTCAATTCCTGGGTGAAGTGTAGGTTTTTGTGCTAAGTCTGGAATTGTGCACGAAAAGTTTTACTCCCTATTATATGAGACTTTAGAGAGTTAGTTATAAACCAGACATAAGGACCTAGCCACAAAAGTTTTTACTGTTTGGTAATAAGTCGTTGTCTTATTTGAAATGTCGGAGCGACGAAAGGTCACAGCGTCCTTAGATATTAATACGAAAATAACATATTTATAAAAAAATGTGCTACTATGCGCATTGGAAACGTGCAAATCACGACATCGAAAAACATTAATTATTTTACATTGATGTTTTGCTATTTCACGGTAGATTGAATAACCATCGTATGAGTGTACATTTTTTGTATGACAATTTTTACAATGTCCGCTCAATATGATCTTAAAATTCATTGGTAGATACAAGAATTGACCTAGACAGGCTCTCGTGCAGATGAAAATAAAGCAACCTAGAAAAGTAAATTATAAGACCGTGGTATCCGACCGCATCAAATGTCTACCTAACTTAAAGAATTACATTGTGCGTCTCAGAATTTTTGTTCGCCGAAATTTTTCCTGTATTTAATTACGTCAAAACGTCAACTGGATGATATGTAGGAATTTTCTTTCTTCTATTTTACTGAAAGAGGTAGAAATTGCGATGTAACAGTGACAAGGTAGTTAATGCAGCTTTATAATTCCGAGAACAAAAGAAGTAATGAAGTTTGGACTTTTACATTGATATTTTTTTACCTGCACCTGGTGGTAAGTGGAGTGGAGTCCAATAAAATGACGACTGACGAGAGATGATTACCCCTCGGCGGTCGATACAATTATGCCGGCCTGTTGGAACCTGATATACGTACCTCGTACATCGACTGATCCCGAAATGAGACACACTTACATGCGCCACTATGGCGGGTATTAACAATCTATGTACGGTGGTGGCTATCCGGGCCAAAATTAAATATATCCTACCACCAGTAAATAGTTTAAGAGATACATCGTTAAAACCATTTCAACCCCTATTTTCAAGATGGCGGCCGTGGGACAAGGGTGGCGACCCCACAAACTTGGTTTTAGCTTTACACTGACCCCCCCTACACTTCAAAAAAATAAAATTGCGTCCTCTAAAAAACGCAACCCCAAATGTAACTTTTCAATGGACTAATAGGTTAGTTTATAACCCGCATTAGAAATCACTTGGTAATACGTCAAACTTCGCATTCTCTTTGTTCATTAGTAATACTAACGTGTCAATCTCGTGTCAGAGATAGTCGAGATCACCATTAAAGGAACCTCTGTGACGACGATAACTGAGTAACTGAAATTCGTCCCGAATCTGATGTCTAGTGGAACCAAAATCGATTAGTTTGATATTCGATTTAAATTGGAATGTGGAATACTAGGCCCCGTGTTAATAGATGAACGCAGTATCGCCAAGTGCGATATTAGCTGAGATGCTGTCAAATTAAATGCAGCATCTTAAGTGTCGCTTGTTTATAAACAGGTATCAACATCTCAAATGATATCTAAAGTATATACACGGCAACAGCCTAGTTGGGTGTGGAACGGACTGCCGAGACGAATGTCCGCAGGTTCAAATCCCAAGGGCACACACCTCTGACTTTTCTAAAATTATGTGTGTATTCTTTGTGAATTATGGCTTGCTTTAACAGTGAAGGAAAACATCGTGAGGAAACCTGCATATCTGAGAAATCGAGGGTGTGTAAAGTCTACCAATCCGCACTAGGCCAGCGTGGTGGACTAAAGCCTAATCCCACTCAGTAGTAGAGGAGGCCCGTGCCCAACAGTGGGACAGTATATAATACAGGGCTGATATTATATACACATAGCATATGACGGAGAAAGCTCGGTTTCTTACACAACGCCTACTCATGAGAGCGACCTACTAAGTTGAGAACGATCTCTTGAATAACAACTTAAGTTTTGTTTATTAAATCGTTCAATACATTAAATGTCTACTTGAAATTTGACTCAAGGTTGAGATTAGTTTATTAATAAGAGCCTTAGTCTTGTTCCCGGGCCCAGTCGCTTGAATTATCTTTCCCAGAATAAAAGTCCAGCGGCCGTACCCAAGATTTCTAAAATCTTTAACGTTTATAGATAACAGAAAAAATAAACATGTACTATCGATAAGCGTATCATTAGTATATATCATTATTATGCATTACGTTAGCGTTAACAATTGTAGGAAGGCATCTTTGCTACACCCTATCTCTCCGGTCATGTCGGATCACCGTCTCACCGGCCTAGGAGAGTGAAGGAACAGAGAGTGCACTAGTGTATTGCGTACACACTTGTGCACTATAATATCTCCTGCGTAGTTAGCTGATCTCTCGAGATTAGTCCCTATGACAGAATTTGGTTAGGAAGAAATCAATGCGTAACTTGATTTATCTGCGGTTTTTGCTTTTACTTTTTTCATTATAGTTAAATGAAGAAACGAGCATGCCTCTCGCCTGATGGTAGGCGATATCAGATTAAACTCCGTCGAATTCACTCTATTAGGCCGACATATTACCTCAGTCGTCCCTCGCGTAGTTCTAAATATAAAGCCTCTACATTAACCTCTCATATGCTTTAAAAGTAGTCTGACGGATTTGCATTAATTAAACTCAAACATCAGCTCCGTGCAATGTAAAAAGGAAAAAATATTTAATATTTCACCAACACGCTAAACCCTGCACAACGTGCGCATTAAATAAAATACATCTTAAAACTTGTTAATTAAAACTCGCTAAGCTTTTGGGCGAACATTTAAAATTCATATCATATTAACTTAGCCAACACTTACTTATAACTTAGTCGAGTTAAGTAACCTCGTCTTGCATAATCCGCCGCGTTTCGAATTGATTGTGTTCTTTCTGAATTTTTAATGTATTCGTCATAATTACACGTTAGTGTAGACTGCTGTTTAATTATGGTATTTAAATATTCTGGCCATAATGTTCACTTTACTTTGGCTGAGGTTGGTTAAAGGTCGATTCAGGTTATCTTAACTATTTATTATACGGAATTGAGTATAATTATCATTATGTTCTATTTTACATTATTAATTTATGTATTAAGAATTGGTAATCCATTTTCGGGGATCGTAATTTTTTTTATATTACTGTACTGTAATCTATATATATATAGCTGAAGAGTTTGTTTGATTGAACGTGCTAATCTCAGGAACTACTAAACCTATTGAAGTTTTTCACTAATAGGAAGCTACATTTGAGTGCTATCATATCGTATCAGCCTATAATATCCCAATGTTGGGCAAAGGCCTCCCCAAGATCCTTCGATGAATCACGATCCTGCCCTATAGTGAACCAGTTATTTTTAAATGGATCCAGTTCTGCCCGCCATCTCTTCTTTGGTCTGTCGCGACGCCTACGAGCAGTGTCAGAGCTTCACAAGGTAACAATCTTCGCCAAAAATTCGTCAGGCATACGACGTACGTGACCAGCCCAGTTCCATTTAAGTATAGCGGCTTTCTGAGCTACATCGGCTGAGTTTTATAGGCCAGTTTTTATCTCTGGAAAATATAAAGTAGGATTTTTATCCCGGAAAAACTTTTTCACACGGGCGGAGACACGAGCATAAGCTAGTATCTATATATTATGTAACATGAAGAAAAACTTTGTACTATGTTTTAAGCACATTATATGGAGTAGTTAAGATTTGGCATAATTAAAGTTCATATGGTAGAGTGTCGAAAAATAAAAAAATATGTATAAAAGGTACAAATATAATAATTCGACGATATAATTTCGACTGGAGGATGACTAAATAAAATATTTGAAAGCACGTAAAACCGTTGGTCCTGCGCCTGATCTCTCTTCGGTCATGTCGGATTGCCGTCTCACCGGACTATGAGAGAGCAGGAACAGAGAGTGCACCTGTGTATTGCGCACACACTTGTGCACTATAATATCTTTTGCGTATCTGGCTGATCGTCGGTAAGATTGGCCGCTATGGCCGAAATTCGGACAGGAAAAAAACAATATTTTAAACCGTAGAATATTTAAGATATATATGTATATATCACTATATTTTTTTGTAGGCACGACAGAGCTAAAAAAATATCAATGTATTGTTGCATGTACACGACAACTACGTTTATATTTTTATCATAATGCTATACAGCACACAACTCAAACAGTCCGAAAATAAAACAGTTTATTTCATAAAGCCATTTATAAACTGTTTATTTGATTTCCATCGTCAATTTGAAGCAGATACCGATCATGAATAACTTATAAATTACTACAGTCTATTTTCCATTTTCGTATTGATGACTCATTGTATAGTTGGATAATATCTTTACTGAAAAGGTTTATTATGTCTTTTTTTACTGTACTAGAAGTGGCTCCCGGATTCGCCTGCGTGAAAATTATTTCCCGCTACAAAACACACAAACATACATCAAGCATTTGACTCTGAAAGGTTATGCAGAGGCGTAACCAGGGCACCTACTTTTCGTCAAGTGTGTTCCGTCCCATGATGTGATAGGCGAGCCTATCACAATATCGGGCACGAATTCCAGACTCCGGGCTGATACTGAGCAGAAAACCCAAATCTCACTTTGCCCGGCACGGGATTCGAACCCTCAGAGCTGCCATACTGCGCATGCAGTACAACTACGCCACCCAGGCAGTCTACGTCTCCGCTACAATAGCCCTTAAAACTCTACGTTACCAGTGCCATCTATTTAAATAATCGGATTATAAAATATCCATTATTTCCCATAGGAGCCAATTACCAGGATCAAAAGTAGTCTATGTGTTAATTCAGGATATTGTCTACCTTAAATTTCATCTGAATCCGTTCAGCTATTTCTGCGTTTACTTCTGACAAACATACAAACATCCGAACATTTTTAACAACTTTTGCGTTTAGAATATTTGTAAGAGGTAATAATAAATGGTCCGACTTGATCAGGGTGTATTACTCGGCAAGGAACTTGGACACACTACCGCCAATCACTGATTGGTGATTGTAGCTACACTAACGTGTAAAACCCTCCGTGGCAAAGGTTCTATATAACCCGATACCTGCCGGCTTCCCTTTATGTAGAAATTAATTATCATGAGATCGATTGCAGACCGCATTCATGCATATTAGTACTTATATGTTTTGTCGGGTTCCCTTTCTTGACATTTTTCGTCAAGCAGCAGTACCCGGTCACTGTTGTGTTCCGATTTAAAGAACATTGTAGCCAGTGTAACTACTCGACATAATAAGACTTAACACCTAATGTCTCGGGATGGCGAGCGCAGTGGAATACCAAACAATACTTTGTAATTCAAGGTGTTGGTATTTCTACAGTTTATGAACGGTCGTATTGCTTCTCATCAGGCGAACGGCAAGTTCGTCTCGTCATTCAAAGCAATAAAATATAAAAACTCGTGTCCCTAATAAATAGACGATCCAACGTGCTATTCTGTCGCATAAAAATAACCTTTGGTATTTACATGAATTTCCACTTTCGATCCGCCTCTATCAATATGTCTGTAATTAAAAAACTATTTTGTGTGAAAAGGTCATTTATTGTATAGTGTTTCCGCGTAACCAAACCATAATTTAACGGGGCGTGAGCTCATTTATAACTTTGTTGTAAAGGGAATTAGTAATGCCATATTATTTAATGAAATACTTCGCACCTATCATTTCCATTACGACTTTAATAGCTTTATTAAATATTTTATTTATTTTTTATTGATGACAGTAGATTTTGTTCGAGCCTTCACTCGCGTGAGAAGATTTTGTCCGTTACAAAACTCCCTAAAACACAGTATATTTAGCTATTCTATTTTAAAAATTAGATAAAAATATATAATTTTTCATGGGAGCAATTGGCAAATTATCGAGATAAAAAGTAGATTGTGTTAATCCAGGACTAATCTACCCGTGTGGCAAATTTTATCCACATCCGTTCAGCTGTTGGTGGGTTTACTTCTAAGCAACATCAAAACATTTCAAAAACTTTGGCATTCATTAAGAAGTAAGATGCGATTATTATAAGTCACTTTTTATAATAGTTAAAAGTAAGATGCGATTATCATTGGTCACTTTTTATCAAAGAAAACATGGTCGAAATATTATGAAGGAAAAGTCTTACGCGGGTATTGTCACAACCGACAGGGTTATAGCATCACAGAGCGACATCCAGGCAGATGGTATTTGCTTGCTGAGACATAAGTCGAGTCCCGCGGGATCAAATCTGAATTAAATACTTTACTCCCCTGATATTTTATTCGAAAGCAGACTTGCGCGAACCACGTACAAACTCGAATTTAACACACTCCTTCGCCATAGTTGCCAAAATGAAGTGTCTGCCCACCCCTGAAGAGAGAAAGCGCGATGCTTTATACGTGATCTTCATGTAAACCCTACATTAGCATACGGTGACAGGTGCGACCGGGTCCAATCGACCCGGGGCAATATTTTTTGACGTTTCCCCACTTAACCCCACCCCAGCTTTGCTTTATGTAAGCTGTTTTATTACAGTTTCACGGCTTTTGTTTTATTATTTGGGTTGGTTTACGCGTTCAAGTGTTGTATACGTTTATTTGATTGCGATGTGTACGTTGGGGTCTGTTTTTGAAAGGCGATAATTTGTTACGTTTTTTTGGTTGTAAACATTTTATTTGTTCACGTGTTTCTTTTGGCAATGCTTTAGTGATGTTTATATAGATTATATCTAACAATTGGTTCTTTACTCGGTTATCGGTGAGGGCTCTAGATATATTTGACATTTGATAGCGACTTATAAACATAATGTTATTGTTTATTCTTTAATAATAAGTAGACATCTTGTTAATGTAACTAAATATGGAAGAGTGGAGTGTCCTAAAACAAATATATTATATATTAAAAAGGATTTTTCAAATACGGTTTTATTATGTGTATTTTATTAGATATGAAAATAAATGTATTATTATTATTATAAGCGCTTAGTAAAAATTCATGATAGTTATTCTTTTTAGTAATCGCGTTCGGCAACTGTCTATTTTTTTATAGCTATAGCAAAGTGCCCTGCACCTGGTGGTCAGAGAGGTCCAAATAAAGTCGCCTGACGATATTTCCTTATCTCTCGCCAGTCTCAAGTTTATAGACAATTTATTTAGACTATATACTGCACATAGCATCAGATCTAATTGAGACACTTTTACGGTATGATGCATTAGCATTTACTCGCTAGTCTAGTTCTCTAGTCTAGTTTCTCTTACGTTTAACGCCTTGTCCAGAACAAATACCCCATTGTTTATTTTACTGGGATAAAAATAGTTAGTCCAAGAGATGGTATATCCGTGTGCCAAATTTCGTCCAAAGCCTTTTCATGGTTCATGCGTTTACTTGGTCTCATTTTTTTGCCGGGATTAAAATTGTTAGTCCAGGAAATGGTTTAGTCATGTGCTAAATATCATCCAGTCTTTCAGTTTGTTTACTTGTAACATCCAAAGATTCAACAAATAGGTATACAAATAGATAAGGCAATTCAATTGAAGTATCCAACTGACGTCACCCGGCCGTAATGGAAGGAAACCCTACATTAGCAACTTGGCTATAAGCTGCTAAATTATTCATATGCTAATACGTAGCCAGCCATTTTGTTTCTTGAATATCCCTTGCAGTTAGGGATGTTGTTTGGTCAAAAAAGTACAAAAAATATCTACCCACGTTTAGACTTTTATAATTTCGAAATATAAAATAGACTGTAATAAGTTAGTCCACCACGTTTTGCTGTTGGTAGGATATGTTTAACATCCACCCGGTTAGCGACCACCGTATGCAAGGTGTTAAAGCCCGCTAAAGTGGCCCACGTCAGTGTGTCGCGTTCCCGATTCAGCCTGTATATCCGGATCAAACAGGCCGTCATAATTGTGTCGACTGCCGAAGGGGTAATCATCTCTCGTCAGGCGACATTCTATTGGACCCCACTACACTTACCATCAGGCGCACTGGGGTAACTGTCGCGTACGTATAAAAAAGACGTTGTCTTTGATGGTAAACTTAACATACATTAAGCATTAAGAGGTTATTATTAACAAAACCATTGTAAGATCTACAAAATTGCGAAACCACCATTAATGCACACTATGATTTACAACGCGCACAATGAATATCATTAACAATTCAAAAACATCGTAATAAATTCTCAAACAATCCAAAGCATAAATTAAAAAGAAAAACATTTTAAGAAATATTTCATGATCTAATTTATGAGAGCTTAAATTAAACATTTGTAACAACAAAGATTTTTCACATCGTATTTTCGCTATTACGTTTTAATTCTACGTTAGGGAAAATTTATTGTTAATGTTAGGTCTCTATCTAAACTAGTTTCGGGGGAAGGTCAGTATAATTTCAATTTTATTATGATTGCTTTTAGCGTAGACGTTAAACGAAGAGGGATAATGTAGAATATTCGTTTAATGTTTTAATTTTATCGCACGTCGTTGTTTTCTATAATCTCATCATCATCAGCCTATATCTTTGTCCAGTGCTGGACATTGGCCTGCAATGCGGCATTTTACCCTGTTTTAGGTCTGTGGCATCCAGTTCTTACGAGCGACTTTTCGCAGATCGTCATTCTACCTAGCTGGAAGGCGTTTGCTACGCTTCCCGAGTCGTGGTCTCCACTCAAGAACTCGTTTAACCCATCGGTTATCGGTTCTTCGACAGATATGCCCTGCCCACTGCTACTTCAGTTTGCTAATCCTGTGTTATGTTGACTTGTATAACTGTGTATATTATAGAACAAAGTCACCAAAAGCTAAAGCTGTCTGTCTGTTTGTGATCGATTTTCTCACCTACTGCACGGATTATTGTACAGTTTTTACTAAAAGATAGTGCAATTCTTGGGGAAGGTTTTGGTTATTAATACATTACGGTTTATTTTATTTATTTATTTATTGCACTTAATATACAAATGTATACAGGCGGACTTAATGCCATAGGCATTCTCTACCAGTCAACCTTAGGGTGGTGCAGAGATAATCAAGGTTTATGTAAATTGACATTGAAATATAACCATATAGGTAGGTACAGAGGTTATGTTGTTTCTGGTTTTTAGTGGATTTTTAAGACTTTATAATTTTTTATTAAAATATTTTTTTAGTAACACGAACTTACATTCCTGATAGGCTTTTGGTCCTGAGAAAATATTTATCCCGAAAAACATTATCACTATGGTGGAGCCATTTTTAGCCGACTTCATAAGAGAAGGAGGTTCTCTTCACCGACCGATTATTCAGCGACTCCAAGATTTGTAGCCAGTACGCAGGTAATATTATTTCTTGGTTTTTAGTGGATTTTGAAGGTGATATAAATTTTTATTAAAAAGTTTCTTCACTAATCGGAACCTCACATTCCTGATAGGCAATAACCCTGAGAAATTATTTATCCCGGAAAACTTTATAACGCGGGCATAGCCGTAGACCAAAGATAGTTATAAATAAAATTGATTAAAACAGAATGTTCCTGTATCGATCACGGGTCGCGCGGGCGAGGGTTCATCAAAAATTATGCAGGCGCTTATATGTGGCGAAAGGCATGTAAATGCTAGGGGAGGGTTGTTCGAGGGGTAGCGGCAGGAAATTATTTACAATTTAACTGGAAAAATTATCATAGGAGGGTTGATGTTTTTTATTAACTTTGGATGACGAGACGCGTTTGCCTTCCGCTGATAGTAAGCGATACGACCGCCCATAAACAGCAGACACCATCCAACACCTTAAAATACATAGTATTGATTGGTATTCCATTGCGGTCGCGATCATGAGATATGAGATGTTAAGTCTTATTATGTCCAGTAGTGACACTGGCTACAATGTTCTTTCATACGGAACACAATATTTTTTATTATTAACCTGCACATTTACTTCATATTCACTGTAAGATATTTTTTCTTGCCAAATTTCATGATTCTAGTTCAACACCAAGTACCCTATAGGTTTTGTTTCGTTACTAAAATCGTAAAATATGCGACATACACGGTCACATCTTTTGATAGCATTGACTTACAAGTTTGATTTATTCACAGCAAAAACAGACCTTAAAACCGAGTATTTGATATTAATTTCAACTCGATATCTCTATGCGACTATGTTGAGGGGCTCCTTCCGCAGTTCGGTTCGGTAGTAGGTCGGGCCGTTGTGCGTACATCTACGCGTCCCTGAGAAAAAGGATTTTAACAGACAAACGAACAGACGAAATAAATTATGCTTTAAATGTTCCTTTTGGAATACGGAACTCTACAAATGCCAACAAAACCTAACACTACATAGAAACCTGTTACGTTTAAAAGTTAACTAATCATTAAAATAATCCAGATACATCACAAAAGCTCTCTAATTAAACAACGGTAAAAGCTTTAAATTTTTTATTACAATGATCATTTTAATGGTTTCGATCAATTATTAATCGGTAATAACCGCTAAGGCCTGTGAAAATTACGTTTCATAAAATTGGGTAATTTTTTTAATAGAAGCTTTTGATGTGTTCATTTACTAGATTGGTTTTAATGTCTTTATCAAAGATAAATTGTAATTTAAAATGTTGATTGGATTATCTTCTTTGATGACATCGATATATAGTATGCACTACGTCCTAAATCTGGCGTTCCGTGCACTCACTGTGTTCGGTTCAACTATACTGCAATCCGTACACCTGACTTTATTAGAGTGACGCTCATAATATAATAACTCGAGTCTAAGTGTAAACTTGGATGTGAATAAAAAAAAATAGTTAAATAAGTAGTTTGATGATAAAATACGTGTGATATTATGAATTTTACTATTGATAACTTCTAAGAATATAATCACAATAGATATTGGTCGCTGCTTCGTCCGCTTTAAAGCCATTACCAAAAGTTCTTAAATCATTGTAGCGTTTTAAAGCATCACTATACGACGCCTATTCTATCTATAATAACATCAACCTTGTAATATTTTGTCCCGCTGCTGGGCACGGGACTCCTCTACTCTCGTTATCTGCTCTATCTAAACCAAATTTAAAGTCTGATATTTCCTAAGGAAGCGAATGACCTGTATGAACAATAACCTACATGAAAATTCAGGACTTAGAATTTTCGTGTGGTAACGTTTATCGAAATCCTTGCGGATGTATGCAAGTTTCCCAAAAACATCTAAAAATTGTCACAATTATTCTGATATGTAATATTATATCGTGTTGTTGGGATAAAAATATTTTTGTGAGGGTATATTGACATATTTTGTTGTGGTTTTTTTTATTTGAAATCAACATCGCTCCAGATCCAAATAGTGTTATAAGTATAAATAATAGGTATAAAAAGACGATAAATCAATTATAGTATTTATTTATTTATTTATAATTTATAACTTGAAAATAGATAAATACAATCCAACAATAATTCAGTTGTAACAGCGTAAACACGACTGACTGTCGAGTCAGTCGTCCCGCCTTTTATATTGAATTTACCCCACCCGTACATTACCCTACCACTAGTGTCAACTAGTATTATCATGCAACTTATAACTACCCGACAGATTGTAATGTTACATAGGTAATATTATTAGTAGGTATAAAATGCAATGATAAAATGTCTTTAGTTTTATAAGACACTTTATTTAAGTAATAATTAAATATTCTCATGTACCTTGACTTATCATAAGCGCAATTATGTTTGCCTACGTGATGAATAAAGCAGTTTATTTCATTTATTTTATTTTATGTAAGTATAAGCATGAGTAAGATTTTACAAGAAATAAGGAGATAATAATATTCACTCAATCCGATTAGAGCCTCGTACAAAGCCCAAACACACCATCAATGAACCATTCGATCTTAATTACAAGGTAGTTGTCATAATTGTTCTCTAATTACAATAATTATTAACATCTAACCACTAATTATAGATAAGTTTACGTTTTCTTACAATTAACGGGTTTAATTTCTTAAAACTAGTTTCATGTATGATATAAATATATTATGTACATGAAAAGGTATATTATATTTTTATTTTATAATATTAGACCTGTATTATATACTGTCCCACTGCTGGGCACGGACCTTCGCTCTATTGAGGGATTTGGTTTTAGTCCACTACGCTGGCCTACTGCGGTTTGGTAGACTTCGTATACCCTCAAAACTCTTTTTGGAGATATTCTCAGGTATGCAGGTTACCACATGATGTTTTCATTCACCGTTAAAGCAAGTGATAAAAATTACTCACACAACTTTAGACAATTTCTTTCTATTTGATTAATTTCCTTGCGGGATAATGACATATTAGTTTTCCCTGAGACTCGGCGAGCTTCACCGCTCGGTATCATAAAATGCGTGCCACTGCTGATCCTGGCTTACAGGAGTTGTAGTGGTGGGTGTGAGGGCGGGAAAGTCTCATCAACTTTAGACAAATCAGAAGTGCGTTGCCTTCGCACCTCTGGGTTTGAACCTGTCCTCATGGTTTCGGTAGACCATTCCACTCCTAACTAGGCCATCACTGCTGTTATTACATGTGCTTATTTATATAACTCTTTACTGACTTTTTCGTCGTGCCATTCAATACAACTATGCAGTCCAAACCACGCATAACATATCAACCATATTGTACCACAATGAGTTTAAACTAGCAAGTTCTGGTAGGATATGTTTTATATCAGCCCGCATAGTGACCTCCGTGCACAATGTGTTAAAACCCGCCATAGTAGCTCACGTAAGTGTGTCGCGTTCTGGGATCAGCCTGTGTATATCCGGTTCCAACTGGCCGGCATAACTATGTCGACTGCTAAGGGATAACCATCTGTCGTCAGTCGCCATTTGCCAGCAATATTCTCAGATACTGTGTAAGAACTTCGAGATGCGTCAATACTAGCGGCAATATTTTATTAGTTCCTTATACTTGCGACTCGGCGCAAGTCTTCCAAAGTTCAAAATTTGCTAAAGTCGCTTGCGGTGATTGTTTACTTTGTAAAATTTGCTTGCAGAAGTTGCCTTCTGCCAATTTCCTGGTTACTTTAAACCTCTCTTAAGAGAATTTTTATTTATTGCTACAGATGCCCAGATGACGACGAAGAGGTTTTCGGAAGAGCCTGAGTTCGAACGACCCATCGGCAACCACACTTTCTCCCTTGGAAGAGAAGCGGTGCTGGGCTGTGCAGTCACTAATCTTGGGAAACATAAAGTAAGTCAATAGGGATGATTATAGCTTGACTTGGATTGACTCATTTACTTCATACTGATCTTTAAATGCATGATAAAATTAATACTGACTGATAAAATAACTGATGACAAATAGACAAGGCTCTTGTATAGTAAAATTTTCATCTATAGATTTTCATTTTCATTTTCATCTATAGAGAAATATTGTAGATTATTTTAAATAACAATGATAAAGATTTTTTTGAAATTCATTACCATCGATTTAGGGCATTAAATCTTTTCGGACACATGGTTAGTATTTAAATAAAATACTATCGCCACTTGGTACGAATATAGACCTTATACTTCTGCACACAAGGTTAGTCTACGTAAATTCATGTTACTAAAATAACATTCGATATAACTACTAAATATTTCCACCACATTTTCGCTACGTGTGAAGCACATACCATTCGATGTTATTAAATAATACGTGTGAAATTATTCATGAACCGACTTAATGACCAATATCGGCGCGGCACGCCTCACTTCACTTTGTAAAACAAGTTTTATCGAGGACTTTGGTGTAAAGAGATTTTCTATTTTATGTGATCATTTCAAAATATATTCACGAATGGTGTCATGAAATGTGTGATTATTGCTTTTTATGATAGTTTGTTTTGTTTAGGTGGCGTAGTTAATTTGGGCGGGTGGTACGAAATTGCTCTGAGGTGTTGGGTTAGAATCCTCGGCCAGGAAAAACGTAAAAATATTGGGTTTTACTGCTCTGTATCAGGCCGGATCCTGATGTTTTTGTTCGTTATTCGATGCAACAACAGAATAAAGAAAGAAGAAATATGGGTACACTAGCACCTGCCTACCCCTTCGGGTATAAAGAAATGACGTGTGTGTTCACTTTAGAATAGAATGATTTATATGATTGATTTAATAAAATTCAAACCCGAGTTGCATATTATTTGCTCACATATTTTACTAAATTACAACCGATTATGACGGGAAACAAACCAGACTACATTCCATCTGAAAAAGACTTTAAGCAGAATTGCGATCAAAAACTAGCTTCATAAAACCTTAACTTAAAAAGGCTCGTAAACTATAAAGACCTTGTACAACCGTTAGGCTTTCGAATTTCGTCGTATAGCCACTTATCACCCTTGCTGCACTAACATAACAACTTTAGCAGTTAACTTGATATACGACGAAGAAACTCGTTCATTATGTAATAATATCGCTGATTTTTTTACTATTTATGTTGAAACTATTTTATTTAAACCAGCTGTTGAACTATCAAAGAAAGTTTGCTGATGTTTGTCAGTTTTTGGCGTCAGAAGGTAAGTTTTCGAAGTTGGTAGTTTTATTGATAATATTGAGGAAGTTGGTGTTTTGGTTGTGATTTTATTTGATGATTTGACTTTTGTAAAAGGCTAGTTATGCTCACAATTCGCATACATGTTGAATTGTGGTATAGTTAAGCAAGTAAAAGCGACGATAGCCTAGTTGGGTATGGAACGGTCTGCCGAGACGAATGTCCCCAGGTTCAAATCCCTAGGGCACACATCTCTGACTTTTCTAAAAAATCATGTGTGTATTCTTTGTGAATTTATCGTTCGCTTTAACGGTGAAGGAAAACATCGTGAGGAAACCTGCACATCTGAGAAGTTCCTCTATAGGAATTTCGAAGATGTGTGAAGTCTACCAATCCGCACTAGGCCAGCGTGGTGGACTAAGGCCTAATCCCTCTCAGTAGTAGAGGAGGCCCGTGCTCAGCAGTGGGCAAGTATACAATACAGGGCTGATATTATTAAGCAAGTAAAATATCAATATCGTTGAATGAGGGTTGCCATGGAATAATATTTGTCAATGTGCTACGAAATAAAACTATATTTCGGATTTTATTGCGGTTTTTATTTTATGATTTGCTCCAGGCCTTTCAAACCAGCCTTGGACACAAAGCGGACTGGGGGTGTTGGTCGTTAGAGAAGTGAAAGTTACAATATCTACCTACATTCTACAAACATACAAATTGGGATTGATGATATATTTAATTCCGAATAATATTTTGATATCGATGTCTAACATTCGTGTAAACATTAGAAATATTTGCCAGAGTGCTCTTATAAAAAGTAAAAAATGTCAAATCACAATGTTACCGAAGCTTCTATCTCCCAAGAGTAAAGAAGCCTAAGTCAGATAATATATTATGATGTCTCGAATATAACCTAGGAATACAATTCTCAAAATAACCCTTTCAATGTAGTCCATATTTCTCTTGAAACTGGATATTCGCGGTCAGTTTTACTAACAAACTTTAATACTACTTACTAAGTATAAAACAAGCATCGATAGCCAAGTTGGGTGTGGAACGGACTGCCGAGACGAATGTCCGCAAGTTCAAATCCCAAGGCCACAAACCTGAATTTTCTAAAAAATATGTTTGTATTCTTAGTGAATTATCGCTTACTCTAACGGTCAAGGAATACATGGTGAGGAAACCTGCATACCTGGAAAATTCTCTATAGGAATTTTGAGGGTGTGTGAAGTCTACGAATCCGCACTACGCCAGCGTGGTGAACTAAGGCTTATTCCCTCTTAGTAGTAGAGGAGGCCTGTGCTCAGCAATAGGACAGTATATACAGGGCCGACATTGTATAAGTATATCTACTATAAATGATGTACCAACCTCACCTTACAGTTCGACGCTAATACAAATGTAAATCATCAGTGTCCAAAATCGTAGCATCAAACCATAAATTGAACTAAACACTCGAAACTCGGACCGAACACATCCCACAACACAACGTTCCCGCAACCTTGTAAATATGGAGTTGGAACTTTCTAGAACAAGTTCTAGGTTCTGCTGGGAATCAACAGTAACCTATATAGCATAGACCTTTGTGCGTTTAAACTGTGCCGGAACCGGATTAAGCGCTTCCTGTTAATAAACATTCACGCCTTTATCCCGAGGGATTAGGAGATCTGGTACAATTCGCTGAGCTTGTGTCAGTTGTATGGTGTGATTTGGAGATCCTGTAAGATGTTAAAGATTACAAATTGCAAAATAAGCGACCTTTCATTTCGAATTAAATGTTTCTTCTTATCTGATAATCGTTGGCAAGATTCCTAACCACTACGATTGAGTTAAAAAGGCTCCAACTAGAAAAATGTATAAAATATTCAGTTTCAAAACAATATTTCGGATACAGATATTGTCAAGTAAATTTCTGTGGAAATCCAAGTGTTTTATTTTTATTACACAAATTTTATTTTTATTAGAAATGTCTTCAAAGTGAGTGACATATAAATATGGATCTTGTATTCCTTTTTGATATCCAATCTTGGCAATAATTACTCGGAAAATAAATAAAATAAATGGAAAGGAATCGTTTCTGATTTAAACAGGTTTTCTTAGAAAAGGATTTGAGATGGTATTATTTTTCGCTGTTACAGATCTTTTTAGGTTCAAAACTAGGTTTCTCGGTGACTTGCGGCACACAGTGCTCTTCTGTTAATTGCTGTGTCAAAAAGAATATATGCGATGTGTCTTATATTAAATTAACGAAGGTTGAATTTAGTAAGCCGATAACTATAAGGGTAAACACGTGTTATATACGTTGCCTCTAAATCGAAATAAAGGCACAAACAATTACTAGAAAACGATATCAATGCTTTCTCCATCAGACTGCTTATAGAGAAAATATTTATACGTTCTCGTTTAGTTTTAACCATAACAGTAACTTCTCAGACGCTAACAATACAAACTATAACTTACGAAACTAAGATTAAAACTCTCCCAAACGTCTCATTCGTACCACAGAATTCGTACTCCGAATGCGTCAAACGAAGGAAACTGCACACACGTGTTCGTATTAAAATTCGCAGTGCGCATCGTATAGCAGAAAGGTGCAGTCTGATTTTTGTGCATTGTTATGCGAAAGACGAGTGTTGCCATATGTGGCTTTGTTGTATTCAAAAATGGAACGTGTTTTTATTTGACGTTTATACGGCAACCTTCAAAGGTTAGTTGAAGTAAAATCGATACTAGGTGAATTCCAAGAAAAAATATTCGAAATGATTTTTACTTCTAAATACGACAAAAATGTTTTAAAATAAAAGAACTAATGGTAGTATACATAACGTTAAACAGAGTAGAGAGTAATTAAACAAGAATCAAAATATTCTCTCATAAAATTAACTACCAACAACATCATTTTAAGAAGTTAATTCTTAGCCATCAAAGCATTCATTCATTTCGATTGTCTCGCCAACATAAATTCCGTACTTATAACCTCAAAGCCGGGAGGTTTAAAGCTGACAACACCAAACATGGCACACGGCCGGAATCCATCGCGGGCAGAACTCGTTGTAGCGTTAAACGGCGAAGATTTTCAGATAGTTTTATGTACAAAAGATTTTATACCCGCAAACGAGTGTTCTAGTTACCCGATTATTTATTGGAACTGTTTCTACTAAGAAATTTCTTTTTGAGGCTAACTTAAAATTAAAGTGGTAAAGCATTGCTAATTTGCCGGCTCACGTATTTTAGTGAGTATATTTTTTTTTTAATTAGTAGCCAAACTTGATTCAACAACTCGGTTCTACAAGGACTGTTGTCAAGGCCTTGTTAGTTTGTCACCTTGATTATGGTATTCTTGACATTTCGCTGACATTATGCGTATCGGATCTTCTTAATAATATATGTTATGACGTCATAGATAAAAGTAAATAATACATCGAATCAAAACTATCTTGTTTATTTTATCGGGGTTTCAAGACTGGGATCCTGTTCTGCATTTGATTGAATTTAAACCCAAAAGACTATATATTATAAACATAAGAAATCATTACATTGAATCAAATAACACAGATGTTAACAACACTGTAAAAAAACAGAACTAATTTAAAAATACCAGTGCTAAGTGCCGCTTTCGTTGATACGTCCGATCGAATGACTCAAACGTAGTTCCCAATAAGTGTGCTGAGAGCGCTTCAAACAAAATTCGATCGTTCCACTGCCAACGACACCTCTTTCAACTGATCGAATGTCAACTGTTAAACTGTGCAAAAATATTTGGAATACGCTTCAAATGGCCTCTTATAAATGGAAATGGATATTTCGTGAAAACATACTTTAAATGTTCCTTTTGATCTATGTGACCACAATATACTAGAAGGTTGTGACGCAAAATTGACGTTTATCACAGATAACATCACTACTATATATAGGATAGTGTACGAATACGACTTGGCAAACGTAGTGTAGGACGCCCTCCAGCTAGGTGGAGTGACGATCTGCGAAAGGTCGTTTGCAAGAACTGGATGCGACAGGCCTAAAACAGGGTACAATGGCGCATATTAGAGGATGCAAAAGTCCAGCAGTGGACAAAGTTATAGTTTCATGATGAATCTACGATAAAATAAGGAGGACAAAAATACACTCGAGATGAAGCGCGTACTAAATATAGATCTCATTGTGAATAGAAGACGGACGTGCTGCAAAATGCCGGAAAATACGGAAATTTCTCCTATAATTTGTAGTCTAGGCAACTTCAGATGTTATTTCCATATAGTCTAACATAATATTGCGCTCACGTTACCAAAGATTATACTCCCAGAGGGAAGGATGTCTTCTCCTGTATTTCAGGGAATAATTCCTTGTGATATTAATGATAATTTTGTTCTATATTTTAGGAGGTTCATTGTGATCTTTTGTCTATTAGATTAGTTACAAATGTTTTCATAAGAATTCTGCCAACATTTTCAATAGTTTTTTTTTTCTAATTGCCTTGGACTATTACTATTATATTAGTGATGATAAAGTTAGGTCTAATAATAATAATATAATAAAAAAATGGCTACCCAGTGTATCTATGTCTGTTGACGATTCCAAAATTTTGCCGGTATACTTATCTAATTGTATTCTTTATATTTCGCTTAAGGAACCTAACAAAATACGAAAAGATACACATGACCCAGCAAACTGACCCACATTTTAATAGACTCAACCCACAACTTTAACTCGTTTATTTTGTCTACAGGTCGGATGGCTTCGGGCAGAAGACCAAACCGTCCTAACAATGCATGAGAGGGCAGTCCTCGGAGCCCGGTATTCAGTAAACCTGGACGCGCCAAGAACTTGGCAGTTAAGGATTCGGCCGCTGCGAGCCGAGGATCGAGGTTGCTACATGTGCCAGATAAACACGCAGCCCAGTATGAAGTGGCAGATTGGATGCATAGATGTTTATGGTGAGTTAAATTTAATGTATCATAATGAATAGCATCAGTTACTAAGGAATACTTTATGATTGGTAAATCCTGGAAGACCAATGACCATATAAAGCCCAGATAGTAGACATAATTAAATTACACCAAATTGCTCATAATTTTAGCTTAAACATTTATTAGGCTCTGTTAAAATTCTGCCTCAAGTATTTGTTATCTTATGTGTTCCTTGAGGAAGTAAATGATCTTTTGCATTTCAAAATGGTGAAAATTTAAAGCATGTTGACCTTTAAATAAATACTTAAAAATAAAAACACAATATCAAAACCAACAATAATAGCGATTTTGGTTTCAATTAGTAGTCAAATCGTGCGTCTAGTAAGTAGCGATTTCGGTTTAAATTAATAATGAAATCATGCGTCTAGTAAATATTTGCTTATTTTTTATGATTTATTTGTTTCTAGTGGACTTTTAATTAGATTTTTATTGGTTTTAGTATTAAAATAAACAAAAAAAACAGTCTTTATTTCACTGTTCACTTCTGAATCTCTATGAGTAATTATCATTGCTCTTTAAAGTTTTTAAAAATCAAGTATTCTTTTTCGATCATAGAACTAAAAGGTTTAAGTATTTATGTCTTTGTGGCTGTAGGTAATTTCTTGTAGAAATTAAAGTTTCTAATTTATTTTAATTAATGCTGCCGATGTTTCCTTTCGAAGATCACGTTTTTTAAATGCTGTTTCGTGACTATTATTTAATTTGTTCAAGTAATATCATTGTTGCATTATTTAGAATTAATAACTATCGTTTCTAGAACTTACACTTAACAGTCGTATGGAAGTATTACACCAGTTACAGACAAACGTTGTGTACAGATTTTCGTGCCACCAATTTGTTAGTCACGAACCGTGACAGCGCGAATTCACGAGAGGAAGTAATTTACTGCAATATAACTTTAATAACTACTATTTCGAAATATTAACTTCATATTCTGACCGAGTTATTTTTGGTATACGATGTCTCCAACGATATTTTAAAATCAGGTTACTCTAATACATAAGGTTTTTTTTATGGCTTTGAATGTACAGACCAGCTTGCCGTTTGCCTGATGGTAAGCGATACGATCCCCCATAAACAGCAGAAACAACATCCAATACCATGAATTACAAAGTATTGTTTGGTGATTTCACCATCCTGAGACATGAGATGTTAAGTTATATTACGTCCAGTAGTTACACCGGCTACAATGTCTTTCAAACCGGAACACAAAAGTGACAACACACTGCTGCTTGGCGGCAGAAAAAGATATTGCGGTGGTACCTACCCAGATGGACTCTCATAAGAGACACCTACAACCAGTATATTTATTTTAGCAATATTTATTTTCGTTGTTTATAATATGTGTGGCTAGGATTTGGTCATTGGGGAATTCCTAATATGTGTATTGTTCGTGTAATTATTATATCTTCTTTACTTATCACTCTTAGCGCATTCTAATATGGCATCTGTCGGGAAAATTGGTAATGTAGCAGAACTGCGAGCTAAAATAAATAACATTTTGATTAATTATAATATTACTACATCCAAACTTAAAATTACGTTAGTTCTTAGTGTGCGACTTAACTGTCCACTCCACTAACCACATGTTAGGGCTAGCAATTAAGGCCTTTGAAGTGGTAGTTCATTACCAAATTTTCGTCCTGACGGTCAATAGCATAAAGAGTAACTATGTTGTTGAACTCCAGTTCAACTTGGTTAATATCACGATCCACTTACCGCCGACCACAATTCAGCTAAGGAGCTTTGTGAGCATTAAACTAGATTCAACTAGATTCCAGTCATCAAAGGGTTTTATATTAAACACTGTTCACACTCAATAGACAATTGAGTTTTCAAGGTAATATATAAGATAGTGCACTGTCGCAAAGCTGTTGTGTGGCTATTTATAAAAACTGTTGTTGTTATTTAGGATATCGTGAATAGTGTTATTCAGTGCCATTTCATGCCAAGTTTTGTAATTTTAATTTGTATACACAAAGTGCCCATTGCAACGAAATTAAAATATAATAAAACTTGATTCTAAACGAAACGAAAATTCAGATGGTAGTCTTAACATTTTAGATAGTAAAAGGCAAATATTATTCATACTTATTTAAAGAAAACTCTTCATGCATCACGGGGATAACTATTTTTCAATAATAGCTGTAGTATCACTAATGTACCCATAAAATTCAGTCTTTATAACCGATTCTCGTCCAGAATAACAAAAATAGAAAGCAAATAAATGGCTAATAGCTAATGGCAAGGTATCAGGAAACACAGCTTTATAAACTAACCTATATCCAGGTTAATCCCCTCGATGCTCTAATAGAAGCGTACTTGGGTTGTAAACAGCGATTCTAAATCTCTATGCCATTAAAGGTAACATGAATTTCGAAAGTTCTTTAATTTAAAAAACCCTGAATTTAAATTTGTGTTTTATGTAGCGATTCGAAATTTTCAACAGTAAGTCTGCCCGACTTTAGCGAATTGAAGAAAAAAAGAAACAGGGAATAGAATTAGTGTCCAATATGATAAGGTTGATTTATCAGTTATCACATAATAAGACGTAAAGTAGTTTGGTGACATACATACTAGACGTACCTAAGATTAATCCATCGGAGAAAAAAGGCTTTGTATATTTAGATCTTCTGACACTATTAGCTGAATGGGTTGCCCAGGTGGTGGGATAGTAGTTTTTTTAAGAGTAGGACAGGCAACGATGATCGATCGTGTGGTGACATACACCGAGCTGACGGAATATGATTTTTCTCCCTTTATTCGAAGTATTTTGCATTGCTTCTTTAACATTGGTTATGTGGCTGTTCTGATCTTCAATGGCAATTGGGTTCAATACTTAAATCAATTTTTAGGAAGGCAAATTTTTTGATTCAATTTTTCTGACAAAATATTAAACCGCTTTCAAAAACTAAAATATAACCTGGAAGTATATTCTTTCAAATGTAAAAAGATTTTTCCAAATCGGTGAATGAGTGACTGAGTTCTGCGGAAACGTAAAAAATACACGACAAATTGAGAACCTCTTCCTTCTTTTTGGAGTTGTTAAAAATAATGTGAATAATCTAATATTAGAATACGTAATGATTTACTAGCAATTACATTCCTAACTTACCAGATCACGGGTCGATAATGGGTCATTAAACTTAATTATACTAATTGGGTCTTTGTCTACTTGTTTGAGGATACAGTTGCGAGTATATTTCTGAAGTTATTATTAATTCTACTACATTTCATTTTATTATACAGAAAAGGCATGACACTTTTAAATATGTGTCTAGCTGTAAAGATTGTACCATCTGCGTAATAGTCCACTAACAAGAGTATGGAATTTAAACTACAACAGCTTTATTATCTCTTAAAACTCTATTGGCAGAAGAATCATTTCATTGACCAACTCATAAATCATCCCCTTATGACTGATTTTAGCATATCTTTAAACAGGCTAGAGAAACTTATTTTGGCATAGCATTAGCTAGAGAAAAGCAACCCAAAACCAAGAACCTTTCCATCTTGCTCCATGTTTGTCGCGTTGAAATTTCGACCATAATCTTATTTACGAACTCAGTGCTGAGTCACATGTTGTAAATTTCTAAGCGAATGAATAAATAATATGTTCCACTTTTGCCGGCGGGTGTGCGGGCCTCAAGAAGCCCCTCCTATCACTTACACTAAATGACCTATATCCACGGACTATGAGCCTTGTCTTATCTATTCTTAGCCGGATTACCTTAAGTTGGTTAAGTCACGCTTGAAACCCAGAATAGGGTTTGACCAACTGATATATATTTTAATGTAACACGAGACTAATTTGCGTTGAGTTGGTTTATGCATTGAAGATGTTGGTAATATTACGCATGGGCGCCGCCAAGGCTAGTGTTAGGGAGGTGCATCTGCACCTACCCACCATACTATATAATATCATTAAGTTTTTTAATGATTGATACAAATATAAAATTCAAATGGATCAACAATGCTTTATCATAAAAAAATCTCTGGTCGATAGTTCCCATTGTTTCAGATTTATTGATTGACTGACATTTTTTGTCATTTATTTCTGGGTAGGGGGGTGCGCGTACACCTACTTGCCCCTTTCCCGGCGCCCAAAATATTACGCAATGGTATGTAAGCCAATTGTACCGTCTACTATCAATTGCTTCTTGAACTGAAGATAGAAAACAATATGAAAGCAAACAATGTGTAAGAAGACAATACTATTATTAATAAACTCCAACTAAACCACAATACTAAAACAAAACCAAAGGAAACAGAAAAACTTACACGCTATGAATTCGTTAATTTATAAGGAAAAATTCTTACTTCTCAACCCTCCGTCCGGAGTTTAGCAATTTTGTACACTCGCCGATATTTGCATGGCGACCCGCCGAGAGATTTCTTTTTCAATTTCGGAACTTGTTCTTTACTTTATTGGAAGCCAGTGTCACGACGGTCGACGCGGCCCACTGTGGGTCGAATTACTAAAGCTATGTTGCAATACTTTGTTTCTTTCACGTGAAATATGTGGCGTTGGCGGGTTGGATGAATTATGTAGGCTTGAGATTGCCTGGGGTCGATTTTACCAAGATGTTTTAACTGATACCGATGAATTAACCTTCGATCGTATATTATTAAATAAAATAAATAATATAAAATTTAATTACGAATTAGCTTCATGTAATGATATTATGTTTTAATCCCTTGAAACAATTAATAAGCGTATATAATTAATGTGTGGGGTTTGAAATTTCATATGAAAATAAAATGATTTTATTACACAAAATGTAAAACACACTCCCATTTAAAATTATGTCTTATATGAATAGTTGAAATACGCCTAATGTAGTGTAAGTATTCAGTAAACATTTGAAAGAGTGTTCATTTCGAAGCACTGAATACGCCTGAATATGAATTCAAAACATGCAAAACACGAAATGGCACTCGGCGCTCGCAAATTTCCAAAAGCAAATCTTGAAGGTAATGTAGGTGATATCAAACTCATCACCAACATACGACATATTGCATTTAAAATGAAAATTCCTGAGTAAAAACGATGCGAGACGACGTTTCAAAGGGAGGCGAATAAAAATTCAACATTAAACATTTCCTAAGGAACTGGGGAGTAAATAAAGTTTGTTGCAACTCTATCCGGTGCAGTCTCGAGCGAGGGCAGACTGCGCAACTCATACATAGAAACATAATGGCGTGAAAAGTTGGAAATTGGTTCGTTTTGTCGAGATTGAGCGGGAATCAAATCTTTGTGTTGTTTTGTGGTGTTATATTTGCTATTATGTTGAAGATAGTTCGTGTTTAAATGTGTATTATTGAACTGATATCTTACTATAATCTTAATACAACACAGTATGATAATCAACACGTTATTAAAATTTTAAATATAAACTACCAGTTAACAATCTGCGATGAATTTTGATAATTTTAAAAATGGAATTTAAAATTGAATTTAGAATATCAAACTCGGTTATCATTAAACCGATCTTGTAAAAACAGAAAGAAAAAAACATTTCATAAAAATAATGACAAAAAGGTTGCGTAAAAAGTTCTTCGAGTGAAAACTAAAGGATTGAATCGAAATCAAATATTTGTTTTCTCTTTTATAGTGTTTCAATTTGATATTCTGGAATAGAAGTTGTGTTTGATAAATGTAGTAAGTATGAAGTTTAAATTTTTTCGTTATCTTCAAATTCGAATACATTTAAATGGTTCTGGATGTAAAATGTGGCATATAACAAATAGACTCTTATAATAAATAGAGATTATAATAAATTATATCTTATTGCATTGGCCTTTAGGTCTGGTTATCATAATACCTTTTAATGTAATTTGGGAAACCAGAATAAGTTGCGATTCGAAAGGAAAGACGACTGGATTGATTTGCCGTACACCACATTTTTTTTTATACTACTTAACTAAATATTTGCATATGTTTGTTAATTCCCTTAATTCCTTTTAACTATATTAAATATTGATGCCATTTTCAATATCATAAAGATATTTTATCTTCGGAAGGATACTATTTTTTTCACTTATTTTAATACTAGCTTTTGCTCGCGTCTTCGCCATCGTAAAGGAGTTCTCTGAGATAAAAATCCCGCTTTAGACTAAATCATTATAAATTGTAGCCTATGTGGTATTCTGGTGTATAATCAATATTACTGTAAAGTTTCAACCAAATCCGTTCAGTAGTTTTTTCGTGAAAGAGGAACAAACATACATAGATCCATCTTCACAAACTTTTGCATTTGTAATATTAGTGGAATATTCATGACAACATGCGATAAGTTTTAACAAAATGTACACGCAGCCGGTAGGAGTCGAACCTACGCTCCCAGAGGGAATCTTATTTCGAGTCAGACGGCTGAACCACTCGGCCACGATTGCACATATATGGAGAGACTAAACAATTGATTTAATTGACAAATTGCTTATGAAAACAAACCCTAACTTTTGTAGTTCGTCAATAAACACCCACATCGTAATAGGATCGTGCCGCGTGTTCGAGTGACGTGGTTTGAAATCTGTGTGGGCAGGTAATACATTGAACTTTATATACCTCTATGTTATTAGTAATTACATACATTTCCTGCCAAATGTCAGTATTGACATCTCAAACACGCACAGTTACTGAATTATAAAGTAATTTAATCATATTTCCATCACTCATATTAAAGCAATATGGCGCGCACAGAACTCAAGCAGGCCGCAAAATACTAAAAGTTTAGCAATTTACTTTTATTCGCGCCGACGTTTTGCATGACTCAACGAGGAAATGTCGCGATTTCTTTTCCAATTTCGAACTTGTTCCATATTCGAACGCCACAAGGCGAGATGACTTCGTAATCTGTTCGATTAGTTTTTCGATTTTTCCCTTTTTGTACTTACCAAGTTTTTTCACAATGCCTCCGCGCGAGTCCCTCTATTTTTGATTTATCAACGTCTGACATCTAGATTATCTAAATTTGGACAATGGTCTTAGGCCTGATCATAATCTTAATCGAATTAAATTCCGATAATTGTATTTTAGAATCGGGCTTTATAACTTTTACTTAGTTTTAAGAATGATAATTTAAAAATACAATTAGGTCCTTGTAAATTCTATTACCCTTCAAGTTAAGAACTAAGGAATTAGTGTTTAGTAAACTAATTAAAGGCTTAGCTTTGAAACCGTTGCTTACGTATATTTTAGCTACTTTAATTATAGCTTACAACAACGTTAATGGACACTCTTTCATAATTTTGAATCGTTTATTAGTATTTATTACTTTGAACTAGAATAGCTATTTTATTTTAATCGCCATAAAGAATTTCAGTTTTACTTTTAATTTAAATACATTTTTTTATTTATTAACGACGGATTATTTACAGTCATTATTTATCAATAACATTACTATGATTAAAATAAATAATCGATTTAATATCTTTTAAAAATATTTAATTTCATCCCGTTCAAGCTGAAGAAATATATTTTACAGCGAAAATTCCACTCGCAAACTCGATCTTGTGCACAAATAAAAATAACTTGGAACCAGAGCGGGCGACTGAGAAGTCTTTTAATTTTAAAAATTAAAACTTTACTAATAAAATATTTTCATAATATTCACAACTGCAGGTCATCAAGGACAAAGTCACGGTACCTCTGCCATATTTCATCTAACTTTAGCCTGGACTGAATATTAAATATTTAGCAAAACCTTCTCATATTTTTACGTTGTTTATAGACGTTAGTACACTATAAAGACATTTAATTAAAGTCATTCATCATTAAAAGGAGGGTCGCAATAAACGGTTTGGAAACAAAACAATATTAAGCCGGGCGCCATATTTGAAAATCAAATTATCCTAGTCATTGTTAGGTTAATGTAAAATAAAAATAATTTATTTTTTGTAATATTTGTTAACGGACCATTTGTAGTAAATGTAGCTTACGGCTTAATGTTGTTCGTTAGTTAAATCATGATCCAATAATAGAGGACTATAGGACTGTTGCGAAGTCGTAGTTTTTGTTTTTTTTATTTTTTAACAAAAGGCATAACAAAGAACACAATCATATACTAAAGCACTAAATTACATTAAGCCTAGATTGTATTTCTTAAACCTATGCCCTAATTGTTGTATTAAATGCGCGGTATGACACTAGTCTGAGGACCCGGGTTCAAATCTCGTGTTTGACAAAGTGATAATTTCAGTTTCTCTGTTGATTATCTACTTGAAGTCTAGGATTAGTGCCGATGTTATAGCGATAGGCTTGACCCCTAGTGTGGAACAGGACACACTTGGGGAAATTGGGTATGTTGGCTAAAGGCATGGTTGTACGTTCATTAGGATCCACTTTTGTAATTTTTGGACATAATATTGAGTTTATTATAATCATAAAACCGATATTTTTTTAAAAATAATAATAATATTGATATCTTAAAAGGACAAGTAATTAAATCAAAACAACTGGTGATTGCTACTTAGTGTTTGAATGAAGACTCAACTGCTTCACCATTAGACCCATCGAAATAATATGTGCTACATACTAGATTTGGCGTTCCGAACATTCACTGTGTTCAAATGATTTGAACTAATATCAATTCAAACTGACTTTAGAATGGTCAATATTTACAGCTTGTGGTTGTGTAAGGAGTGGCGCTCATGTCGAAACTCACTTAAATCCAAGTTTACACTTAGACTCACTCGAGTCTAAGTGTAAACTTGGATTTGAATAAAAAATATTAGTCAAATAAGTAAAATTATTTATAATTCAAGTGAATAAATAGGTTATAACAGTGACGTGTTGGTTGCCATTTTAGTTCAGATTTTGAACAAATAGTTTATATGGACGTTCGTGTCTATAGAATATACGTCAATGATCTGACCCAAACTGTTTACCAACAATGCATACTACGCGCTACTTATATATTATACCCGTGCAATACGTGATGTTTATTTGAGACCGTCGCGCATTTCTAATAAAATATTGCGTACCTATAATGATATTGGAAATATGTAATTGCGTACATACTTTTTTTGACTGCCTCGGTGGCGTAGTTGTACTGCATGCGCGGTACGGCAGCGCTCTGAGGTCCTGGGTTCGTATCCCGGGTCGGGCAAAGTGATATTTGGGTTTTTCTGCTCAGTATTAGCCCGGAGTCTGGAATTTGTGCCCGATATGGCGATAGGCTCGCCCGCTATCACATCATGGGAGGGAACACACTTGACGAAAAGTGGGTGCCATGGTTGCGCCTCTGCATACCCCTTCGGGGACAAAATGCGTGATGTTGTGTGTGTGTGTGTGTGTGTGTGTGTGTGTGTGTACATACTTTTATAACAAGGGAGCAAATAAGTCATCTTATGACAACTGTTCGGTGTTCATCACTAATATAATATCAGAAAATCATCTTCTTTATAAAATGATAGCTACAATAGTGAAGCCAAAATCGGAATGTTTATATTGAGATGTTGTTCAAAAAGCTTAACTTCAAAACTGTCACTGTGATGTTTTGTCAAAATAAATCAATATGAGTCCATATTTAGCGAGAAAAATTCTTAAAACCCCGCCACAAATGGGTGTAGCTCCGCATGATATTTTTGCGACGGGAACTGCAACAGTCACTTGTCAGGATGCCCGAAATACCCTGCGTTTTCGGGCATCATGTTTGGGAACGTGCAGGTTCATTTAGGCGTATAAATCTGTCATCGGACGTGCGTACTGTCGCGTGTTTTTAGGTTATTTCGTGTCTGGCATGTCTTAAAGGTATGCTTCGCTAAATAGTTTTTGGAGAAGTGATTCATTTGTGAAGTTTTTTGTTGTAGTCAATGTTATTTATGAGTATGTATTTCTTGATTTGATTGGTAAGCCTGTGGATTCCAGAAGAAACTATTTCATGGGAAGTCTTTTTTTAGCATTGCGATGTTAGGCAAAATGTTTGGATGATTTGAATTTGAAATGAAATGGATAAATGGAAAGGAGATACAATTAATAGTCTCACACGGTATCATCATCATCATCATCATCATCAGCTACATAAAGCCTACTGATGAACATAGGCCTCCTCTAAAGATTTTCAGACGGACCTGTCGAACTCGGCCTGCATCCAACGTGTTCCTGCAACCTTTATCAAGTCGTCTGTCCACCTTGCAAGTGTACTCACATTATGTGCTGTTTTATTAATATTAAGTATATTTCTAGATGAAGGACTAAATATTATGTTCTCTAAGGAAATAATCTTAAATTTAATAAAACCCAGATTAAATATAAGTAGGATATAAATTAATCAAACGTATATAAAATCTAATGATACGGTGGAAGATAAATTTAACGTCTCATAAAAGTCTTGAGTTTTATGAACCGCTCACACGGTTTATGAGGCGGGTCTTCAATTTGTCCCCCAAACACGTATTCCTGCGACATGCTGTCATATAATATGCATGATTATTTTATTCAACGTTTATGCCACGCTGTAATATAATTAAATTATTATACAGTGTCAGTTTGACATTGCGTTATTAAATGAAACCACATATTCGTTCTTACGTTTAACATTCTGCCAATAATTATCCATGAATAACAAATATTTTCGCCAATAATGCCAGTTTTAGTTTTCTGATTTTTTATTCTTATGCAGTTGAGTGCGAATGTGGTGCCTGTGCGTGCGTGTAAGTGTATTTCTGATTGAAACTTGTGTAGTCGTTGAGGCTTTAATGTAAAATAAAATATACTAATATTTTAATAATATTTTTTTTCGTTCGAAACTTACACTTTTGTATTTTACTTATAGAGTAAACGCTGTTAAGAATACAATGAAGTCACAATAAATATATTCTCATGTATTTAAATGAAAATATTAACGTTTTAAAAGGGTCTTTCATTCTTCCAAAGTATTCAATTATCCTCAACAGCGTTGATTAAAAAACTTGTAATCAACTTGACAATGCACGAAGTAGACAGATTGGCAGTAAAAACACTATTACAAAAAGTAAGTGTCCCATAGAATATAAAAGTAAAGAACATTAACAGAAAAAGAAATTTAATTCCGAACGTTGAATGCAAATCGAGGCGCACGGTAAACGTTAAAGAAGAAAAAGTTTCGCGTTTCGCCGAAGCGGCTATAAATCACAACAATATTGCGAAAATTCACCTTTCTCCCCTTTTCCGGCAGGTTAGTGGCCGAGGGGGGATTGGGGACCAACCCTATTTTATTGTTAGAAATCGTTTACGGCTGATGTCTGATGTATCGATTGCGTTTACACGATTGACAGCACTGGGTGCTCATTAAAAATATAAAAATGGAATTCTTATCGTTTATAAATCTTTAGATTTTGCTGGTAGGATATTTGTTTCACATGTGGCTCACGTACTTATATGTCGCGTTCCGGGATCAACCTGTTTATATACCATTTCATACAAGCCGACATAATTGTGGCAACTGGATGACTATCGTCATTGGACACTTTATATTATCAGATGCAGGAGAATCATTTTCCTGCGCAATTATAATAGAATTACCTTGTTGTGTTTCTTACATAAGTATCAAGAATTTCTTACAAGCAATGTCTTATACTACCCATTCAACTTATTGATGAGTTGAAACTCGGTTAAACATAATCCAGTTCGTCTCGACCCTGGCCGTTTAAACAGAAATTACTAAACTATCAAGTCTGGATACTTTAAAAGTATTTATCATAAATTGGTTAAGTACCTGCCTCTTAAAAATATATCGATCAAAGTTTTCACGTTAAGAATCTTCAGCCAGTTTCGAAAGTCATGCTGTATCATCGCTCAGTCGTCTATTGTTTCCTTTTTACCTCCTTCTGGTTCAAGCTCTAGATTTAATGCTGTTGAGTCGAAAATGTTGATACTGGACCTTTTCGTGATAGGCTCTAGGAGCTCTATTCCGTCTTCTGGAGCGTATCCTTCTTTTTGCAATTACAGGCGTTCTTATTGAAGGTCAGCTTTGATTGCCATATAGGTAAATATGGTATTTTTTGGCTTTCTTACTTGTACGGCTATCGAAGCTGTCCTTCGAATAGAACGCCCGTAATTGCAAGAAGACGGATTCGCCCCTATTGACAGAATAGGGTCCCCTAAGCTTAAATCTTTAACAAGAATTTTAATAACTAGAAGATCTATGTGATGATTCGCTGAGTTTTTGCAGTCTATGTTTTGTTAGAAGTTATGTCTAAATCCACGTGTGATAAAGATTCCAAGCACCCTAATATGTATGGCAATGTTGAAAACAAAGAAACTCACACAAAGATTGTTCAACATAAGTATCCCACTATGTCTAGTACAGTGGCGAAGAGGGCAATTTTCTAAAAAGTAATCCAACAAAACATATAGGTACCAATATGCAAAAATACGATCTGCAAATCATTGTATCGAAAATTAGATTTATAATTTTTAATTAATTTATTTATTTGTAATAAGGTACATAAACAGCACTACATATTAAATCAATCAATATTAAAAATGCAGTAAGGTACAGCATCTGATATGTGTGCTACTAATAGGTGAACACAGCATTTACCACTAACAACATATTGAATTAAAATCTAAAACAAAATAATATGAGGTAGAAAAAAAATTTATAAAGTACTATAAATATGAAATTTATGAGTAAAGATTATATACTAAATAATTTGTCTATATAACACAATTTAGGAAGTCGGTTAGCATCGTGTTATACGGACCCTCTGTCATTGGTCTAGTAAATAGGTATTTCATAAATTAGGCAAATGGACATTACTTATTGAATTCTATATAAAGCTTTAAATATTATTCCAAAAACTTTCCTCATTTCCGCCGGACGTGACGACCTTGAACTTTGCATATAATGATAAAACACTTTATAAAGTTGCCGGGCATAAAAACATAAAAGAATTTTAATATTCCCAAAGGAATCTGTGATCATTTTAATCTCTGTACTTAATACAATTTCGCTTATCTTTCCTTACAAAGAAACGTCTATAATAATATTTGTGTTAAATTCTAGATTTGGAGCAGATTGTAGGATTTCCACGAATTTCGGCTTAAAGTTTAAGTTTTTGTTTGACCCAAAGGAGTTTCTCGAAATATATGGAACTAATAATTAATTGGTTAGTTAGTAAAATGTACCTGGCAGTTAGAGGTTGTTATGAAAATCTTTCCTTTTATAAAACTTACTTTTTTATAGTTTCGGACCTCAAAACCCTAATAGGATTACTTTGTTGATTGTCTGTCTGTTTGTAAAGATGGTTTGATGAATTGTTCTATGGAACGTGTAGAAGCATCAAGTTAAAACTTATATCAAATACTCACGTATAGGTCTCTTTCAGCTGTGAAAAAAACTTCTAAGTCAAAGCGATCAAAATATATAACACTGTTATGTCACATACTTTACGATTTAACAAGGGTATCAAAACCTATTAGTAGGTACTTCCTGTTAATGCAGAATCATAAAATTTAGGAAGAAGCAATGTCTTATAGCACATTTTAGGGAAAAAATCTAAAAACTATAAATATTTTCTTTAAAAACAATAAAGGTAAGTAATTTGAACATAACCCGCCGTGCGCGAGTTAAATTCGCATTTGTCGGTTTTTTTTTATTAAGAAATGATCTTAGATGACAAAATAAAAATAAAAACATTAATCTTCCATCTCACAAACTAGGTTCTCTGGTTTTTAAAAAAAAATAATTAAATACATTTTTTTGTCAATAGTACCACCCGACATCATAAGTGACGATACATCAGGAGACGTATCAGTCCAAGAGTTGGAGAACGCCACGTTGACCTGTAAAGCGACAGGGCATCCACCACCCAAGATCACATGGAGGCGAGAGGACCACGAACCCATACTGCTGAAGAAACCACTTTCCAGAGACTTTGATAAAGGTACGACAGTTTTCAAGCAATTTAAAAACATTTGAAGATAGATACTAAATTATAGTTTTAATAATTAAATCTCTTAGTTAATTCTGAACAATTTGATGACAAAAGTCCGCAATTTTTGTTCGGATTTATGTGTCATGGGCTAAAAATCCTATCGATATTGATAACCATTAGGATATAAACTGGTAGATATGTAGATCAGAGTAAATGCTGCACAGACAAAGCACCCATTATGTCATTAATGCACGATTTTATAAAAAATAGTCACTTCATCATCATCAATGTCAAACCACATCGTCGCAGGAAGTCTTCTCCTAAAAATAGGACCCGTAAAGATTAAAAAACCGACCTATTAGAAGTGATCTACATCTAGCGAGTTCCTGCAACCTTAATCAGGACTTCTGGTCACATTTACATCTGATTATCTATTTGATCGCTTAAGTCTGCATTATAAAAGAATACCTCACCCTTAGAAGTAACGTGACCTAACTCAACAAAAGACGATCTTTTGGAAAAGAATAAAAAAGACTTGAAAACAATATAGAAGTCAGTGAATTGGGCGGTTGTTGATAATGAGATTCTCTGTTTCTATTCTATAATTTTGCCTTTTTCTCGTCATAGGGTTATAGAGCATGCTTGGGAGGTCGTTCTTTAACAAAATTAGAAAATATATAAATTGTGAGGTAGGTTACTCTGTTCTAACGGTGCGATATATGACTTCCAACGCTTTTTACGCGGAATGTAATGTGAATATTATAAAATGGTTTTTTAATACGAGTCGGTAGAACACAGGTGCGAGTTAATTAAGACAATTAGCTCTGGAGTTATAGAGACAGGCTTGACGTGACGGTTTGCGTGTTGAATATTAAAATAGCAAATAGTTAAGCTCCAGTAATCTTACTGTAGATATGACAATTCATATTAGAATTTTACTAAATGTCTGTGGTAGCATAAGGAGCTGTGTATTCGGATGTCCTGGATTGGGTCTCCAGGTCATGTAATACTTTATGAGGGTTTTTATATGATTTGCCAAGGGTTGGGTCCTTCAGAAGGAGTTAAAGTATGGTAGAAAACTGGTCGCAAAACCTTAGTCAAATCTTTTTCGCAACATGAGGTTTGAAAAAGTGTGTTGCTATGATACTACATACATTACAGTTGCATAAAAGTAGAAGAATAACAATAGAAAACTTATCTTAATGTTATATATTTGCAGTCCATATTGCGGTATTAAAACAGAACAGAATAAATCATTAGAAAATAACACTAGTAACTAATTTTTACCGCACAACCATCACACTCTGTGCAAATAGTTAGAAAGCTATGTCGATAATTGGTCCCATTCTTTCTCCAACTAATCGGTGCAACTAATCGTTTTCAAAGAGCGAGACGTCAATAGTTTTGTTAGCTGTCGACGAACAATGATATTTATTAGATCCGCAGCTCGTCACGTAATGTACTTTTCCAAGAGCGCAAGGCCTTGCCAAGGCATCGAGCTTCACAGGTGTTTACTAATGAGATGCATTACTCCCTCCCTTGTTAGTTGTTCTTCAGTAATTTAATGTATTTTGTTTAAATAGTGTATTTCACTAGGTCTTGCTTGCGGTTTTTTCTACGCGAAAGATTTCTGGTAGAAAAAATCTGTGGAGTTCCTGAACAAAGCAGTCTGTATAATTCCAAATATTTTGATCTATTAATGAACCTTAGTCTAAATGAATTTGAGGTTTTTGAGTGCTAAAATCTACTGAAGCAGTCTAATTATTATTAGTCTTTTAACATGATGATTGGGGAACTGCCGTGGTTATCACCGAAGGTACCCTAGTAATCCCCCGGCTTAGCAACCTCGGCAGCCCCATGATGAGTTGGTGGGCTCGCTATCACTGGAGGCGCGGCAGCCTGCAACTAGACGGTCTTAGGGCCCGGGAGGAAGAAGGGAGGAGATAGAGGGAAGGAAGAGAAGAGGAAGGAGTAGGAATTACTAGGATGGTTGGAAGGGAAGGGAAGGGAAATGTTCACGAACCTTTAGATAGACCTCACTGTGAATTTAGCAACCATGAGATATACACACGAGCTGTGTGCCTAGGGTCGCGGCAAATGTTCCCCCGTGCATGGGCGTGCATTTGGTGTGGAGACCAAGCGCACAAGAATTGCCTCAGGGGGGTAGCTGGTAGGTTAGCTAGGCTAGGGCTCATGGCCTCACCGGTGAGGATCGCAACGCATTATCCTTTTATTTCCCCCTACCTGCCAACCTGAGCTGGCTACTTTGTTTTCCCTTATGCCTTGCATTCCTTACTAATTGTATCCGTAATTTAAAATCTCCGTAGTCATAATGAGCGATCTTAAATGATATTTAAAAATAATAATTATTATTCTTATAAATTGTTTTGACGTATCGTAAGTGCAATTTTAGAGTAGTAGGGGAGGCCCGTGCCCAACAATGGGACAGTATAATACAGGGCTGATATTATTTTATTACTAACTGCAATTTTGTTCACCTACGTATTAATAAACAAATTATCAAGGAATAATTGAAAATCAAGGCCTCTGTGCTTACGAAAATTTGCGAATGTTACGTTACACGCCGCAATAAACGTTCTAATTAAACATGTAGATTTAAATGGATTTACATAAATCATAAGCCGAACTCCAATTAGCTAATGTAACCAAACGCGAAACCGACCATTTTTATTGGAAACTTTTCGAATCGAGTTTGTTTTTATGCGGTCAAAGGAAATGAAATACCGTAATGATGTTATAAGAGGTCACGGTACGCTGGCCGCTCAATGCCATTTCAATTACGACGCTAATGTTTCGTGTAATCGCTTTATATAGGTTTGGATTCAATATTGTTGAATATCGGCCACGCGACCCTAATGTTAGTTGGTAACGATAATATTTCTTCAATGTAGAAAAAAGTTTAAATTACAACTTGTAATGTGTTATCGTTTAAAGCATGCTTAACTGGAGTGGCAGCATATTTAGCCTCTAAAATTGATTAAACTTTGTTTTATCTTTAGTTTCGGTTGTTGAAAACTTTGTTCCTAGACCTTCAGAGTATTTTATCATTAGGGATTGTAGTAACTATGAAAATTAAAAGTAGTAGTAATTTATTTGCATATATCGGCATTATTGTACTGAGAACAAACACGGAAATTCTATGGAACGTTACAATCGGCCACTCCGCTGCAGTCGCCATGGTTCGCCAATTTCATAATGTTTGTAATCACAGTAGTGATTACGTATTATTTTGTTATAAAAAATATTTTAGATTTTTAGTATTCTTTAGAATATCTAAGCCTATTTTTATATCGACTCCAAATATCAAATGGTCCACTAAAAAGTCAGTAAAAGAAATTCTCAAGTCACAGTATAATTTATTTCTAAAAAACACATTACACAACTGATTTGTATTAGAATTTCAAGGAACCTCGTCTATCGTTGTGGAAGGACTGAATTCAATAAACACTAACGACTTTGAACAGTAAAAAAAGTTACATTACTATACCGTAAAGTGTTTGTAGGACACACGTAAACTATAAAGTAAAAGACATTATGACAAGACATAGTACAAGTCGACGGGGTCAAATAACGTCAATTGAGTTGAGAATAAACTTGAAGGTGGTAAGATATATTTTATATCCGCCCGGATAACGACCATGGTACACAAGGTGTTAAAATCCGCCATAATGGCCACGGAAGTGTGTCTCGTTCTAGGACCAGCCTGTGTATATCCGGTTCCAACAAGCCGGCATAATTGTGTCGACTGTCGAGGGGTAATCTTCGTCAGTCGACATTCTATTGGACCTCACTCCACTTACCATCAGGTGCAGTGGAGTTACTTTGCCGTGGACGTATAAAAAAAATACACTGGATTTATCATCAATATAATTTTGACAAGGATATTGAAATTTACAAGCGGCGATAGCCTAGTTGGGTGTGGAACGGACTGCCGAGACGAATGTCCGCAGGTTAAAATCCCAAGGGCACACACCTCTGACTTTTCTAAAAAATCATGTGTGTATTCTGTGTGAATTTATCGTTTGCTTTAACGGTGAAGGAAAACATCGTGAGGAAACCTGCACATCTGAGAAGTTCTCTATAGGAATTTCGAAGGTGTGTGAAGTCTACCAATCCGCACTAGGCCAGCGTGGTGGAATAAGGCCTAATCCCTCTCAGTAGTAGAGGAGGCCCGTGCTCAGCAGTGGGCAAGTATATAATACAGGGCTGATATTATTATTATTATTATTGAAATTTACAACTTAATTTTAGTTGACAATGTGTTTAGACTAAACTAAACATCATATTATGTATCACTTTGCCGTGTGATGGAATTTTTAATCTTGTGAAGCTTACGGTAAATCTGCACTTTCTTTTTCTGTTTAGTGGAAAGCTACGTGGGTAGTTCACTACCTTTGTGGCGAGTGGATCGAAGACAGATGGGTGCGTTTCTCTGCATCGCGTCCAACGACGTGCCGCCAGCAGTTAGCAAACGTATCATATTACTAGTCAACTGTGAGTACATTTTCTTTTTCGTTTTTTGTAACAATTACATCGTACAAGCCGAAGTAGACTACTCTGTATACTCTGATGTCTATTTCAGTTGTACCTATTGTTTCTGCTTTCCTTAAATTAATGTTTTCACCTTTATTTTTATCAACCTTATTGTCTGCATTAAGGGTTCAATTCTGCAAACCTTAATTATAATCATTTATGTAGATGCCAACTTCTTGAAATTGTACTAATAACTAATTAAAAGAACAACAGTTTCTGTTCCACTAGAAACCTAATACTACACAAACTGAATATCTTTTCTAAAATTTTAACGAAAGACTATTCCGTGTTAACCAAGTTCGTTTTAAACGTCTAAGAGATAGCACGTAGTGCATTACTGGTGTTTTGTTTTTTAACTGTTTCTCCGAGTAACTCAAACTTCGTACTTCAAAGAAGGAAGAGAGGAAAGCGTTTTTTAAACTGCATAATGGATATTGCACCATTGTTTTTAAGTTCTTGTATGATCATATAAAACCCACGAGAATCTTCGAGAGTTTATTTCATGTGTAAATTTATTTTCTTTTAAGTGAAATGCGTCCCTTAGTGTGATAAGCGACTGGTTAAATGTTAAGAGTTAATATTACTATTGAGAATAATTATAATTTACAGCAAATTAGATAAAATATATTTTCATTACGGGAATCGTATACAAATGAGTATTTTTTAAATCAATCATAGAATAGCTTACTATAATAACTTCTGTACTTACTGCATTTTCAATTTCAACAAAATCTAAACTAACATCTGCATTCTTAATTATATCAAAAATATCATTAATACTTTTCTTGTCACCAGTTGCGCCGACGGTAAAAGTGCCAAATCAGTTGCTGGGAGCGCCGCTGGGTACCGACGTGAAGCTCAAGTGCTACGTTGAAGCTTATCCCAACACCATCAACTACTGGATCAAAAATCGAGGGGAAATGCTCCTTGATGGGTAAGACTTAAATATTCATAGATTTGAAACATTCAAGAAGAGAGTATATTCCTTCCTCGGAAAAGCATCTATGGATTCTTATATCAAGAATCGAAGGGAAATGCTCCTTGATGGGTAAGACTTAAACAATCACACATTTGAAACATTTAAGAAGAGAGTATATGTTTTCGTCGGTAAATCATCGATGACTCCAGGTATCAAGAATCAAGGGAAAATGCTCCTTGATAGGTAAGACTTAAACATTCCCAGATTTGAAACATTCAAGAAGAGAGTCAATTCCTTCCACGGTAAAGCCTCGCTCCTGGTATGACGATGTTGATGGTATTGGGAATGTTTATGTTCAGTGCTAATTATTTACTAGCAGGGGGTTTAGACAACCCGCCCTGTGGAATGGGGGCATTTGGAGAATTCCACCACGGTATCCCCTGCCTGTGGTAAGAGGCGACTAATAGGGGCCACGAAGGAGGTCTTCGGCGGGCAGCAGGGGGCTGTCCGCCCTAGTGCATTTTTGTGCATTTTTGCACATCTTTCGGTTGACCCCCGGGATGGACGGCAGTGTGCTGTTGGCCTCACACTGCCGTAGACGCCGAGGGCGTCCTTCGGTGCGCAGGGCTTCTGAGCCCCCCCCCCCCCATAGGAGACGGGCCACAAGGCGGCACCGCGCAGGGGCGGCTGCGGTCGCAGACTAGACACTTCAACGTCAGAGGAAGCCCGCGGCCGTCCCTAATGCGCCGAAGAGGGCCACCGCGGAGTTTTAGCTGGTAGGGCGTGCATAGGTTGTTGTATATTGGGTTAGGGACTCGGCCCGGCGGTCGCCCGAAGGTCACCATCAAATCCGGGCGGCTCAACGCCGGGCCGTAAGGCACGGTTACCCCAGCATAACCGCTCAGTCGCCCCCCACGAAGGCTGGGCGGTAGTAATAAGGGACTTTCTCCGCGAAATCAAAAAAAAAGAAAAAAAAAAAAAGGGGGTTTAGACAACATGATTTTCTAAAAGCATTAATGCTTATAGAGAACAAACAAATATATGAAAATGACATATCCTAGCTATAAGGCAGGTGGTCACAACGAACGAATACATAGAAAAAAGTCGTTGCCACAGAATATAATAGAAACATTTACAATATATCAACGGCCTCAGGTGACCAAATTCTCGTTTGGCCCTTAATCTAAAAAAAACTTTGTGCTCGACGTGGCGTTACCTAATTCTGTCTACTGCCCTCAATACTATTTCTATTTATGCATTTAACTTTTTAGGCAATCGATTATTGTTTAGCTTATCAAGCATTTTATTTTTTGCTATTTCAACTTATTTTTTCTATTGCGCGATTGGTGTAAATTAAGTAAATTTTTAAGGAGCACTTCTCAGGTATGTAGGTTTCTTCACGATTGTTTACTCCTTCCTCATGATAATTCACAAATAAAACACATAATTTTAGAAAAGTCAGAGGTGTCCCTAAGCTTTTGAACCTGCGGATATTCGTCCCGACAATCCGTTCCACAACCAACTAGGCTATCGTTTTTTACCAATTTATAAACATGGAAATGTGTTAATATACGTCTATTAATTAATCCAGTGTAATGAACGGCGCGCTCTGAATATTTTACGTTGAACTACTAATTGTATACTGGCATTTATTATCGATAAAATGATAGCTGTTTTGAAAGCATTAATGATCTGTCGTCACGGTTTCATTGAAATTCTACTTCGTTGTATAAATATTTAATTAAAGGTTATGACTTGCTATTAAGTGACCCACTGGAATGGAAGTAATATTCTTTTGTGATAATAATTCTTTGATAAACCTATTACGCCTTTATTCCGGGATAGGCAGAGGTGTAACTAGGACACCCAGTTTTCGCCTGTGTTCCGTACTACGATGTTAGTGGCACAAATTCTAGACTCGGGCTGATACTGAGCAGGAAAGCACATTACTTTGGTCGACCTGGGATTTGAATCCGAAACCTCAGTGTGTACATCACACTACGTACGTACACGTACTAAGTACCACGTACGCAATACAACCACGCCACCGAGACAGTCTATAATCCTATAACCTTTGTTATATTGGACTAATTATTAGGTGACTTTACGTTAAATGGTAACCTTCTTAGATAAACAACTAGAATCTTCTTCAGCCTTCAGGCCGCATCAATCTAAGATTTGCGGAACATATTTTTTTAAGAGCGAAGGATTCCACTTAGTTTCCTTTCTCTACGGATTTTATATGAGAGGAGTTATCAATGTATTGCCGACCTTGAAAGTAGATAGGTTCGGTATAAACGCAACCCATCCTACCCAAAAATAAGTCGTTTCTATTATGATCTCATCAGTAGCAAAGCGTAAATACAGCCCGATTCGTACCGGCTTCCCTTTTAGCTTATTTACGTATGTCTAAGTTTTTATCCCCGTTAAATTGGTCGCGATATGTAAACTAAGAGAACATTTTTTTGCCTCGGATTACCTTTTGAAAAATATCACAATTCGCCACTGAATCTCATCATTAATGAAATGTGCATTTATATTTATGAAAACACTAAACAGAGTTTCTTTACAGGCCTAAATACACAATCAGGGAGGAGAAATCCTCATACAAAGTTTCCATGTGGCTCACAATCCGTCAGTTTTCAAGAAGCGACATCGGAACGTATAACTGCGTCAGCACCAACTCCCTTGGCAAAAGTGAGGGCACTCTTAGACTTTATGGTAAGTCTTCCCAGCATATTATCATTGACAACCTTTGTGAGATGATTGAGTAACGTTTTTTTTAATTTGAACTTTGATGTGCATCAGTCGCGAAGGGTCCATATAACGCGATTGCTGCTGGCTTCCTTTTCGGAACTGTAAAATCTAAAATGCATTGGAACAACTACATTTATGCGTATTAGTAGTACCTTTATGTAGTGACTTCCCTTTTGTGAAAATGTCGCTCTTTGGCACTGATGTGCATCTCATTTATTTATTAATTATAGGTAGACCGATTTGAGTCCGAAATATGGACGCGATTTTCGAATCAGATTCCCGTTTATCCCGTGATAGCAGTAAGGGTAAAACAATAAACCATTATACTAAGGAATTCCTGGTATTTCTTAATCCTAAATGTTATTTGCAGTCATAATTACGTGTTAAGATAAATAAAAAGAACCATTTTTCCTATAAACAATATCTGTTTTTCTCCACTCTAAATAAAAGTACAGCTTCCTAGCTCGGGAAAAATTCTAACCGGTAACATATTGCTCCCGATTGGACGACCGAAATAGATGGAAGCTATTCACGCGCGTTTGGCACGAAAATATAATGTACGTGACAGAAATGAGTTGAATCTGTTTTATCTCACTCATGCACAATTTCGTACGAAGATGGTATAGTCTAGTCCTCAGAACAATGACAAGCATAGAAGTAACACTATGACATTTGAGTGTACTCTGTCTTAGACAGCAAGAAATTTAATTGTGTTGCGATCCCTTCTGACATCTTATCGATATCGATAGATGTTTTGTCTATCGACTCTGGTAAATTCACAGACCTGCTAGAATAAACACTTTTCGGTCAGTCAACTACAAACCGTTGCAAAATGCTATTTTAGATAAAGGTTAAAAAAAAGAAATAAAAACCCTAATTTGGTATTCAAGTACCAAATGAGGTCTGGGTATATAAAAGCACTCGATAAGAAGCTGTTAAATTACAATAAACTATAGAACTACCGGCTTTCTTCGAGCTAAATTTTATCAAATTTTCATTTGCTATTTACAGCAGGTTCCATGCCTTCCGAAACGTCATTCACACAAAAATGGTTTAGCATCTAGATTATTAAATTAAGAAAATGTTAGAAATTTCGGAAGGAATGGAAACCGCTGTAAGTAACAAACAAGAAATCGGCCGGAATTTCGTCTAGGAGAAAGCCAGTACGCCTTCTGTTCTTTTCTGACTTTCTTAGCGATTAAAAGATACCCAAGAGGTGTGATATGACAGAAGCTACTAAAATGGGACAGTAAAATTAAAACACAGCGGTATCATTCATGTCACATACGTTTGATAACTTATTTCAATGTTAATAAAACTTTGTCGATATGCTAAGAGCAAACATGGTGCTGTTTTTTTCAATGCCAATTGGGACGAGCTATGGAAACGATCCATTTTTGCCTCATACCATCATCTGTGGGAAATCTGCAATGAAACACATTGTATGAAACACACTATGAAAATCAGATAGTTTCCTCGACCCCAGCCTTCGCGCATGGTTTCCAAGTGGCTTTTACCACTACACCACCGTATATTGAAAGTAAAAGGAAATTTATGCAAAATAGTAAACTACAATATACTAACATTTATGTTGTCGACAGAATATGCAGCGCAATACTATTGAATACGACTACGTAAATTGGTAAAAATGAAAAATACATAATAATGACTGGATCGAATGGCCGACAGCAGATTATAATATGACTACAGCATAATACAGTATAATTAATAACACTTTTTGCACTTATGTACAGGGTTATGTACAAGCAAATATATTTTAAAGTTTTTGTTTACTCACCGATGGAAGCTGATGATTTCAGTTTCATTTTCTTTACGAGAAGAATGAGATTTACACCCCACAATAACGCATGCTTGTTCCTAGGGCTATATTTTACTTAAAGAGCACTGTGTATTTATTAAAATTAACAACAAAAATATTACACAACATGTAGCCACTTTTGAAAAGCACGCGCTGAAGTATAACGTAACTAAATTGTGTGGGCGCGTTTGTGACATTGTTTTGAGATTGGCAGGTTGGAACATTTGACATTTTATTTGCTTTTTAATTCGGCATCTTAAAGATGACCAAAGATAATCATTTGATTATTTTAAAGTGTACGCAAGCCGACCTTAGCAACATAATATTTGTCTCGTTCTTTTCAACGGTTTTGGCCTATTTGAAAAAATAGGATAAGTATATGAGGGTAATTTAGATTCCTTCTATGCTTGTTCTTGTTCTTGTTCTGAGGTCTAGTCTCAGCAGTCTAGCTTCTGTCAAATCACATCTCTTGGATATCTTTTAATCCCTAAGAAAGTCAGAAAAGAACAGAAGGCGTACTGGCTTTCTCCTAGACGAAATTCCGGCCGATTTCTTGTTTGTTACTTACAGCGGTTTCCATTCCTTCCGAAATTTCTAACATTTTCTTAATTTAATAATCTAAATGCTAAACCATTTTTGTGTGAATGAAATTTCGGAAAGCATGGAAACTACTGTAAATAGCAAATGAAAATTGTACAAAATTTAGTTCGAAGAAAGCCGGTAGTTCTATAGTTTATTGTAATTTAACAGCTTCTCAGCGAGTGTTTTTATATACCCAGACTTCATTTGGTACTTGAATACCAAATCAGGGTTTTAATATCTTTTTTTAGCCTTTATCTAAAATAGCAATTTGCAACGGTTTGTAGTTGACTGACCGAAAAGTTTATTTTAGCCGGTCTGTGAATTTACCATAGCCGATTGACAAAGCATCTATCGATATTGATAAGATGTCAGAAGGGATCGCAACACAATTAAATTTCTGGCTGTCTAAGACAGAGTACACTCAAATGTCATAGTGCTACTTCTATGCTTGTCATTGTTCTGAGAGTCTAGTATACTGACGCGTTAAGCGCAAAAGCGGTATGTCAGGGAAACCTTATTTCGAGATAATCAAAGTTTTGTAAATATAGTTTTATAGTTTTGTATGTAAAATTGTGATAGAGATACTCTAAGTTTTTTACAAGTTCTAAACAAGATACCATTATTTAGGTAAGTTCATTGGATGCGTATTTCTTTAAGGTATCTGACGACATAAAAATGAAGACTTTGTTTTTTTTGAGATACCGCTTTTGAGCTTAGCACGGCAGTGTAGTAATGGTAGGTTTGTTAGCGATGGGCTGTCTAGATACATCACAACAGTGGCGTAGAGTGAAATTTTCTGAAACCCGACACAACAAATAACTACTAATGTGCATGAATGTGGACTACAAATCGTTATAATAATAATTATAGTATACATAATTACAAAAGGGAAGCCGGCAGGAATCGAGATATCTGAACCCTTCGTGACTATAATGTCTATTCCTACCGTCAAACAACAGTGTGCACGTACTGTGTTCTGAAATGAAGGACATTGTAGCCGTGCAATTATTTGCTATTGTGCGGTTTTGTTCACGGCTGCACCCGCCTTGATGACCATGCTCAGTAAAAAATAATCTATAACACTAAAAGATAATGTAGTTTCCTATTAGAGAAAGAATTTTCAAAAGTTTACCAGTTTCATCCCGCCGCTGTTAGCGATTGTAAATCCGGATAATCTCGAATCCGCATAAGTGAGGTCCAGACAATCGAGTCTTCACTGTATTCTTATTAAAAGAAAATGCGTTATTACAATTATTATCCTTTAATCCGTCGTCCATAATTTTTTTAATACAAATCAAAAACGAATTACACCAGAACTTACATGAAAAGGCTGTTAAAAACAAAGGCACCATGAATAAACTTTTGTATTGTTGCAGAAATAAAACTCAACTCTTACGCGGAGGATTTCAGCAATCAAATCAGCGTTGCAGGAGGTATGGATTTATATTCGGCAAGCTATGTATCAAATAGCCAATCCCCCCCCCCCCTCCCCAACATACACACACACACACACACACACAAACATATCGAAAACAGAAAAACAGTAATTTTTTGTAAAAAGTTCTATGTGACAATATATTTAATTCTCTATAAAATCTTTGGAATAAAAAAAAGAATTGTGTTAAAATTTAACAATTAATTCGTACTCCTAAAATGTTATATACTCGTAACTTCATTTCGCTTGGTATCTACACTTTTGACAGTAATCAATATTGAGATTACCACCCCACTGTAGAATTTAGTATACTTTGCCTGAATATTTTGTTACCTTTTTCAGATTTTTTTTATAAGTACTCGAAAGTTACCCTACTGCACCTGATGGTGAGTGAAGTGGGGTCCGATAGAATTTCAACTAACGAGAGATGATTACCACTCGACAGTCGACACAATTATGCCGACCTGTTGGTACCGGATATACACAAGTTGATCCCGAAACGCGACACACTTACGTAGGCCACTGCGGGTTTTAACACCTTGTGTGTGGCAGTGGCGAAGCGTCGATCGATTACTTGTTTTAAATAACGTTAGATGGCGCATCTTGTATTTAGTTCCCCAGAAATTCCGTTACCAAAGTGAAATTGTGACGCCACAGGAGCAAGGTAACCCGCTGTCAAGCGGCTTAACGTCTTAGTATGTTTTTTAATATAGATGGCAGCACTTTCTATGACTTTCTATGCTAGTGTTTGTTGGAATCGTGCGGAAGATATGGGCAAAGGTAACCCGAGCTAGTTCGGCTTCACGTTAACCGACTATGTATAGTTGTCACTTTTTACGTCAATCAAACGTCATAATTTATTATGCTACCAAGTTTCGGTGTTTGTAAATTGTCATATTCATTTTATTTTTTGATATTTATGTGATATTTAGTTACCAGCGCTTTGTTTATTTATAAACTACAAAAATAAATGTGTATTATAATGGAAATAACTACCTGTAATCAGTTTAATGTCTACCTTTACGTAAGTATATTATTAATCGATGATTTCACATATTAGTATTTAGATGGTAAAATATTGGAAGTAGATTTGAAAGTTTTTGATTTTAGACACAAAATGTTTGTTAGAAGAAAATAAATATTATATTTTACTGAATTTAAAATAGCACCACGATACAAGCAAAAGTTTACGAATAATCTTTCTTGGTTATAATTTAAATTGATAATTATATAAGTTTATCATGTAGGTAGACTTAAACTGGTTTGTTTGGCGATCGTGATACCTATTTCTATTACATTTACGGTTTTATTTTGAAAATAAACAGATACTTTTAGGTAGGTAGTGTGGTTATTATTTTAATACTTACTTTTGTTGCTGTTATAACAAATTAATAGGTATGACTTATAATTGTGATTAATGGAAGAAGAATTATCTACGTTTATTGTTCGATTTTATGAATGTTTCAATTATTTACGCATAATAGGTGATTTAGTAGGTATGTTAACGTTTGGTGATTTCGAATCAAGACTAATCCGTTGTCTTAGTTTTTGTTTTCCGATAAATTGCCCCCGATATCTTAAGCAACGCCAATTTTTTTTACACCGGGTTACCTTTTGAAAAATTTCACCCTTCGCCACTGGTGTGTGGTGGTCGCTATTCGGGCGGATATAAAATATATCCACCATCAGCAAAAGAAATTCTTGTAATTTAACTTGATAGACTGTTGTATGTTCTTCAAATATAATAAAATCGCTTATATTTTGCAACTCATTTTATCATGATCAGAAATAGTTTCTCTGCCTTAACATTCGTACTCCCACGACGCAAAAATTTTTAGATTGTTTCTTATTAATCTATTTTCATTTTTCTTAGCAATTTACGTCCATGATGGTGCCAAGTGGTGCATTGCAAATAAAACCCTACGCATTAATTATTTTTACATTTTAATCCCTTGTCGAGTTTATGCTAACAATGTTTACGTTTCTAATTTTGTGTAGAAAGGTAGAGTTATTCTTTAAAGTAATGTAGGTATGAAGTGCATCTACTTTCGTACATTTCATACTTCTAGTTAGAAGCATATGTTATATGACATCTTACATGAATTTCTATTAAATCAATTAACAATCTTAATTATTGGAAATATTTTGGTAAACCGCTTTCTACCAATCTACTTCACCAATGTTTCGTCCTATTATTTTTAATTTAAATGTAGACAAAGTAATGTAATATTATGTACATTATAGTTATATAAGTAATAAACCTTTGTTGATACAACTCAAGACGTCGAGCTTTTCTGGCCATTGTTAAAAGTGTATTTAGTTATAAATCCAATAATCCGTCTAATCCAATAACATTTAATACATTTTATATTAATATTTTCTTTTAATAATAGACAGTCTGTATTCTCGGACGATCATATATCTGAAATAAAACAGTATCATTTGAAATATAATATTCGCAAACACTTATAAATATTATTACTTGCCTAATGCCTATATTTTTAGCATTACCTCAAATGAATGAATACTTGCAAAAACTGACAAACATTATAACTTGCCTATATTTATTTATTTTATTTGGACAACCAACAAAATAAACACCATACATGTGGTGTTTTGGGACATCAAATCAAAACTCGTCATTACTAATTATTTTATTTAATTCCAGCGGACACAATATTGTAACTCACGTCGTAGATTACGCCATCTTCCCTCTTTCTATCCCCCTGTGCACGTTCCGTTTCTTACTCCCGCGCACGTTCCGTTTCCCACATACATATTTGATACATGTTATAGTAAGTTATAGCCAATAAATATTTTTAGCATTATCAACAATTATATTATCTTCCTCTCACCTACAGACGGTATCGAATTTGCTATTATTTTAACCATCATGATCGCTTACTTTAGTATATAACATAACTGGAATAAACTGCGTAATTAAATTAAAACAGTTTAAAGTACCATAATAACAAAATTATTAATGAATTCAATTTACTTACAACGTTAATGAAATTAATTTGTTCCTGCAGGTCTCACGGAAGCAGCGAAAGGCAACACATCAGATCCTCTGTACTCAAAAAGGACTTTACTATCAATACTGCTTTGTTATATTACATATTGGTATATGTTAACGTAGTCATTATAATATACATTTTGTTTTTTGAGTCTCACGTCTGTTTAAAATGTAAAAAAAAAACAGTTCATCCATATCAAAGTCTTGGAAATCAGGAGTAAAAAAAAATTGATTTTCGTTAGAATTTATAGCCACAAAGGATTTATGTCTGAGGGTTCGTAAAACTAATAACTCACTAGTCAGTGCGTGAATTCTCAAACCACAAAATTGGTTAGGGGAATGTAAAGGAAGATAAAATATATATGAAGCCAATTCGGATAGAATAAACTAAAAATATTTTCAATCGAATATGTGAATATACATTTTTTAGCAAAAACAATTTATTTTTAGTTCTTGTATATTCTAATATAGATCTCTCAGCTGATGACATTACATTTTTTATTTCGATCGTATTCCTAGTGCAGCCAACAGGATCCAAAACTATATAAGAAGGTTTTTCAAGGTTCTTGTCTACCAAAACTCAGTTTGATTGTTTTAAAGATGTGTTTAGATCTGTTGTCACTTTATTTATATTGATCAATAGTATTCATAATACATTGAACAAATAAATTCGTATAATATATTAAAGGAAATTTTGCTATCTTGCGAGTACAACATGTTTAACAAAAATAAAACTTATCAAATTGACGACGGCGGTTAACGCATTCAGTAATTAGCCAACAAAAATCTGTACATTTAAGGTGATACCTCAAGGTCCATTTTCATACATTTTGTTTCACCTTTAATCTGGGTAACTAAACAAGTATTGGCAAGTAAAGAATTTAAATTCACGTCTAGTTAGTGATTAGTTCTCGCAGTTGAAAGAAAAACGTAAAAATAATTAATAATCATGGATATTTCGGCCTTTAAAATTTAATATGACGAAATTTTTAGTTGTTTAATTTGTACTTGTTTAGTTACCCAGATTAAAGGTGAAACAAAATGTATGAAAATGGACCTTGAGGTATCGCCTTAAACTCTTTAAACAGACGTGAGGCACAATTTGCTTCGACAAACCATGAAACGTAATTCAATTACATTGTTTCAATTCATGTAAATATTAAATAAGATGTAATGTTTATTGTAAAAATGTACGAACAACGATAAAAACGTTATGAGGTTAGCTCGTATAATCGTAACTTCGCTTAGACTCAGCCAAATTGAAATATTGTTTACATACGTGAAAATGTAAGTTCATCGCTCGTTTATAAGACTGTTTACGATAAATAAAGTTATGGTAACATCTTTGTTTTGTTTCTTTTTAATATCTATGTCGATTAAGGGGTGTTTGGAGACGTTTTATCGGTAAGATATATTATCTTTTTATATCTTTCTATTGGATGTTGATATGGTTTATGAGTATCTTATAGAAGATAATTTATGAAAAATGTAGAAGTGATAAAACAAAATTTAAAGGCCTATATTTTATTTATAGACATATAAATACCAAAGCCTTATTAATTAAACTCTTACTCCCTTATTCAAAGCCAATATTAGCCAATCACAACAGCCCTATGTCTACGCACTGCGAAGTCTGCCATGCCGTCAGCATTGAGAAACAGACTTGTTATCAGTCCTTAGATAAAAAACATCTATGAATACAGGCGTTATTCTGCTGCTGAATTAGGACAAAATATTGTGATATGCTCACTTTACAATATTAAACATTATATTAGCCATAATTACAGAATATATTTTTTTTTTGCCTATGTGCAACCAGAAAGAATAATAGAATAGTCACCACAAAATTTCTCTTCTGCCAGCCCGCCTGCGCAGCCGAATACTTCCGGAAACGCCCGATGTCATCGGGAAGGATAGACGCGTAACACTATACTTAATATTGTGTTAATATTTTACTGTTAAAGTTTCATGAACATTTTGTTCGTTTACAAACATTTACCAATAGGATAGCCTGTCCCGAACTCTTGGAATGTATAAATATATTAGCCCCAAGTAGGTAACAAACGCTCTTATGACTACAAGCTGTTAAATGTAACCTGAACCAATTTGAGTTTTAATACCCCGTTGATCAGAATAACCAAACTTTACAATAAAGTGTCTAGATCTTAACAATAAAAATATTCAGTGACATTTGAAGTTTTAAAAATTAAATATATCCGTTTCAAGAATCCATACTTACATAATTCTTTATATAATCATTATATAATATATAGAATATTTTGAGTAAAATCAAGGATGACGAGCGCTATGCAGTATATTAAAGTATCTCTCAGAATAAGAATTGAATGGACTGCCATTCTTTTATATGGGTTTGGGGTGAAATAATCCAACTGCATCTGATGGTAAGTTGAATGGGGTACACATAGAATGTCGACTGGCCAGAAATCCCTCGCTAGTCGACACAATTATGCCGTACTATTTGAAAGCGTATTTTTTGTTGCTTTGAATGACGACACGAGCTTGCCATTCGCCTGATGGTAAGCGATACGACCGTCCATAAACAGTAGAAACACCATCCAACACCTTAGAATACAAAGTATAAATGGGCATTCCACTGTGCTCGCCAAATTGAAACATTGAATGTTAAGTCTTTTTATATCCGGTAGGTACACTGGCTACAATGTCCTTCAAACGGGAACGCAAACTATTGCGTTAATCACTAGACTACACACTGCTCCTTGGCTGCAGAAATAGACATTACGTTGGTACCTACCCAGGCGGACTCTCACATATGAGAGACCTACCACCAGTAAAGTATTATAGCTTCGCAGTGGGCTCATCACTCACTATGTCATAGTCTGTATTAATATTACTTTTAAGGCTTCATACAAAGTTTACTGTCAGGTAAAAAAATAACTACTACTCAACGAGACGTACTGACTCTCGCTTTCTATATATTATCTATATCTATATATATATATATATATATAGTTATAAAAGAAAGTTGTGTTAGTTACACTATTTATAACTCAGAACGGCTGAACGGATTTGGCTGAAAATTGGTAGGGAGGTAGATTAGAACCCTGGGAAAGTTGTAGGTTACTATCCCGGGAAAATATATAGCCGGACTTTTATCCCTGAAAACACATTCAAGCGGGGGAAGCCGCGAGCAAAAGCTAGTAGTTGATAAATTATCAAAAGACTTTAACTCCACTCAAATAAAAAAAGAAAAAAAATCACATTTCGATGAGGTGATATCGTTCCAAATTAAGTCGACCATTAACATTTTAAAATTTGTTGGTTTTGCGCGGCTCGTGGGATTCATTTCCGGAATAAAAGGCGAACTGTACATTTTTCTAGGGTAAATTTGCTTGCATGTTATTCCAGGATATGGTTTATCTGTAGCAAAATTCACGCTTAAATAATGTTATTGGCTAATATTATATTATCTACACGAACATAATATATCATCTTGTTACAAATAAACTTACGATAGTTATTCAGTGTTTTGTCTTGCTTTATCTAGTGACATTCAACATTAGAGGAAACGAGACAAAGTAAGACCCAAAAATATTACATGAATATTCTTATGGACTGAGACTGCTTTGATGGCGTAGTGGTATTATGCTACGAATGCTGTGCTGAGGTCTCCAGTTCGATACCCTGGTCAGGCAGTCACATTGAGTTTTTCTACTCACTATCAGGCTGAACTCTGGAATTTGTACCTGATCATACGATAGGCTCGCTCCTTATCCCATCATGGGACGGAATACATACGGATGAAAATGGACGCACCAGTTGCACCTGTGCCTACTCCATGGGACACAAAAGGCGTGAATAAGTGTGAATTTTCTTCCACCTTCACGTTCCCCAATACAATGTAAATTCGAGCACATGGCAGAAATATTTGACTTAAAATCAACTGCACGCTTGACGTTCACATCAGCTCCCTCTGGGGATCCTGTTCCAAGCAAAACGTGTCAAAATCCCCAGTCTTACCTAGCTTGAACCAGGACCTCTAACCTCCCCCACAGTCCACTCTGGAGAGGCGACTAAATTTATAAAATTAAGTTAGATATTTTATATTCAAACGGTCGGCACGTACGTGCGCTGGCGTGAAAACGCTGTGAGATTTGCTTCTTGCGACAGCTTTTATAGCTAAAATTTAATATAACAGCACGTAAACAGCATATTGGGTGTGTTTTACGACTTCAAGTCTTGGCAACTGGCAGCTGGATTACTAGAAAAAAGGTAATGGCATAGGTTGAAATTTTATAGTTGTTGATTTTGAAGGTAAAACTAAATACTTTCTTATACCTAAAAGGATGATCTGAAAGGTTGAGCACAGGCATGGGTGTGAAATAAATTTTCAAAATTACGAACCAATTGATTTGGGGAAGATTTTGATAAATTTTTTACCGTTTTATATTATTAACAATTAACAGTTGAATATTCGTGTAACTTGAGGAATTATGAGAGCATTATCAAACTAGAATATAACTAGGTGAAAAATTGATGATGAGAAAAATTGGAAATTGTTGAAGTCCAAAAACTCGCATTCACTACTTAAAACTCAGTAATAAGACGCTTTTTGTTCCAGTTATAATATTTTTCTTTATTTATTATAACACGGTTGTGCAGTCAGGCAACGGTTCACTCATACTGCAGAAAAAATTAACAATAAGACAGTCTATATTTAAAGTTTAAAAACTCAATATTAAATATCAATAAATCGGGGAGTTACCCTCCATTACTCATATTACAATAAAGTGACAACCAACATCTGTACGCGATATCTTTTTATTTTCACCCCTATATGAAGGGTTGGCACATCGTGTTTTCCTTTTATTCCCCCCATTCACCCGTCATTTTCACTCTTCATTGACACATACATTTCAAACAACCAATTTTTATCTAATATTCTATAATCATGTTTCGATTTTATTGAGCACTCATCCACGTATGCAGTTTAATTTTGTACATTTTGATGGTAAAGTCAGGGGCCTTATTCCGTCTATAAAGGCGAATCTATCTTTTTTTCAATCACCGGCGTTCTATTCGAAGGACAGCTTCGACAGCTAGGTTAGAAAAAAAAATCCCCTATTTACATACAGCTATTAAAGCTGTCCTTCGATTAGAACGCCCGTAATTGCGAAAAGACAGATGTGCCCCCGTAGATGGTAAAGAGCCTTCTGACCTTAATACATAATATTGTGATACAAGAGATAATTACATTGATAGCCTCATACAACGTTTGCTGTGGCCTTGAAACGAGATTGAAAGTCTTGTAGCTAAAAGTTACGACTATATTGATAGGACGACTGTATTTTTTTCTTAACCTACCTGTGAATCAAACGTGAATTTATCAAGTATTCAACTGCATAGATAAACTTAGTAACTTCCATTTACTGCTCAGCTATGACGTTTGATTTAAAAACCTCATTTTCCACACAACCTTTGTCAAGACATTCCTGTGTCACATTCGACATTTCCTAAACTATTACTTACAATATAGACAATATCACAAATCACGGCACGAGACAGCTATCCCGAGGTGTTCTTAGGGAGCTAAAAGCGTAAATAAAATGTCATTCCCCGCCGAATAATTTCCCAGTATTTTCTCCTCTGTACGGTGACGCTAAAAGAAGGAAATGCAATTTGATAAAATATTCTGTTGGTGCATTTTTGTTTCGTCTCCCGAAGGAAACTATGCTACAGTGTAATCTTGTTAGAGACGCTACTCTACTCGACTATGCATAATTTTCTTGCTAGTTTTTGCTCAAACATGAAAACAATTGGGTAAATGTTTTAAAATATTTTGTTTTAATTAATTTTGAAGTGGTATTTGTTTTTAGCGGGCTTTTGTTTACCGGAGATTAATTTTAATAAGAAAAACTGTTTAAAATTCTAAGTCTGTAGATTGTTAAAACAGAAATCAGGATAGGTGTGGGAGGACATTGACACATTTTTCTTGCTTAAAGTTAAAAAAAAATCTTCCTTTTTTTGTGAGCACGGCTAATAGACCCCACTGTACCTAATGGTAAGTGTAGTGGGGTCCAATAGAATGTCGACTGACGAGAGATGATTACCTCTTGACAATCAACATAATTATGCCGGCCTGTTGAAAACAGATATACACAGGTTGACCCGGAACGCGACACACTTACGTGGGCCACTATGGTGGGGTTTAACACGTTTTGTACACAGCGTAAACTAACTATAAATTTCTCTAATATGTATACTGTAGATATCAAATTTTATGCCACCATTAATTCATCCGACAATTTATTGTTTACTGTGTAAATTTTTTCTTCAATCAACGATACCAATGAACTCGTGACGTAGTAATAAAAATTAGTAAGCAATGACTGAATAATTTCAAACTTTTAACGATCTAGAGTTTACGGAAACACGAAGAATATTATTATGACAAAAAATTTCTTAGCGTCGTTTCGGGATTATCTTTGTTTCCATCTGGGACATTTAATACATTTTAATAGATTTGGTGAGCAATAATTAATATACAATTTTCAATACACATCTCTCGTATGATTTCTCGCTTACCACTGAAGCGAATAAATTTGTCATTTCGTCATTTACTTGTAAAAAAATCATCAAATTAATTGAAAGGGTGAAGATAATGTAAAATTTATTCAAAATGCAACTCCCGACCTTAATGTGCGTTGGCTTCAACAGTTTCAATTTTGGTGAGTGGTGATGGCAAAAAATTTGACGGATTAGCCTCACATTTCATAATTTCAAGCGCCATATTGCACTGAAACTGCATTTTATCATACTGTAGCTTTCGAAGGGATTTGTCGTCTACGTTTAGAGGTGTAAGTTATGAGATATTGAAGATACGGGGCTTCGAACTAATTGGATTTATTTAATGGGTTTGATAAACAGTTCAGTCCATATAAGAATGTCAAAACATTTCCTTAATGTTAATTTTTATCATAATTTAGTATTTAGTGAAACACAGTAGATATAAGGCTATTTATAGATAACGGATTGTATTGATTGTACTATTTAAGGATTGTATGGAACAAAAATTTAGAATTATACCAATAATAGTCCCAGCACCTTGCTAACGCTATCTTCAACTACATTTTCTCCATAAGTACAGATAGAGAAAGTGTAAGGTGTATATATCTCATCTCTCATCAAGGGCCTCTGCGTGTTGGTACCATGTCTCCTCGGAAGCCTTCCAAAAGGACCGGCTTTCACGCCGGGATTAACTGTGAAAAATACAACATAATAATAATAATAATAAAATGTTTATTGTAGCACTTCCGAAATTCACAAATTCGTGGTACCTTGGCATCTGAACTAAGATATCCTGCGTCACAGACGCCAAGTTTTACAAAACAAGGTGCTCACGATACCTACATGTTACAACTAAATACAATTGAACAATTTACCCATTAAACAATTGTAAAAAAATAGTCTTAAAATGAAAAAGACATACAATAATATCATAATATTATAATAATTTTAATAATAAGCGTTATAAGTAATAGAAAATCTAAGTAATACATAATTCAAAGGAAGTTTTTTACATTAAAATTAAAACTACTGCAATAAGGAAAACGATGAGTGGTATGATAATAAGCTTGTAGATCAGAAATTAGCTAAGTTAGTTGAGCTTAACTCGTATTGTCTGAGATATTTTTCATAGTTGTTTGCAAGCAGCAAAGTAAGGTATTTAGTTTGTTTATGTTTCTTAGCTATGGGAGCTATAAGCCACGATAGCCTAGTTGGGTGTGGAATGGACTGCCGAAATGAATGTTCACATATTAAAAAGACAAGGGCACGCACCTCTGACTTTTCTAAAAAATCATGTGTGTATTCTTTGTGAATTTATCGTTCGCTTTAACGGTGAAGGAAAACATCGTGAGGAACCCTGCACATCTGAGAAGTTCTCTATAGGAATTTCGAAAGTGTGTGAAGTCTACCAATCTGCACTAGGCCAGCATGGTGGACTAAGGCCTAATCCCTTTTAGTAGTAGAGGAGGCCCGTACTCAGCAGTGGGCAAGGATATATATTATTAGTAATAGACTATCACTCTATCATGGGACGGAATACACATGGCGAAAAGTGAATTAGTTGCGCATCGGCCTACCCCTTCAAGGATAAAGGCGTGAGTATGTGTTTGTAGATAGCGTGTTTTTCCCATAGCATCGCTTTTCTTCTAATCTTGTACCATTTTAAACCCGTCACCGGCAAGCGACGACTTAAATAATAACTTCTCTAGTTCACTCTTAGAGGAAACATTCCTACGTTTGTGTAGAATTGACTCGGTTTAAGATTGAACGCTTATACAAACTGTGCTTCATGATTAGAATCTGCCGCCATATTTTATGCTGTCTGTTTGACTTTATCATTTAATTTAAGATTTACGCTTTGAAAGGCACAATTTATATCACTGCCTTTTTCATGAAACTGCTTGAAAGTTCAAGAGAATATTTTATTAGTGCTAACCATTTCGACTTGATGTGGACTATCAGTTTTTCAATCTAGATCCGTAAGTGGCAACTTTGGTTCTGTTTTTGCATGGTCTGAAATTGTTGAACTTGACCTTGAATCTTTCTATTCCTTACTCACCACAGAAGTCGACAGCATTATTATTTCTATGAGCAGTGTTGATGCTCATGAACGGTTTTCATGCCTTTGCATCAAAACGGTTTCGAGCTGGCGTATTTGGTCGACTATCGAGGGGTCAGTCGAGATTTTTGTACCCTACTTACCATCAGGTGCAGGGGTCTCTGTGCCGTGTTTAGGTATAAAACAAATAACCTATATATTTCCAAATAAAAAATTTCATTAACAATAACAAAACATATTTCGATGAAACCAATACAAACGTTAAACAAGACCATCGGAACAACAAAAATTGCGACCATAAATCAGCTGGTGTTACGCAATCATTCAATTTCGCCGTCCATTTGTTCGCACCGGGATTCGGGAGTAATCCTGCAAATGTTAATTGTAGAGGTGTTCCTTGGGGAACATCTTCGTCATCAATCTCGCGATGGCATGACGGATTGTTATAGAAAATACTGATATGTCATTGGATTTACGCCTCGTCACCTGTTTCTTTGGGGAGTGATTCATTATCGGCCAACCTTATTACAAGGCTTTCTGCGGTGACACGGATTCCTGAAAAAACATTTAATTGGTTATTTTTGTTGGAAAAAAATTATCGGGTAATGTGTACGTAATATTAGCGGAGAACAAAAGCATGAAACAAAGGTAAGCTTGTCATCATTGGACTATTAATGTTGCTACCTTTGTGATACGTAACTGCAACCTACAGTCTGTTTCTTACAGTGTTATTGTTCGAATTAAAGGACGTTGTAGTCAGAACAATTACTAAGTAACGTGACACTTAATATACGTAGTGGCCCTGTAATTATATGTGCTGAGTTGTGTTGCTACTGGTTGTGAGCATTTGTGGCACTAGCAAGCTTGCGCTCTTCTCGTTACTCTACTGAAATAATTCGAATTATAATTGAACTACCGTCTCCTTGAATCCACACTTATTGCACTCTGATGTGAGATCAGGTTGGGGCAATAGAGAAAATTTGTTATTAAATAAATTCTCTTATAAATTTTGCGAATATAATTTTTCTACAAAAAGTAACACTAAACGCTTTTTACCGCAAAACATAAATTTTAACAAAAACTTGATTTCCCCTCAGATCGTAGATCAACTGTCCAAACTTACTATTTTCTCCGTTTTATCTGAATTTTTTTGCATAATAATGGTTAGTGTAAAAACAGCGTTGAATTTCTTCCAACATACAGAAGGATAGTTATCTACAAGATTTATAACAATACCGTGACATTTGTAATGTTTCGTCCGACTAACAAGGAGTGGTGTATCTTTTGTTCCTTTATTTTTATTCTAATATTATTCTCAAGGGTATGAAAAGTTTCAAACATCTTTGCTACCCGAGTTAACTTCATCTGCTCCTGGTTTTTGTATGACGACACAGTCAAGTTGCTCGCAATGTGGTGAGCGTCATAGTTACTCACAAACAGTAGTACCACTTAGAATGTAATTCATAACTGCACTCTTTACCCTGAGACCAAGTCTTAGTGTAATTGATCAAGTAATGTATAAATTGAAGAATCACAAAATATATAGATATTGTAATTCAAAAATTAATTCAGTCACTTGTTATACCGATGCCAGATTTTTTATAGGTACACGGTATATTTAGCCCACTGGACCTAATGGTAAGTGAAGTTGGGTCCAATAGCATGTCGACTGATGAGAGATGATTAGATCTCGACAATCGACATAATTATGCCGGCATGTTGGAACCGGATATATACAGGCTGATTTTGAAACGCACGCATTTTCGACACACTTACGTGGGTCACTATGGCGGGTTTTAACACCTTGTATAGGGTGTTCGCTATCCGGGCGGATATAAAATATATCCTACCACCATCCATAGATTGATCATCATTTAGCCTACTTAGGAACGCTATGATGCCACAGTCTACATTCGACCAAGGTGGAAGACTATTACTAACCAAATTGCCTATATCAAAAACGCAAAGAGGATAAACCTTAGAACAACATGTAACAGGTCAATAAAAATATAAATTTCATAAGCCCATTAAACTTCTGGCTAATGTGGTTCTGACTTCCACGTGAACGAGGCTGTTGGGTAGCGGTTAATGGAGGTTTTACGGTTATCCAAATACAGAGATTGGGACTTAATGAGGCGCGGAGACGAGGCGTGATCTTCAAGACATTTTGTCTTAATGGAGCGTAAAGCAAGAGAGTATAAAATGAAACAGATATATTAGTCATAATTGTCGTGAACCTAAACTAGGTTAATTATGTGTTTCACAAATGCTCTCCGTTGAAAGCACCAAGATTAAAAGATCCATTAACCATTGGACCAGCCTCATAGATTTTAATTGGTCTATAACCTTTGAGACAAGGATGGTTGTATTTTTTAGATAAGAAAGAAAAGTTTCTAAGCAAAAATAAGGTGCTGTAGTGGCTACTAGATTGATTCATTAAAAAGTACTTATATTGCCTATACACCGAGATGTTTCGAGTTCGATTTAAGTTAACTCTGTATCCCAGAGTGAGAAGTCTGACATGGGAGAGGTAAACTCTAAGCTAAATACTGTAACATCCCTGAATATTATTGCATACGTTTTACCAATTACATCTTACATTGGGATAAGCAAGAAATCTAATAATATAAAACTTGTTTTAAAATTCATCTGGTGGTAATTCTCTTATATGCGGATGGGTTATAAGAAAAAAAAAACAATGTTTTTTAATTTATGTTTGATCTTAGAAATCTCTGAAACTACGGCTTTGATTTGAAAATTTTACCATTAATAAAAATGTACATTATGTGGACTATTTTCCCTAAACAGATCTTCTAGAAAAGTGCAAGCAAAAGCTAATAGTAAATATCTATAGTATATTTCTTATGAAAAACGTTCTTACTTTTGTCCTGGGCATAAGGTTCATTTTTATTAAGAGATTATATTTTAAAATAATTAAACAAAGCTAAACTAATATTCTGTGATAGCCAGACAAGTGATTTCTAATTATTTATTCAGAATACCATAATATATTAAGGATTCGTGGAACATCTTACAAACGAACAGACTTTACGTCTAGACGTTATTTTTCGTATTTTAGCTTTAAAAACACGATTTAATAAAAACACACCGGCGTTTCGTTCATTTGAGAATTACGTAGGCCTAAACACCTCTATTTCTGAATTTCAAACTTTCTTTTAAGAACAGTATAATTTTTTTTATATATGTTGTTAAATTGATCTCTCTCTGGACATGTCGGATTGCCGTCTCACGCGACTATAAGAGTGAAGGAGCAGAGAGTGCACCTGTGTATTGCGCACACACTTGTGCACTATAATATCTCAGTTGAGATTGGTCGCCGTGGCCGGAATTCTGCTAGGAGTAGTTCATTCATGGTGTTAAAGTTGAGTGAACACGTAACATTGGTTAACGAACTTTCCCCACTGACAGTCTATGTAATACATTATCGCAAATAGTTCGTTAGGAGGTTCGCCTCAAAATTACTTGCATCAGATCTAAACACTCTTCGCCAAGCAAACGAAACCAACGCACATCACGAATTTATCCCCGAAGGGGTATGCAAAGACGCAACCAGGGCACCCACATTTTGCTAAGTGTGTTCCGTCCCATAATATGATAGAGGGCGAGCCTATCGCCTTATCGGGCGCAAATTCCAGACTCCGGGCTGATACTGAGCAGAAAAACACACAACAAATATCACTTGCCTGACCCGGGATTCGAACCCAGGACCTCAGAGCGCTGCCGTACCGCAATGCAATACAACTACGCCGTGGAGGCAGTCCAAGTTGCCAAGCAAATTGCAAATAAAAATAGAAAGAAGTGTCTGCGCTACGTTTATACGTTGGCTTCTCATGCAACATGCTTCGAGTAAATGGAGAAAAACAAAACGTTTATGTCTATCTCATTACATTAATGGAAATTGCTTATTGCATCGACTAGGCGGCCGACTCCGCAAACGTCTGGTTTATTTAAATGTTTATAATTGGTTACTAGACTACTTTGCTGGTGGTAGGATATATCCGCAAGGATAGCTACTATTGTAAATAAGGTATTCGCCATTCTGTCGACCCTACTCTACTTACCATCAGGTGAAGTGGGATCCTCTTGTATTAAAATATATATACTGATAGTAAAATTACATTACAGGAGATCCTTGGGGGAGGCCTATGTTCAGCAGTGGACTTCCTGTGGCTGAGAGATGATGAAAATTACATTAAAGTTTAGATATTGAAAATAATAAGGTGGTAAATGGACAGTTTGGAAATAACTTTTTTTTCTTAGGTCCACAAAACTGGTTACAAACTCAACATTCATAAAAGACATACAGTACAACCTTTAAAATATTTGCAACTTGTAGCCATTGTAACTACTGGACATAATAAGACTTAACATCTCATGTCTCAGGATGGCGAGCGCCGTAGAAGACCAAACAATAATTTGTAATTCAAGGTGTTGGATGATATTTTAACTGTTTATGGGCGATAGTATCGCTTACCATCAGGCGAACGACAAGCTCGTCTTGAACCGAAAAAAACCTTGAACCGAACTGGACACGCACAAATTAGAAAAAAAAATACAAGGTACAAATTGAGAAACTCATATAAGGTACGCGGTACAAGTTGTATTCCTAAGTTAAATTATAATTTAAATATATCTTAGCTGAGCTTGCTATCTTGATACAATTAATAATACTTTCAATATAACGTACCAAGGTTAACTGTGAGCTTTGGTGTTGCATATTGTATAATTAGTGAGATTGATGCTGCTTGCAATACCTCTTCTGAGACATCATCTTCACAATACTTTTATAATGACTAATGCCATACGTGAGTGTAGGCAATCTGTGATTTGTAATAAATGTGATATACAAATTTAATGAATTTTATTTATGCCTTTAGCACGCGATTGTACCACAGTCAAAGAGTTAAAAAATAATACTTTATAGGAGGGTACCACTAAAAATATTACAGGGGACGAATGGACACAGGGTACACATTTCAGGGGACCAGTGGGTGCAGAGCCACAACTCCTGTTAAATAAATACGGACACAAATATCAACCTCTAGCACTGGGCAGTTCATACTTTGTTTTATATGTCCAATATAAAATGCAATGATAAAATATCTTTAGTTATATTAGCGACTTTATTTAAGTTATAATTAAATATTGTCATATTCTTCGTATAAGCGCAACTATGTTCGCCTACGTTATGAAAGCATTTTATTTTTTATTTGTTTTTGTATAAATTGCGAAACATTCACATCATTTAATAAATATAGTAAAATACGTGAAAGCAATGTGTAGAATAATATTAAACTTAATCATTTCCAGTAATAACGTTATATATAATTTCTCATCATTCATGTAAGCTGATTTTATTGCTTTACATAAATAATCCTGCTTATTTTCCTTTAATTAGTTCGCTTTACTTATTAAGTATACCAATGATATTTATGAATTATTATAGTAATATTGATGAGTTAAATAAAATGTGTTTATAAAATTCTTGGTATGTTTTAAGTGCATTCTTTTGTGTCAAAGAAAATTAACATTATATGCAAAGATCAAAAAATCATTCAATTTATAATACTTTAAGCAAGCCAACAGCGGTAAACTGTAGACACGAACAGTTTCATAATCTTAGGGATGAATCTAGAATTTATTATATCTATATGACCGTACTCTACACATAAGGGAATATATAACATTTTTCATAAGGTCAAAAAATCATTCAATTTATAATAATACGTAAAACAAGCTAACTGTAGTACACTGTAGATATGAAAAGTTACATATGGGGCATTCCACGTGAAGCGGGCACGAAAAAAAACTCGATATCTCAGATTTTCGTAATATTTGATTATGTTATACCTGTATATGTCCTCGATCCAGATACAAAATATTATTAAAGTATAAAGCCTGGTTAGCGAGTAAAAGGACTTTGAAGTTTTGACTGGCCGGCTGGTATACGCCACTTCGAATCCAATTATCAAGTTTTTAAATGTTTCAATAAAATAAATAAAGCAATGAAATAAATACTTCCTTTAATGAGCTTTTTTATTGTATTTTTGGAAATTGAAAAATGATTATTTTCTTTGAAAAAAAAATGTGTTTGAAAGTTTCAAACTTGAATTTCACAAAGTTGGCATATTTATATATTTTTTATTTTTTTTCTAAAAATATCTACTATTGTATAGATAACCCCTGCGAAGTTTCATAATGGGCTGAGAAGTAGTTTAGGAGCTAGACCGATTACAGTGCCGAAGCGCGGCGGTCGCCAGAAAGAGCGCAGTAGTAAAAACTTTCAATTAAACTAAATACTTTCGATCAGACTATTTTATCATGTTTTGCATCGCTCTAACGATTCAATTACATCTGATTATAATATTAAAAAACATATTTATATTACTGACGGTGCACAACAACATTTCAAAACTTGGCAAGGATAATCTATATACAATATTGGCTATTTTAGTAGAAAAAAGTTATTATATAAATATGCCAACTTTGTGAAATACAAGTTTGAAACATTAAAATATATATGAATAATAATAATAAATAGTAGTAGTAATAATAAATATGAGTTTGTGGCATTGATGTTCTAGCCTATATGTATAAGCGGTCGGGTATCGTGATGGCTTTGTTTGATGCGTTATGTAAACTAGCTTGTGTCTCCAGGCGTTTTAGGTTATCACCGAGACCGTCAAATTGCCCTTCTGCCATGTGAAGTGGCACGAAAATGAAATTCTGCATCTTTACCACAATCCTGTTTGAAATATAACAAGTTAATACAATTAAATCTTTTTAACTCTTGGTCTCTCGTGGCTCGCCGGCGAGCCAAGACAGCTACATGACATTTGCGTGTGTCACGGGATTATAACCTTATATACTACATAATAAGGTTATTTTTCCGTCACACGCGTAGCTGTCAATGTTTGGCGGCAAACATTCAGCTACCTGTACATATTTGAAAATAAAATTTTGACAAGTCATGACGGGTTAAAATGTTGTTGTGCACCGTCAGTAATATAAATATATTTTTTTATATTATAATCAGATGTAATTGAATCGTTAGCGCGATGCAAAACATGATAAAATACTCTGATCGAAAGTATTTAGTTTAATTGAAAGTTTTCACTACTTCGCTCTTTTTGGCGACCGCCGCGCTTCGGCACTGTAATCGGTCTAGCTCCTAAACTACTTCTCAGCCCATTATGAAACTTCGCAGGGATTATCTATACAATAGTAGCTATTTTTAGAAAAAAATAAAAATATATAAATATGCCAACTTTGTGAAATTCAAGTTTGAAACTTTCAAACACATTTTTTTCAAAGAAAAAAAATCATTTTTCAATTTCCAAAAATACAATAAAAAAGCTCATTAAATGAAGTATTTATTTCATTGCTTTATTTATTTTATTGTAACATTTAAAAACTTGATAATTGGATTCGAAGTGGCGTATACCAGCCGGCCAGTCAAAACTTCAAAGTCCTTTTACTCGCTAACCAGGCTTTATACTTTAATAATATTTTGTATCTGGATCGAGGACATATACAGGTATAACATAATCAAATATTACGCAAATCTGAGACATCGAGTTTTTTTTCGTGCCCGCTTCACGTGGAATGCCCCATATTACTTGATCTTAGGGGTGAATTTAGAGTTTATAATATTTCCTATCCATACCATACGCATCGCTAGACAAATATGATAATGACGAAGATTTAAGCAAAAAGACGCCAACTGTGAAAAAAGAAACGAATTCATCAATTCGAAAATTCATATAATATCTAACTCATTATCAACTCACGAATGGACAGTATTTTAATATATAAAATGTATTTCCAAAGTGCAAGTCGGTTTCGCATACGTTAAAATAAGTCTGTGACTTCGCGGACTCAAAGTGAGATAAGTTGTTTAAGCCGCGATATCTTGCGAACTTAGTTCTTCGTGTGTCAGTACTGATACGTTTTGGTGTTCCCGTGAATTTATACTTTTATCACTCGCTTTAGTTCAACCTGAATGATTCGAGTGTTCAAAGATTTAGTTTTCTGAAGTGAGTTGGCTTTCGGACTTGGAATGCAGTAGTCTTGTAGTTCGCAATGTGCGAGTTCTTATTTCAATTAGATAAGAGATAGCTAGGCTATTGTACGAGCAAAAATAACGATTTAGGTTCAGATTTATCTTATCAAAAGGTTATTAAAATAGATGAGGTAATGAGTAATCTGTCTATATTATAAAATAAAGTCCCCTTTTTTGTCTGACAGTATGTTATCGATTTTCTCTAAATTTCCTGAACGGATTTTCATGAAATTTGGTATGGAGATAGTTTAAGACCCTGAGAAGGTAATAGGTTACTTTCTATCACGGAAAACTCATTCACGCGGACAAAGCTATGAGTAAAAGCTAGTTTTAATCAAAATACTACGGCAGATGCATGCAGATGCATGTATCTCACTCTCTTTGTAATGTATACATATGTAAGTTCAGGTTGTTTGTTACCCCACAAATAGTCTAAACAATCGACTTGAACTAATAGAGTGCCTTTAAAACTTTTCCCTAAGATTTTACAAACATCAACAGATTATTATATAAAATAGATTTGTGTATATTCAAAAAATATGAATTTTACAAACATTCTCAGAAAAAATTATAACGAAACATTTAACTCAACGTCAGAACACTGTCAGTGCGGAACACAACTGTCGCCAGTTAAAAAAGAAAGCTTTGTAGAAACGCAAAGGGTTCATTTCATTTCACAAAAGAGTTTCTGTTTTGTGTTAAACCGTAAAAAGGAAGTTATAACGGGGTTGAAATGTGTTTTTAGGAGCATTTCGCTAGACCTCTGTGAGGCCTCTTCGCTCTGACTCACACTCTGTGTTTGACGTGTATTCTCTTTTATAATCCATTCAGTAAACTCTTTATAATTATTTTGTAAACTCCTTTATCTCTAAATGGGTAAACGTGCGAGATATAATGGGAGGCAACTATAGTAGTACAGTAATGAGTCCAATTACTTGAACGACCCTTTGAGTACAAACGTCCCTTCTCCCTCTTAGGGAGTTACTATAAAAACTAAGCTGAGGGGCTCGCACTAAGGCCTTTATATTCTTTAAAAAAACCCAGGGGGCTACAACCCTACGTTGAAAAACTTTCTAATCCAATCTCACCCTACGCACTTGGATTGGTGCATTAAAAATGCAGCAAGAAATTGCTGGTTCAGTATTACAAATTTCTATGTTATATTTGTAGTGCAATTGAATTATACATCACATGATTCTAAGACTTTTTCTTTGAAAATTTTCAATGATCCCGAAAAATAAATAAACCTTGAATTGAACAAGCTCTTCAGCTTTGTATAACAGTATAGATTTATCCCAAATATTTACAGCACTTGCTAACAAAAATTATTATGTCCTGTGCCTGCAACAAAAATTGTTATTCTAAAATCTAGTGCATTAAAAGTGGTCCAAGTGAACCCACAGTGGTCCAGGGGAGACTCGGCGGGGGTCTACGCTGGCGTGACCCAAAGATGGGACTTTACAATTCGTGAGCGGGGTCCATGATAATATATCTGGTTTTGATAGTAAAGAACTAAAATGTTGGCTTGACCTCACCTATCAATGTAGGCAGATAATATTTTAAGCTCAGCGATTGTTAATTTAAAAACTTTTATATTCTGGAGAATATGATAGAAATTTAGCTGTAGGGGTCCACCGAAATGAGCAAAAATTTGAAAGTGGTCTGTGAGGAAAAAAGTTTGGGAATCTGATCTATTACATACGCTTATGTAGGTATGTGATTCGTTTACGTTCTAAGACATCTCTATGATATTGTTAAATAGGTTATCTGGAGTCTAGTCTTTAATATACTGTAGTGTGTACTAGAAACACGATAGTTCTGAGGTATCCAAGCTGACAATTATCCAAGCCAACCTGCAGGCAATATTAACTAAGCTGCTTTAAGATATATCTTAAAATTGTTTAATAATAATATAATGATATTATCAACCCTGTATTATATACTGCCCCGTTGGGCTCGGGCCTCCTCTACTAATAAGAGTAATAATAATAATATTCCTTTAAATGTTTAATAGGGTGTAGGAAAATTCAAAACATACTAAACAACAAACATTTAATTAATGCGCAAACCCAAACAATTAAATGTACCCACGCGAGAATCCGAAATGAAACTAAAACAAACGAGCAAGACAAAATTAAATAGGTACATTTCCTCTCAGGCCAAAAGTTACATAATCTAAATAAAACCAGGTCGCAGTGAATACACAGCAAATGAACTACGTTTGGACGTAAACCATCGACATCACGCCCGCACCGACTCGCTAAAAAACAACGCAAATTGAAGCTATAAAAGTTTTGCAGTAATAAATCACAATAAAATGATTTGGGTTTACAAATTCTGTTACACAATAGAACGTGCCATCGGTCGCCAACCCATATGCGACTTCGATACAAATGTATATTTGCAGGTACTTATTACGTGGTTGTTACCAGGGCACCCACTTTTTGCCAAGTTTGTTCTGTTCCATGATGTGATAGGGGGCGAGCCTATCATCATATCGGGCAACTAAGTAACTATAGCGACATTATTTCGAAATTTTAATTCAAAGGACGTAAAAAACTTGATTTTCAATTATCATAATGATTTCTTATATTTATGCGAATGTTAGACATTGAAATAAAATTATTTCGCGAATTCTATCGCGGTATATTATAATTTTCTGCCGACATTTTGAAGACTACAGCCGTGGTCATTACCGCTATAAAATCCGTGAAATAATTTTATTTCAATATGTCATCATCATTTCAGCCGGGAATCGTCCACTGCTGGACATAGGCCTCCCCCATTGAGCGCCACAGGGACCGGTTCTGGGCCGGCCTCATCCATCGGACTCCGGCGACCCTCACCAGGTCGTCGGTCCATCTCGTGGGGGGCCTGTCTACGCTGCGTCTTCCGGTTCATGGTTGCTCCACTCCAGAACTTTTCCGCACCAACAGCCGTCAGTTCTATGAGCAATATGTATTATTACCTAATAATATCACACAAGTCGCTTAAATCATTTAGCTTGTCGGTCGACATTAACCAGGCTTCTATTACAACATGTTTTATGGTACTTAATCACTTAGGGTTATCGCTTTTGAATCTTTAGAAAATGTGCTTATGACTTTAATTTAGGTCATACCTTGCTATAAATATGTATTGTTTTATGTAGGTCATGCTGTGACTGCTTGTAAATAGTTACAATTATATAAGATACTGTTTATTATAATATACATGTGTGTATTTAAATTGAATTGTAAACTCCGTTAGCAGTCCGTTAATAATAAATAAATAACAAGCACATGCCTCTATACCAAATATTATTTATAGTTAACTTCTCTAATTTAAAATATATGTGTCTAAAAATATTAAAACTTTTGTGGTTATATAATTTATCTCGAGATAAAATTATTTATTTGCTCCATAATAATATCAGCCCTGTATTATATACTGTCCCACTGTTGGGCACGGGCCTGCTCTACTACTGAGAGGGATTAGGCCTTAGTCTACCACGCTGGCCTAGTGCGGGTTGGTAGACTTCACACACCCTCGAAAATTCCTAATAGAGAATTTCTCAGGTATGCAGGTTTCTTCACGATGTTTTCCTTCACCGTTAAAGCAAGCGATAATTCACAAAGAATACACACATATTTTTTTAGAAAAGTCAGAGTTGTGTGCCCTTGGTATATGAACCTGCGGACATTCGTCTCGACAGTCCGTTCCACAACCAACTAGGCTATCGCCGCTTGCTCCATAGAACTGCAATATTAAACATTTATTCTAAAAACGATTGCACTAATCGAGATACATTTTGCCAGAAATATAATCCTTGTGATAGGCAAGCGACATCTATTTTAGTCTGACGCGACGCATCATTGTGAATTATCCGTTCTTTATTTAGATTTTAGATGGCTTTTTTATTCTATTTTCCTAACCCATTTTAGATTTTTACCCATTTTTGAATAATCCAAATTTGAACTACCGGCATTTTGCATTAAAATTGACGTATCTGAAACTGGTCCAAAAATAACAAGCTCCGTTTAAAATTTAAAAGGTTTCTGTTCCAATAAACGGAACAAAGGAACTAAAAGTACACTCAAACCATATTTACTGACCGGTCGTCCGCGATACATTATTACTTCAGTGTATTTACTGTTTATTACCGTAACATGCCATGTTGCCTTTCATTGTTAGGTATTGTGGGAGCTGTCTTATGCAACAAAAACTAGAAATTGAGAATATATGAATAAATGCTGTTTTACTTTATTAGTTCATTCTTTGTAGTATTTTTTTGTAGTTATTAGTAATTTTTTTTCTTTTCTTTTTGTAACATTGAGACTCTGAACTAGAGTCTGACAAATTTAATTGCTCTAACAGGTTTGTAAAGGATACGCGATACAAGTTTTAAACTTAGTGTGCATCCTAACTCAATTGTAATAACCCAAGTGCTATGTTTTGTAAATAAATGAGTAACGTAATGTGAGGCTTCAGTAGATATTTTTGGTGGATTGAACTTATATTTTATGATGTAGGCAAAAGTAATTAAATCATATACGCTTACCTTAATTAAATCATATACCCACAATCCTTTGATATTCAAGAGATAAACAGAAGAGTAAGGCATTTAGACTTCAACGAACTAATAATATCCATCCTATTATGTTGAAATTTTTAGGTCTAAAATTATGGTTTTAAAATTACTCGTTTAATAAATCAAGCTCCACATTTCTGCCACTTTATTATGCAAGTTTGAGGTTGGTTGGAATTTGTTCGAAATAAAAAACCAGAGCCCATACAAAAACTGACATGTACTATTATTCATATATGGAATAGATTTTAATTATTAGTTTAGAATAGATATGGAACAGCAATGTTTCCTAATACAAGTATTATTATACTAAAAAGAGACGCTTAAACCCGTAACTGTCCATATTTAATTTCTGTCATGTTTTTTTGTTTTTTTTTTTATATTTATTATGTTTTAAGGACCAGCCTACACTCTATTACTGAGAAAATTTTCAATCTTCAGCAATCATTCAGGCATACATTTTTCATTACCCGAACCTAACTTTAACACAGCTGAAACACACTGCAAAACCAATACATAATATAGGCTGATCATATACCAGGTTGTGACGCATAACAAGCTTGCGTCAGATACCGGTGTCCGGTCTCAGCGGATATTGCAAGCTTGTCCGCCGCTCTCGGAATGTAAGCCGCTGCCTGCTCGCCTGCATTTTCATTTGGAAGCATTTCCCAAAGACTTTTCACTTTAGTTTTTGTATGCCTTTGATGTAGTTTTGTTGGAATGTGGGTGCTGTGTTGTCTTTATTCGACTATGTCGGTAGTCATTTAGATTTTGAGAAATATAGTTAATATAAAAAAAAATGTACATATTGTTTTTAGTATACATGTTTATGTCGTGCGATACGTTGCAGGCAAAAATACACTTACTTGAATTTGATACAATATTTGTTGTTTTCTGTATGGTATATCAGAAAATGCCTTTCTACAATCCTTAATGCAAAACAAAATGAACGTATGAGAACAACATATCGTATCAATAAGTGTATTGCTCGAATGTCATTCCCATACACAACGTTAGCGTTAACAATTATAAAAAGTCAACTTGACTGCGACCCCAGGTATCAATACCAACATCTCGTAGATTCATAACATATATTACAGATCACCGAAACATATTTTTAAAAGACTCATCTCTATAATAATAATATCAGCCCTGTATATGCTGTCCTATTGCTGGGCACGGGCCTCTACTACTGACAGGGATTAGGCCTTAGTCCACCACGCAGGCCTAGTGCGGATTGGTAGACTTCACACACCCTATATATGCAGGTACCCTCACAATGTTTTCCTTCACCGTTAAAGCCAGTGATAATTCACAAAGAACACACACATAATTTTAGAAATGTTGTAGGTGCCTTGGGGATTTGAACTTGCAGACATTCGTCTCGGCAGTCCATTCCACACCCAACTAGGCTATTACCGCTTATAGACTTCTGCCAGATCTTTTCAGACGGCTAACTTAAAAACTTTACATAAAGGATCCTATAACAATCAATTTATATAACTAAGTAGGAAAAAATCCTATAACAAAATTTAACACAAAATTCCAATTCGAACGCGAGTGTACCTAATATCACTTAAATATAAAGAACATATAAGGATTACGACCAACTCCGTTCAACTACATTTCCCGAAGAAACCCATGCTTATCTGAAAGGTAACATTAAATTGAAGCGTAAAACCTCGTTCATTCTAACTTTTAAACCCCCATTCGGTATGTTCTACGGCTGTCCGTCACGGTCGAGGAGTTTGAACCGGTCCCGCTCTCGATCTCGTTCCCACTCCCGCCCCTCGCACGCCACATAAATCTTATTAACGGACGACTTGCGAGCCTTTACATATACGTGCGAACAAGCATTTTCCAACGAGTCCCATGTTGAAGGTTCGTGGAATTGGATTGATGAAGATTTTGATAAAAAAATTGTGTATAGATGAAGTGTTGATGGTGTATTTTTACGGAATAGTAATTTTGTCATTGGGTTGAAGGTTGACGTTATAAGTGGTGCTAAGCAGCTGATAATTATGTTCTCAAAGAGAAAATTATGCTAGTTACTCGATACAGCAATTGACCTAAAACGTGAATCGAAAGATCTGGCTTATATGGCAATACGGTATCTAGTAGAAATGACTACGATGCTATTAACTATCTACCATATTATAAAAAGGAGGTTTATAAGTTTGTATATGATACGCTGATCTCTGGAACTGATGAATCGATTTTGAAAACTGTCACTGTTAGTAATCTACATTACTACTCAGTGTTACAGGCTATCCCCCTTATTCATAGACGTTATTTATCTAAGGACGGAGTATCGCTGTGATAACAAGTCTGTTTCTCAGTGCTGACGGTATGGCAGCCTTTGCACTGCGTAGACATAGGGCCGTTGTGATTGGCTAATATTGAGATACAACTTTAATCTAGTTGGCTGTCAGATGAACAATCCTGAACGAACAGCAAGCTGTTAAATAAACAAAACTGAGAAACAGACTTTTACTTGATTATCACAGCAATACTCCGTCCTTAGATAAATAGTTTCTATGAATAAGGGGGTACTTTTTATTACTGAGAAATATTTATCCCAGAAAAATTAACAAGTTGGCGGAGCGATGGGTATATCGAGAAGCTAACGAGATACAAAGTCTATCTAATAGCTTTATAGGATATACTCACCCAACCTCACGTCAATCACTAACGCTTGCGAGTGTTCTCATTCCAATATTTTACCCTTTCCGATATTACACCATATCTACAAATATATTCTTCATAAAAATGTTCCTCATTTACCACCAACTACCTCACATATCCAGAGTAATAAAGCAAAAAATAAAAATATCATTCATTTGACAATAGTAATATCTCCGGTGGGAAATGATAAAATTCCTCGGAAACGCCGTAAGCTGAAATATGGAGCTATCAAGTATAATATTGGCTATTAATTTTGGTAGTATAAAATTGATCCAGCCATCAAGAGCGGGATCAGTGGGATCCCTGGAACGCTAGAAATGTCTTCAGATTAATAATACAAATTAAGATTTGAAACCTGACCGTTGATCTTGAGTTAGATGCAATCCACAGTTTAGGAAAGGATAGTTTGGAAGTCGACTATAAGTTATAAATTCGAGATATTTCTGTGAAATAGCGTTGGAGTTTCAGGTAGTTTGGAGATAAGGGACAAGGCTGTGACTATTTTAAAGTTATTCTTTTAGAAATATGACTGAAGTAAGATATCTAAACGTTTTCACGTGGAACAATAACAGTACTATATTAATAGTAATTGTCTATGTACTTGGGTCTTGAGCTTCGCCATCGGAGGGTCATTCATTTTTTTATATTTTTATATGCGTGTTTTTTGAGAGTATAATGTAATTCTCTTTATTTTAAACGTTTTTTTACATTTAAAAAAACGTTTAAAATAAAGAGAATTGACAGATATGCCTATGTATATGCCTATGTATTATTATAATACTTTTGCTCGCGGCTTCACCCGCGTTCAAATGTTTTATCCGAGATAAAAGTCTTTCTGTATATTTCCCGACAGCGAAAGCAGCTTATCTCCTGCACAGGGTCTTAAATTATCACCATACCAAAATTTATCGAATTCTGTTGGGTAGTTTTTGAGTTTATCTCGTTCAAACAGACAGTCAGATGCGGTAGGGGACTATGTTTTATAATATTTTTTAGAACTTTTAAAGGAAAACAATTCAAATATATTTGTTACTTAACTTTAAACGTTTACGCAGCAAACGCAAGGAAGCTGTCAAAAGGAATAAATTCTCGCCGTTTTCGCAACATTTTTCATTAATGCTTCTCCTATTGGTTATAGTAAATGTTATCAAGCTTATAGCCTTTCTCGATAAATGGGCTATCCAACACTAAAAGCTTTTTTTCAATTCGAACCAGTAGTTCCTGAGATTTCCGAGTTCGAACAAACAAACTCTTCAGCTTTTTACACTATAGATATCTCTCTTTATAAACAATTCTATTCATTTTAAACAATAATAAAACATATACAGCTCATTAATTCAGTATACGAGAAAAAGTATGCTTCTAAAGACAAAAGTAGCCTCAATAATTCACCACTACCATTAAACATTTTCACGACAAATTTCTCGAAACACTTTAACGTCACACATAAAACGAAAATATTTCTCAGCTAAGATAAAACTCGGAATAACTTGGATGCGGCGGGGATAAAATATGAAATTCTCACTGAATTACACGTATAACAGCAATCGTCAGGCAGTACCGTGGCAGACACGGCCGTGTGACGAATGACGTACTATATAACATATACTTAGCTCTGAAGTGGATTAAGTGACGTTTCTCTCCCCCGATGTGAACGCACAGCGTCTTGATTCATACAGTTCCTACTATTGGTTGTCATCCGCGTCTAGATCAATTGATTTTGTACAGTTACTGTTATGAGAATGGTTTCTTAAACAGACATGACGCCTATTGAAAGGGTTTGTATCTACCAATCTATCAATCATATCTATGCAACCCTTCGCCTGTGTTCAGTTCAATGATACGATATGTGGCGAGCCTATCACCATATCGGATACAAATTCCAGGCTCCGAGTTAATACTCAGACGAAAAATTCAATATCACTTCGCCTGACCTAGAATTCGAACACGAGACCTCAGGGCGGTGTTGTGCCGCGCAAGTAACTACAGCACAGAGGCACTAAAATCTCGTTACTATAAGCTTTTTAGGTATCATTGATACGAACCTATAATGCATGTGTCATAGAAATAAGCAAAAATTTACCTTATGAGCAGACTAAAGAAAATTAATACACTGAATAAGTATTTACTATGAATCCAATTAAGGAACACATTTTATATTCCACATACTATTTAAATACAATAACATTACAAAACTCTCTCTATTTTCGACTAACTAATATAAATAATTGACCTATCATTAAATTGCTTGTCGAAACTCGAATAAGAAACAATAATTACAATTGACTCATATTTTTCCAACATCAACTATATTTAAAACTTCCTACCTATACGGATAATGAAAAAAATAATTCATTTCATTCTGAATTCTATTATGTTTGCCTGAAAAACGAAAATTATAAAACAGCAATGCGATGGTAATTCAATCGGAATTGTATTGAAATTATTCATTGATGCATCTCAGGAGATTTTGATGTCCATATTGTATTCAGTTCGCTTAACCGTCGTAATGTATTTTATGATTAATTTTATTATGTACATAACGTTAAACCATTGCACATTAATGCGTTTGACCAGTATTTATTGTTATATTTAATTTAATTAGCGTCAACATTGTTTCATTAAGTAATTACTACGTACGCAAATGGTGGTAAATTACCAAACTATATAATGCAGAGGTAATTAGTGAATACAGTATAATTTATGTTATGGTTAGAGCACTACTCCAGTAATAGTCAAAAATCACCCATTTATCCTTACGACTCAGTTATCATTCGATCAGAATGCCTATAATGACAAAAGACGGATTCGCCTCTGTAGATGGATTAGGGTCTGCAGACTATATATCCGTTTTTTTTGCTTTGAATGACTAGACAACCTTGCCGTTCCCTTGACAGTAAACAATACGGCCGCTCATAAATAGTAGAAACACCATCCAACACCCTGAATTACAAAGTATTGTTTGGTATTCCACTGCGCTCGCCATCCTGAGATATGCTATGTTCAGTCTTATTATGTCTAGTAGTTACACTGGCTACAAGTTATCTGTTGCTCTTAGAAGTATTTTCTAATAAAATAAAAAGTTTAACACTTAATATTTCAAACCATATGTACAAAGAATATGACAAAAATATAATGTAAGCGAAAAATATCCGTTTGGATACGAAAGAACATAATGATTTCAATATATCGCATATATTATATTAATGTAATAAACGTCAGTATTAAAATTGGTCCAGTAGAATAGTATGTGTCAGTCTTACAATATAAATCAATGTAAAGGTATGGTTAAGTAGGTATGTATGTTACGAGTTAGTACTGTATAAAATATGACGCCACAATTGTTGTTACATAAATGCAATAAAAAAGGTATTATTTATCATTATTATATATCCTCTTGGATTATGGCCCGATATTACAACTTATTGAAGTTGCTAATAGATAACAAAATCTCGGCCTTCCAGCCTTAAGGAAAAATATTATATTTCTAAACATTGAACATTTACTCTGATATTGTTCACCAGACACGTCCGCTGTAACAGTCGACCTCCAAACTACATCTTTCACGATATTTTCTTTGTTATACGAAAATATAGAATACGTGGTAATGTCGGCTGTCGCAATAACCCCACTTGCATGTTCCACAGTAGCATGTAAATCATAATTTCTCTTTTTGAAACAGATTATGCAACGCAAAACACAGATGGCGCTGTTCCGAGCGAAAAATATTCGAGAGCCACGAGTAAGGTAAACAATTTATGAGAAGACTTATCATCTTCGATGGAAGTTCTTTTTCGAATGTTTACGTCATTTAGCTGTTTGCTTGGTTTTCTTTGATGATATTGGAATCGATTTATGAAATGCTGAGTTTTGTTATAATGAAAGAATCGGTGTAATAACTTCGGAAGAATACATTGTTTTCTTTAGAAAGTTGGTTCGTTTGTTACTTTTTAATGTTACTCGGTATTCATCATATTATTCCATTGTTGGAATAATATAAGTAAGTATCTATCTGAATACGTGGAGCTGCATTGCATATACGATTGGTTAACCGCATTGTATATTTATATATATTGTAGGTTTTTTTTAGACCTTTAAGTAAAAACTTTTCTACAAAACATAAAACCGCCTTCAGAAACCACTAAAAAACCAAAAAATAATTTAACATGATACTGGTTACCAATTTTGAATTGAGAACAATCCTTTTTTGAAGTCGGTTAAAAAATATTATATTTCATCTATTAATAACACATCTTTTGGAGTATAACTATTGTTTTTTTGAGAGTTTATATATGTGCAACGTACCCTTTGACTTCTTATTTTATCTATTGAACGTATTGCAATACAACAATAATCAATACATCCGAACAAGCGATCATCGCTTGAAATTTTTAATACGAATACCCTTGGGCTAGAATATAAAATGCTTTTTAATTATCGATAAAGCATATTCCTCGGAGGCCGTGCGATTTCTACTCGGAGCTATGTTTTGAAAGGCGATAAGAATGATCAGGGGTTCCCTAGGGTAAGTGTTAAGGATCAAAGAATATAGGGTTATTCGTATTTAGTAGATGTTTCGTTGTAAAACTTTTTGGTATAGAAAATAAAAGGCTTAGTTATGGAATTATAATAATATCGGCCCTGTATTATATACTGTCCTACTAGTGCGCACGGGCCTCCTTTACTACTAAGAGGGTTTAGGCCTCAGTCCATCATACTGGCCTAGTACGGATTAATAGACTAAATTATTATAGAGAATTTCTCAAGTATGCAGGTTTCCTCACGATGTTTTCCTTCACCGTTAAAACAAGCGATAATTCATAAAGAATACACACATAATTTTAGAAGCGTCAGAAGTGTATGCCCTTAGGTTTTAAAACTGCAGACATTCGTCTCGGCAGTCCGTTCCACTCCCAACTAAACTATCGATACTATATTATGGAATTAGTGGTCCAAAACTAATATTACTTCAAAGATTTTAGATTTTAGGAATTACATTGTGTATTCAAAATCTGGTGGGTTTTGGTTGATTAAAATGTAAATCTAAAGCGATCATGATGACATTTCTAATAGAATAATAAGATAATATTGAAATATAAGTATTTTCTGGATTTTATCGCGGTTTTTATACTATGATTCTCTCCCGACGTTTCGAAGACCCCGTGACTATGAACGCTGCATTCTTCAAAACGCCGGGATAAAATCATAAATTAAAAACGCAAAAAAAATCCAGAAAACAGTTTTATTTCAATGTCTATCATTCGCATAATTATAATCATTATTAAGATAATAGTTTTGTCAAAGGACATATATATGTTGGTGACCTAAGCCACATGTTTAAATGGACTGTAAAACTAACGAGGTTAATAACTTAGTGACCAAAGCCACGTGTTTAAATAGTCTGTTCGATCAAAGGTTGGTTACTTACGAGCAACACCAAAATGTTTGAGCGTCATGCCAATCTACTTTGTTATTCAACTAATACAAGTGTACAGAACCACGATGTTTAAAGTCCATCCAATTTTTACCCTTACTTTACAACTGCAATAAAGTTTTGGTATCCACTGCCATACAGCGAGCTGCATGATATTAACATAAAATATTGGGCATCTCATTCCGCAGATACTCACAACTTTTGTACAAATAGCTTGCATATATTTTATCGAGCAATAAATATTTTACCAATAAATCTCGGATCAACCTGAACGTAAAATTCGGCAGGGATCATAGAGCTATCAAAGTTAAATAAATAAAAAATGAAATATATTTACATTATTCTTTGTTTTAGGATATTGCAGTATTTTACATAATCTCTGATCACTGCTCTTCCATTCATTTAATTATGTATATTGACAGACTTTATGTCTGAGCGGGTGATGAGTTTCATTTGCCCGGAATATAAGAACAGAAGTTAGCTGAAAATGTGCCGCTAGTGAACCAATGTATTCAACATGTGTAAAAATGTGCTGCGAGTTGCGACTTCAAATTATATTGAGATCACGGGAGGAAAATAACATCATTTGAAATGAAACTATAAAGTGGATCGGGTATGATAAGCGTACGATGGTTTTTTGTACGGACCCTACAGAGTGACACCACTGCATCCGACAATAAGTAGAGAGATGTCCAATACAATGTCGGCTGACGAGATATGATTACCCCTCAACAGTCGACACAATTATGTCGGCCTATTAGAATCAGATATACACAGGCTGACTCCTAACGCGACACTCTTACGTAGGCCACTATAGAGGGTTTTGACAACTGTGCCGGATTCTAATTAAAATGTGGACAATGTACAAAATCTTCTATTTTATAAAGCAAAATACACGAGCGATAACTGAGCGCGGAAATTCCATCCGTTTAACATTGTTACAGGCACAAAGTCGCGGGTATTATGCAAATGTATTCAAATATAAATCCGCGTGGCTGATATATGGCAATTTTGGGTGCAGAACGCATAATTACACATTAGTTTAAAGTAATGTTGTTTCGTTATCGTAGCCATTTGATATAATCATTAAGCCCGTGATCTGTTTTGTACGTCAATATTCAGTCAGTCTTTTCAAGAACATTAGCATCGTCAATTTGCAATTTTCACTAAAAACGCATTTTAATTATTAATTTCAAAATTTACCGTATATTTCCAGTATACTTCATACTGCAAGAGCTCTAAATCAATGAAAGATTGCCTGTGCAATACGAATACTCAGATATTTCGTCCATGACATCCGAAACCACGTTTGATTATCCCGAGTTCTGTGGAATCCTCTGGACAAATTTAATCAAAACTGCTACATAGATGGATTGTGGAATGTTCGCGTAACCTACCGAAGTCGGTAATTCACCGCAAAGGCTTCTGGAAATATAGGCCAATCATCAACTGCCAAGCATTGCATAAAACATCGCCTTTCTTAAAAGAATAATTAAAGTGGGAGAGAGAAAGGGAGAGTTGACACCAATGTTGATGAGGAAAGAAAACATTGCATGAAACCTGGGTACCTGAGAGTTTTGTACAAGTTATGCGAATTTAAAACGTATGTGAAGTTTAAAGATCTTCATTAGCATGAGTATAAGAATAACAGATCTCAATAGCACAAGATCGATTATTACGGGTCTCAAAAATATCTTTCCCACCCACCAGATCGCTATCCAAAAAGAAATGATGGTTGGACCCCAGATTAGATCCCAAAAAAATTCGGTCCACATAAGACCAGACTTATTCTTTCAATGATTTCTAAGATACTTAAGATAGAACTATTGCCTAACAATTTTTGGATTTCTTTTCTATACCTTTTGTTTGTACTCTATGCGAAACTTGACTTGTTTTTGTATCATATTTACTATTTTTACATGTTTTGATTTTGATTTGTTTTCCATAAATAAACACATTTCGCGCACTCCATGTCTAGTGGTTTCAGAATCAGTTGCCAAAATAGCAATATTTGAGTTTGCGTTAATAATGATTACAAATGTTAGTTTTGCATCCATTTAATGTGGCTCTAACACTATTCATTAAATTATTAGATTATCGGTAAACGATATTATTTATAAGCGCATGTAAAGTTCGGATTAATTGGTTGACGCTATCAACATCGTTATTAACAAAAAGAAAGCGGTTTTTTCCTCTATATATTTTTATATACACACATATCGACGCTGGAAAGCATAAACGCTGTTACCCTTGAAATATCGAAAATACGTTTTTTACACCGTTGGAATCAGGAAATTTTTCTGTGTCGAATGAAACCATGCTCGTTGCTCTAGGATGAAAAACAATTTTATGCACAGCGTAAAATTTTCGTCAAGTGTCTTCCGTCCCATGTTATGATAGGGGGTGAGCCTATCGCCATTTTGGGCACAAATTCCAGACTCTAGGCTGATACTAAGCAGAATAATTCAAATATCACTTTGCCCGACCCGGGATTCGATCCCAGGACCTCAGACCGCTGCTGTACCGCGCATGCAGTACAATTACGCCACGGAGGCAGTCGTAAACAATATTAATTGTAATTAATATTTTTATAATAATTATATTATTCTTCCTCCCATTGTATACTATTATATATAAGCTATATAGAATTTCATATGTTTACTATAAGTACTTATCGACTAGGTAGTTGAATATTATAATTTTATAATTTAATCAATAATGATGCCATTTAAAATACATACATACATAACATCACGCATTTTATCCCCGAAGGGGTATGCAGAGGCGCAACTAGGGCACCCACTTTTCGCCAAGTATGTTCCGTCCCATGATGTGATAGGGGGCGAGCCTATCGCCATATCGGGCACAAATTCCAGACTCCGGGCTGATACTGAGCAGAAAAACCCAAATATCACTTTGCCCGACCCGGGATTCAAACCCAGGACCTCAGAGCGCTATTGTACCGGACGTGCAATACAACTACGCCACCGAGGCAGTCATTTAAAATAATTCACAGTAAATCCGCGAAACACAATAATGCCAATCAATTCCCCACACGCTTTAATAAACAAACGACATCAGGTCATTTTAATTATAGATCAATTATAGTTCGTTCCCAAAGAATCATTCGACAGCTCCATCGAGCGGACCAATTTCGTTAATAACAATTTATTTTATTAAACATCAAAGCAGTTTAAAGCCTTTCCAAAATTTATTTTCATGTTTACAATCAGATATTTTATTGATAAACTAAATACCTCATCTAAAGTTGCAAACTTCACTGATTTGCTAATAAATTATTCATCACACAATTTATATTGAAGTGTTCTGTTTTTCTTCGTTTGATTTTGAGTGTTTTTGTCGTTTATAATTCGGAACTCGGAGTTTGCAATGTTTAATGGATTTACATAAAACGCGTTTGATAAGGTAGGTAGACTTTGCTTATTAAATTGTAAATACTTTTAAATCCTTTGATATCGGTATTGAGTATGGTGCGGTCGATTTCGTAAATGTATTGCGAAGCTTTGCATTTATTACAATATTTATTGAAAATGGTAAATTTATTGTTGCTTTGAATGTTAACTAGATTGCCAGGTGTTCATGCTATCTCGATTTATGAGCAATAACTGAATTCTATTTGTATTTTTGATTTCAAGTGGTAACGTATAAAGATTTAGATCAGACTTCAAATTACCAAAATCACTAGAAGATATTGAAAATCTATTAAATAGAAACCAATTTGAATGAACACCGTCTGTTACTAATCTAGTAATTACAGACGAAAGTGGAATTGTAATTCATAATACTTTTTTTAAAGGGGTACGGCTAAGGGACTTCACTGCGCCTTATGGTAAGTGGAGTAGGGTCCAATAGAGTGTCAACTGATGAGATTACCCCTTGGCAGTCGACACAATTATGTCGGCCTGTTAGAACCAGGTATACACAGGCTGATCCTGGAACGCGACACTTACGCGGGCCACTGTGGTGGTTTTTAACACCTTATGTACACGGTGGTCGCTATCCGGGCGGATATAAAATATCCTACCAGCAGCAATAAGATATATACACAATAATATTATCTGTAATTCCTACTAAATCGTTCAAAACCAATACTTTATCATTACCAACAACACAACGTTGATAAACAAACGTAATTGATCAGTGACAAACATAATGTCCCGAACGGCACATTTACAAACTTTATTAGCAAGACGTGATATCTGCAAGTGAACACTGCTATCATAACTACCGCTATGACAAATTGGTGTTGCGAAATTAACGATTCACATTAATTTTGGTGATGCCTTATTTGTTAAATAGTATTGTTAGGAACTGAAGTGTATTTAAAATGAACTATCACTGATTACAGAAATACTTTTATTAATATTTTACTTCGACTGCCTCGGTCCAGTAGTTGTACTGCATGTGCGGTACGGAAGCGCTCTGAGTTCCTGGGTTCGAATCCCTGGTCGGGCATAGTGATATTCGGGTTTTGTGCTCAGTATCAGCCCGGAGTCTGGAATTTGTGCCCGAAATGGAGATAAGCTCGCCCCCTATCTCATCATGGGACGGAACATACTTGGCGAAACGTGGATGTCCTGGATACGCCTCTGCATACTCCTTCGGGGATAAATTCGTGATTTGTCTGTGTGTGTGTGTAATATTTCACCAACCAACTGATCTATACCACTTGTCAATGACAAACTGCTTCTGTCTATCAAACGCTCAATGTTTTTATAGCAAGGCTGAATGATAATAATTACTGAAATTATAAAAATAGTGAGGAATATTCATTATATTTTGGAGTTAAATGAATTTGAGATGTAATATTAAAGATCTAACAATTATAATGGAGTAAGAAGTGGCATTGATGTGTTTTCAAATGTCTCTAAGATCATGATTGCGGAAACAAGGACGATTCGGTGAAGCATCTTCCTGCTAAGATGGAAAGTGACTGTAAGTGCCACCAAGAGTCGGGGAGCCATTTAATAATAATAATCAGCTGTAGGTCTGATGATATGCAAACGTTACGTAAAACAAAAATGAAGGCAAACTCCTTAGAGACCAACGACTACGCTCAGACAAAATAAAAACATATAAACCTTAGCCGCAAATAACATGACAAAGACCCATTCGCCAACTGTTACTAAACTTGAAAACTAAAACTTCACCACGAGGTATAAATTTGGTTTTATTCGCATTTTAAAGATGCATATAATAAGTTTTATAATGCCGGTTGGCTTTTCACGAATGTAAAATGCATAATTCGATGCTTTTGTCTAGTTTGTGGAGTTTATTTACGACTATGCTTTCTGACTTCTTTTTCGTACAAAACTAGTCTAAACTCGGCTGATGAAATTTACGACTGCGTTGAAATTACGAAATTATTCTGTTTTATTCGTTTATACTTAGTTTGTGGAATAAGCAGGTTTAAAAGCGGCGATAGCCTAGTTGGATGTGGAACGGAGTGCTGAAGCGAAGGTTCAAAACCTAAAGGCACATCAGATTTTTCCAGAGCCATGTGTGTTTTTTGTGAATTATCGCTTGCTTTTACGGTGAAGGTACAAGCGTGAGGAAACCTATATACCCGAGAAATTTTCTATAAGTATTTCAAAAGTATGAGTAATCAGCCAATTCATCGTAGGCTAGCGTGGTGGACTAAGCCGTAATTCCTCTCAATAGTAGAGGAGGCCCGTGCCCAATAATGAGACAGTATATAGGTATTACAGGGCTGATATCATAATCATCATCGATTTTAATAGTATAAAATGAAAATTCTTGTAGATTTTTAGGGGCTAATCTCTGCAACTACTAGACCGATTTCGAAAATTCTTCCACCAATGGAAGCTACAATACTGCTGAGTGCTTCTTTCCGGGACATTATTTATCCCGGTAAAATTATACACAGGGGCGAAGTTCGTGGCAAAAGTAAATATTATATATTATTTCATAGAGCGAGTTCTGTATTTATCACTGAGATAATCTGTAGGCTAATTACTCAGCTATTTGGAGGGTTTACACTACTGGAATAACGGATAGTAAATTAACGTCTGAATCTAAAAGTATCTTGCTACTGCAATGGTAATTCCTCCGGTCTACTGGTATTAGTGGATTTTAAACTTTTTTCCTACATACGTAGGTATCGAAGGGAAATATTTTCATTTTGATATAGAAAAACTTATTATATGTCTGCCTGCTGTTATAAGGTGTTAGTTTAAGTGTGCAAAATTTAAACATACATAATTGGACTGATGTATGGGTAAATGTACTAATTATTTTTTACCGGTGGTATACCTCTTCATCATCTCAGCCACAGGAAGTCCACTGCTGAACATAGGCCTCCCCCAAGGATCTCCACGTCGACCTGTTGGAAGCGGCCTGCATCCAGCGACTTCCTGCGACCTTAGCCAAGTCGTCCGTCCGTCGGTATACCTCTTATATGCGAGATTTTGAAGAGCATTGTAGCCAGTGTGACTACTGGAAATAATAAGACTTAACATCTCATGTCTCAGGACGACGGGCGCAGTAGAATATTAAACAATACTTTGTAATTCAAGGTGTTGGATGGTGTCTCTACACTTTATGGGCGATAGTATCGCTTATCATCAAGCGAACGGCAAGCTCGTCTCATAATTCAAAGCAATAAACAAAACAACATTTGTAGAATGTTGTTTGACTCAACTGGATTTTTCTGTGTTTAAAAAATGTGTGGTTTGGTTCACATATATTTTTATATCAGATTTAGGTTTGTTTTGCGAAACAATAAAGTATAACATGTGGATTAATTGAGTGTTAAATATTAACTTATTTTTGGATAATTTGCAGCTCGGTAAATTTTGGCATAAGCAAGTGTTATTTATATATACAGAATTGAAGAAATACAAGATACTATAGTATAAAATATGTTTAAAATATTGCAATGCTTTTAGTACCATGACGTAGACGTATCCAAAACGTTATCCATATTCATAAAATGATATGAAGCGAACTCACAATATGTGACGGGAATAAAATTCACTCCTATTTCCGTTTGGACCGGACATAGCTGTATGTACATAATTGTGTGCGTCTTCGGTGAGAGGTTTAGAGTATTTTGGGTATAATTTAGGTTGTATTAAGTACTATGTAATTGTTACATTTGAGTCTATTAACTTATGACATGGCAGCATGATCAATGACCTTATCCGGTTCCTTGTGGAACAGCAAAAAAAAATCTATTATCATTAGAATATTAAAATAGAACTATTTTAAGGATTGTATTGCGGTTTTTTATATTATAATTTTTTCCCGACGTTTCGAAGACTTTGCAGCCTTCGCGGTCACGAGGGAGAGAAAATTATAATATAAAACCACATTAAAAAAAATATATATTAATGTTCAATATTCGCGTAAACATCAGAAATCTGGTATCATTTATTTATTTATAAATTCCCTGACATTGACAGTTAAACTAAACATGTAAGCTACTTAAGTAAGTTATGATGAGATGAATATAATTACAAATATCGTCTTCAACATAACTTGATTTTTTAGTGAAATGACTATAATATTGCCTATATCTTTATATAAGGGAGAGGCATCAAATATAATTTATATTTTAGCTTTATCCACCTGCGTGGAAAAGATTTTCGGGTATAAAGGAGCATCAGATATAGTTTATGTTTGATTAGTTTTTCCCGTAGCTCAGACCGCGTGATTTTTTTTCCGGGATAAATATTTTCCAGGGATAAAAAATAGCTTAAAGGACTTAGGAGTAATGTAACTTCCTATTGGTGAAAGAATTTTCAACATCGGTTTAGTAGTTCCAGAGATTAACCTCTACACACTTACAAACAAACTCTCAAACTATTCCTCTTTAAAATATTAGTATAGATTGTAAATTTATAATCTGAAAAGTCTGGCTATAGTCGCTTATTACAAAGAAACGCTAGTACTGCGTAAGCTGTGCTTTGTAAACTGCATACTACATATGCAACTAAGATAGGCTGGCATAATTCTGGTAACTGTAAGACAGAATGTTTTCATCGGCATTATTATTAGCATATTCTAGGATCAATATATTCACAAACCAGAATAAAAACTTTTGCCTCCGCGACAGAATTTACAGATCCCAACTTCCAAAAAGGACAAATCTTTAAGTACTTCCAACTGAATGTGAATTAGTTCTATAATGTTGGTAAAGCGTTGCAATGTGTCTGAGAGTCAACAGCGTGACAGTTCGAAAGATACGCCACCCGACCAGCTGATGTATGGATTGTTTTGGCACCCCGGGACTCCGAAATCCCGGGCCGCCAACCAATCCCGGACCGCCGATTTGCTTTAATGGCTATGGTTTAAACGGGTAAGTTGGACTTTTAGAACATTTGGGAATTAAAACTTTGTTTAGTTTGTACCAGTTCTTTAAGACGGTGAGGCTGTGTTTGAAGATTTATTGTTTCGTTTCGTTTTTTATAGTTGCTTGTGTGGTTTAGAGGTATCGTTCTAGGATTATGAACTGGAGCTGCCAGATTCGGGTCTCAGATGAGGACTTTAGGCATAGGCAAATTTGTATCGATTTTTAACAGGATTGGGGCATGATATACATGGTGTCCCTGAAAGTATTGTCAAGCGGTGGTCCAGAGATAGAGAGAAACAGTGTTAATCCTAAATAGACGTAAAACATTCTAACTAGGGGTATTCCAGAAAAAGTATTACCCTAAAAGAGTTTGGTTATTCCTTTAAACAATGAAATAATTAATGTTTTCCTCTTAAACTTTCATCAAAGTTGCACATACAAATTAAGCAAAAAGTCCGTTGTATAAAGGTTTTAAAATGGCGCCATCTGGTGGCAGAGGTAAAAACCATAGATTATAATATTAAAACTATAATGTGGTCGTGTACTTTTCTCGTGTACAGTGTTAACATCTAAAGAAATCGTTTCATTACTAGACATTTACAAAATACTGGTTCTAAGACACTTTCCTTAACTATTCCTGTATATATTAATAAACTTTAAAACCTTCGATAGTAATTATTAAATCAATCATTTTTATATTGTTTTCATGTATTGCAATCCTTTTTAATACAGTGTTCTTTGTGGATATTCAATAAATTCAAACAATTTTATGATTTTATTTACATTCATTTAATTACAGATTGTATACTTGTATTAATTTTGACATTCAAATACTTATGTACCTTTTTTTTTTTTTTTTGGTTTCGCGGAGAAAGTCCCTTATTACTACCGCCCAGCCTTCGTGGGGGGCGACTGAGCGGTTATGCTGGGGTAACCGTGCCTTACGGCCCGGCGTTGAGCCGCCCGGATTTGATGGTGACCTTCGGGCGACCGCCAGGCCGAGTCCCTAACCCTATATACAACTTAACCTATGCACGGCCTACCAGCTAAAACTCCGCGGTGGCCCTCTTCGGCGCATTAGGGACGGCCGCGGGCTTCCTCTGACGTTGGAGTGTCTAGTCTGCGACCGCAGCCGCCCCTGCGCGGTGCCGCCTTGCGGCCCGTCTCCCTATGGGGGGGGCTCAGAAGCCCCCGCGCACCGAAGGACGCCCTCGGCGTCTACGGCAGTGTGAGGCCAACAGCACACTGCCGTCCATCTCGGGGGTCAACCGAAAGATGTGCAAAATAGCACAAAAATGCACTAGGGCGGACAGCCCCCTGCTGCCCGCCGACGACCCCCTTCGTGGCCCCTATTAGTCGCCTCTTACGACAGGCAGGGGATACCGTGGTGGAATTCTCCAAACGCCCCCATTCCACAGGGCGGGAGACGCCGGTCAGTCGTCCACCCGGCGCCTCCTTAAATACTTATGTACCTCCTTCCCGTAAAACGCGAATTTACTTATAACCAGTTAATACATTTAGTCCATTGATAAGTTACATTTGGGGTTGCGTTTTTTAGAGGACGCAATTTTTTTTTGAAGTGTAGGGGGGGTTAGTGTAAAGCTAAAACCAAGTTTGTGGGGTCGCCACCCTTGTCCCACGGCCGCCATCTTGAAAATAGAGGTTGAAATGGTTTTTACGATGTATATCTTAAACTATTTATCTGACAAAAAAAAAATTATGCACATTTTTTGTTGCAAATTAAATTCTCTACAACTTTGGTTCAGTAACTTTTTGTCGTAGAACTATAAATAAAAAAGTTATAAGCGAAAATGTTAAGAAATTCAATGTTAAGCAATGTCCATTGCAACGTCATCAGAACGTCTGTTTATAAGGTTCATAATACTTTTTTTTGTACTCTCATTACGTACAACACAAAGCCACGGTTGTCTGCTTGTACACGAATTACTTGGATCCTGAATCGCTTTGGCACAGATGAAGCAATTGTTCATAAAAATAATTTTTTACGAACTGTTTCGGAAGTTACTGTACATTTTGCGTGTTATTGTTATTACGTGGACAATCGAACCGATAATGTTGTTCGTCGTCGCAGCAGAAGTTCCAGTAGTTTATCGTCAGTTTCAGAAGTTCCAGAGCCAGACTTTGATTTCGGTTTTCGGACAACCGCGGGTTTGTGTTGTACGTAATGAGAGTACAAAAAAAAGTATTATGAACCTTATAAACACACGTTCTGATGACGTTGCAATGGACATTGCTTAACATTGAATTTCTTAACATTTTCGCTTATAACTTTTTATTTATAGTTCTACGACAAAAAGTTACTGAACCAAAGTTATAGAGAATTAATTTGCAACAAAAAATGTTTATAAATTTTTTTGTCAGATAAATAGTTTAAGAGATACATCGTAAAAACCACTTCAACCTCTATTTTCAAGATGGCGGCCGTGGGACAAGGGTGGCGACCCCACAAACTTGGTTTTAGCTTTAGACTGACCCCCCCTACACTTCAAAAAAATAAAATTACGTCCTCGAAAAAACGCAAGGTAAGGCCTAAAAAATGTAACATTTCAATGGACTAATTGATTTCTTATGTTGACGCGAATGTTAGACATTGAAATAAAACTTTTCTACGGACTTTATCACGGTTTCTATATTATAATTTTGCTCCGACACTCCGCCCCGTGACCACGAAGACTGTAAAATCTTCGAAACGTCAGGAGAGAACGATAATATAAAAAATAGTTTTATATCATTTAATACAAATTGCCTAATAAGAGAAAGTAAACGAAATGGAAACTATATCTCATTTAACATTCCATATGTAAGAAAAATAATGCTAGAACTTTATGAAACCTAAATCAAACATGAAGATCAAAGGCCGGAGGAAAATGAAGAAAAATAGAACAAAGTTAGATACTCGTTAGGAGTACCCTCATCAAATTTGAATAAAAACACATCACATAGCTTCCGATGGATCGATCTTATTTGAACTCCACGCGCGTGTACTCAGGTGAGAGAGGAATACGTGGTACCCAATATCCGCTGGTCTGTGACGTCATAAAACGGCCCAGGGGAAGATCAGCGCTATTTTTTATCAGCATATGCTATTGGGTGCGTTTTTGTGACGAGCAAATATTAAATGTTTTTTTTTTTTGGAATTATTATGTAAATTAAAATTAAACTATTTTTCGGATTTTACCTCGGTTTTAATAATTTAGTTTTGTTCCGAAGTTTCGAAGAGTTTGCAGCCTTCGTGATCATGGGGGGGACTCAGTCCCCCAGTAAAGAAAAACAGTTTAATTCTAATGTCTAACATTCACGTAAATATAAGAAATCATTATTATTACGTAAACTTAATTGTTGTTTTTCTTTCTTTCGATAATGATTAATTTCCTATCGTACAGGATCATTTTGACATAGTATTACTAAATGAAACACGTACTTAACTTCTTAAATATAACTTTTTTATAATAATTTACTCTAACTGTAGATGAAAAAAAAGTGTATGTTTAGAAAAAAATAAATATGAATAAAAAGTAATTTAAATTTTATACGCCCTAATGTCACTCTAAGTTTTAGTCAGAAATACACTCACGCGCACGCCTTATTCGCACTAAACTACAAAATGATCAAAAAATTAGAAAAGCAAAACTGTGATTTTACAAGAAATTATTTATTTATTAACGCAATCTCAAAATGAACCTGTATTTTCTGGAACCATCTTTGTGAACTAGTTTTTTTTTACTATACGAAATAAATCACAGGTATAATAATTTATAGTAGTTAATATGAAAAATATAAAAATACATCACTAGAGATTGTGTGTTGGTTGTTATTATTGTTATTGTTAATTGGTTTGTGATATTTAATCAACTTTCGAAGTATCATAAACCCTTTCATCTCAATTCTGCCCCCTTTGCAACGTATCCAGTACGGCCATCCATTTTTGTGCAAAATAACATGAAAACACAATCGAGCCTCACTTTTTACGACATTCCATATCTTCAGATATCGTAGATCAACTTTCTAGGGTATTTGTTTCCAATGTTTGTATGCATGCCGTTCCGTGCAATGATATTTAAGTAGAAAACTTTACCTCGGTGGCGCATTTAATGCGTATGACTACGGTGCTGAGGTTTCAAGTTCGAATCCTGGGGCGGGCAAATGATAATTGTGTATTTTTTTTTAATCTTTATAAGGAGCTAGGTCGTTATTTCACGAGTATGTCGCTCGACTTTGTTTTTCCGTCATAGAAATTGATCGGACGTAGCCCGGACTCAGGAAGTTGGCGGTGATAAAAAAATCGTAATGACTTGCACCGACCGATTTTAAACAACGCAATTTAAAGGATTTTTTTTTATATTGACTCTCTTTGTCATTTTGTCTGAGGCAATGACGTCTGAAACAATTTTGATTACATTCATTAGTAGACCAAGGACTTATTATCTATATAAATAAAAATGAATTATCCAAATGTTTGTACGCGCATAATTTCCAAACGACTGTACCAAATTGGATATATCTTTATTTTATGTGTTCGTTATTATCAGGAGAAGGTTTGTATGACAAAAAAATAAAAGAAAATATTCAAAAAGCTCAGCAAAATGAGTGTGCAAATGAGACAGAAGACTGTGAGATGTCTGTATAATATATTGACAAAACTCTGACGGTTCTCTTAGAGAAATAGAAATGGCATTAAGGCGTGTAAAATTAAAATAATTTTTAATTGATATTTATTTTGTTGGAATCATACACTTTATTTTACATCTTACTTTCAAGTTACAAATTTATAACGTGTTATTTTTAAAAATATAAATATGTTGTTTAATTTAGTAACGCAATGTCAAAATGCTCCTTTAGGGAAGAGGTCTCGAACAAAAACTAGTATTTCTATTATAGTGAGAAGTTATATTTCAACAAAAGAACCTAATTCAATACTTCTTGCCGACATAACATAGCCGTAACATTCTCCTAAAGTGTTATTGTTTTAAAATCAATAATGAAATTTGAAACAACAAATTCACAAACAATATATGAACATGATATAGGGAAACATTTTCAAACATTTTCTGATTCAAAATATCCTTTGTTCGACTTATTATTACAAATTTGCAGGATCAAGCCAAATTTACTATAATTACTGCTGTATTAAATATCATTTCCTTTGTTTCTACCACAAAACCAATTAAACACATAAATGTAATATGTATATTGTATACAGTGAAGTGGGAAGATACTTATAAATTAGGTAAGTATATAAAATATTAAATTATTACTTTAAAATGATAGTTCAAAGATTTCTATGATTTCATAGAACGAAAATATTTAACCAAATCTTTTTAATGAAAATTTCTATTACATTAAAAAATTTAAAAAGGTAAAAATAAATGTATATTGAAAAATGTAGATATTGTAACTTTGACTTTTCGAACGACCAACAATTTAGTCTCCGTTGGAACATTTAGGCTGCAAAGCTTTCAAAACGTCGCGAGAAAATTAATATAAGTATGAAAAGCCGCGATAACAACCGAATAATGGCTTTATTTGAACATCTACGAAGCTAAAATATAACATTTAAACATGAAACTTGTACAAAAAAACCCAAATCAAAACATCAATAAATTAACAACATCGACAGCCCTAATACCGTTCATACATAAAACAATCAATTATCTAACAACACAGAACAAGGTAGTAACAACAAACAAGTGTAGAGCTAGCCTGCGTTGGACCGGTGCCCGAGATCGTGTATACTACGCTTTACGGCGACAAGCTGTTGCTTTTACGTTTATTCTCATCGGATATTATAATGGTGAGCGTTTTTGTGATTTATTTGTGTGGTAATTAAGTCGGTTTTCCCTTGTGATGTATAGGGTTGTCAATTAATGTTTTCGCTAGGGAATGGTAAATTTATTTATATGTAAATATTGTAATGTAGAATTTATTATGTACTTATAAGGTGGTACTACTAATAAACTGAACATCTTTCTTGCTTGATATGTATCCATAAATAATAATGACGCAACTATCAGATATCATTATAGATCTACCATCTTAGTGAAAGAATTTGCCAAACTTTGTCTTCGAAAGTCCTACCACGTATTCTGCCTTCAGTGTTTTTTTATTGCTTTAAATGACTATGAATAAGCGGCGATAGCCTAGCTAGGTGTGGAACGGACTGCCGAGACGAATGTCCGCAGATTCAAATCCTAAGGGCACACACCTCTGACTTTTCTAAAAAATCATGTGTGTATTCTTTGTGAATTTATCGTTCGCTTTAACGGTGAAGGAAAACATCGCGAGGAAACCTGCACATCTGAGAAGTTCTCTATAGGAATTTCGAAGGTGTGTGAAGTCTACCAATCCGTACTAGGCCAGCGTGGTAGACTAAGGCCTAATCCCTCTCAGTAGTAGAGGAGGCCCGTGCTCAGCAGTGGGCAAGTATATAATACAGGGCTGATATTATTATTATTATTATTTATTAAATGACGAGACGAGCTTGCCGTTCACTGATGGTAAGTAATACGACCGCCCATAATCAGTAGAAACACCATCCAACACCTTGAATTACAAAGTATTGAAATACAGAAGATACGAACACAATACATTACATCTTAAGAATATTCATATGTCTACACTCTATTGTCGTAACCTCTAAAAACACCCTTTTATTTTAGTCGGTTTGTGTAATAATTAAAATTTTTAACCTCCCTTATTACTCCCACAGTACAATGTACAAACAATTGTAATTATGGAATTAGAACAAAATTTGAACATCAAAAAAAGAGATTGTTAAAAACTAAAAGGCACAATTCACGAACGAAAATATAATTAATTAAAAACGCGAACACAATGTTATACAAATAATTAAATATTCCGTTTGTAATTTTGCGAAACAGTACAGAAAGTGTATAAAATTTTTCAGGTAAAGGGCGAATGTGTGGATCTCACAACTCACTTTATACGCAGGTGTGTACTAAGTTTATAGAACGAAGTAAAATATTACATAGCATATAAAATGTCTGTAGTTATATAAGCGACTTAATTGGAGTAATAATCAAATATTCTCATGTACTTATTATAAGCGCAACTACGTTCGCCTACGTGATGAATAAAGTATTTAATTTTATTTATCAATAATGCAGAATTTTGTTAAGTCGGTTCCAATAAGGAAACACAAACAATGCGGATAGGTCGCTACAAGATCATCAAATCCCCTTCGATTTTCAAGTTCCGATATTTCTCCCTAATACCAACATGCCCACAGTTGCTTTGGCAGTATTTGTATTTAAGAGCAACAGGGATTTCTTCTCATGACGTAAACCTACTTTTACTGTTCCTCATTAAACATAAATAAATAACCCACTCAAGGATTATTATAAGTTATTTTTATTTAGATACCAGCAATGTAAAGTAAAGTTTCAAATTAGCCTTATCAGTTTCCGATATCAAAATAATTTCCCTTCAAAACAAAAGCCCCAAACAAACCTCACGTAAATAGAATTAAAACGTTGTAAATCCTCTCTTAAATGAGACTATTTACATCTTCGTTAATTCATTACCTGTTCGTGTAGCGATACAAACAACCAATAAAGTTTATTTACAGAAAAGTAAATGAGGGTCTGTCCCCCATAACTTAGCGGGGAGTACGTGCTATCACGGACCTGGCGAAATTAAACAAAGGCTAAGCAATTATGAATGCCAATCCACTTTACAATTAGCCAAAGGGAATAATGGTGTAAATATTTCTTACTTCGCTCCCGGTCGCCCAATTTAATTCCAAATGTACCTTAACCGCTTATTTGACTTTTTAGCTTAATTCTTGTTCATTATTGGGAACATAAACACGCCGTCTGCTGTTCCAATACTGACTTCATTAAGTCATTCTATTGTTTGCTATGAAATCTTGACAATGAAAGGGATTACAGTGAAGACAGTTGATTGCATAAATGTATTATATCTGGAAGGGATGTTTTATTAAAAGTTGTACTTCGTTATATTTAATCGTTTAAATACGATGGCGAGTATTATGTAATATTATATGCATTAAGGGTCAAATATTTTGAAAAATAGAAAGTTGTAAGAATTTCAAGAGTATGTGAAGTCTACCATTTCGCAGTAGACCAGCGTGGTAGCCTAAGGCCTAATCCCTCTCAATAGTAGAGCAGGCACGTGCTCAACAGTGAGTGTGCAGCGAGACAGTATACAATACAGAGTTAATAACATATAATATATTATAGAAACGAATTTTGTACATAAAAATATTGATATTAAAAATTCATGTTACTAAAATCACAGGGATAATCAACAGTTTTTCAGGATTATATTAGTTTCAAATAGATCTATGCCGCATGTATCTATAGTTTAATCGCCATACTTATCATCAATAATGAATACGATTCTGCAATGCCCACCTAACCAGTAACCACTGACCACACAAATTTCAGTCATACTCCATTGTTTTTAGGTAAGTATTGTCAACATTATTTCTCCTAAAGATTCTCATTTAATGGTCTCTTAGCATAATTTCTAATCGAAAAATATAGTTTCTCAACTTATGGTCGCTTAGCACAAGTTCTCTATTAGCCCGAAAAAATAGTTTGATAAAACTTGAACACATAAATAAATCATGCTTGGTAAACATTTAAAATCTATAACTCAAGCGTGGCGGTACAAAAGTAACGCCTGTAGTATAGTAATTTGGATGATTCATGGGCCATTATGCCGGGTTATTGGAGTTCGAAAAAAGGCGAGGAGGGCTCGCACCTCTGAGGGAAGACGGAGGTGATAATAAACTCGTTGGCACACGCCCTTTAACAACCGTTAAGGGATATGAATTATTGTTCAGACAACTTTTGTTTATTACTGAATACATTTAGTTGATGCTGGGAATCTTATATGCTAGAGCCCGTTCTGTTACTATCAATTTGTCTGTAATTTTATAGGGAACTAGCATGTTCTTAATACTTACTAGCATGGATATTTTTTAGTTTTATACGGCACGGCAAAGTGAACCTAATGCACCTGATGGTAAATGGAGTGTGGTCTAATAGAATGTTGACGAGAGATGATTATCCCTCGACAGTCGACACAATTATGCCGGCCTGTTAGAACCGTATATACTTACATTGTGTTTTGTCCCATGATGTGATTTGGCCCAAGCAACAAGCCTATTTCTATATCGGGCACAAATTCAAGCCTGCGGGCTGATATTAATTAGAAAAATCCAACGTCACTTTGCCCGACCTGGGATTCGAACCCAGGACCTCAGCACTGCAGTCGTAGTATTGTACAAATACGCCACCGAGGCCATCATCAATCAGTTATAAAAAAGTTCTAAAATACTGCCATACCATATAACGTTTGTTTCGAAACCGTTGTAATCCAATTCGACAGCACCAAAAGGACCATGTGTTTGATCGAATATTTTTTCAACAGATGACGTCGGATCTTTATAGTGCACGAGTCATGAATACAAAACTGATCCAATTCGTGGATCTTCAATCATCGTGGGATCTCGCCATGACATCCTATTTCCGAATGATGACACCCTTTTGCCCAACCTATCAGTTGTAACGGCTGTTTGGTCCAACCGTGAAATCGTGCGGTAATTTTCAAGTTGATCATGTGATATATTGACTTATTGGCAATGAAAACTTTTTGAATTTATTATAATTGACCAAAGACAATTCGACTTGTCGTACTGATTATTCGGTAATTCATTTAGAAATAACTTTAAAAGGAGCAGTATATTTAAATTTTAAGTATATGGCGAACGCAGTGGAATACCAAACAATACTTTGTAATTCAAGGTGTTGGATTGAGTTTCTACTGTTTATGGGCGGTCGTATCGCTTACCAGCAAGCGAACAGCAAGCTCGTCTCGTCATTCAAAGCAATAAAAAAAAAATCACATTCATTTAAATTGTGTTCTTGTTAGTCCGATGTACCAGCATTATAACCGCTTGATATTGTAATAAAGAATTCAACGCAGATTAAAGTACCACAAAACTTATTACAAAACAATAAAATTACAATAACACAAATACAGAAAATTAGCAGCATACCAAAACTTAAACAGCGAAAGGTTTACAAAGGTAAATACATCAAATTTCATCAAAATACGTTGCGTATTCTTGATCCATACGCTCTTTCCAGTTGTATAATAAAACTTATTGTCATGGGACCGTTTCGTATTATTTTTCCTTGAAAAATCGTAAATATTTGATACGCTATCATCATCCCTTCAGGGATGTTATTGAGGTACATTTTATTGATTGAGATTCTCCGACGTCTGGGGAGATCTGAGAGGTTTTTTATAGAGGGATTTTGATAGTAATTGATTAATACTGAAGCGTAAAATTATTTTATTAATATTGGATTGGTTAATAAAAATACCTTTTCGGTTTAATATTAGTTTGGATTTTACTTCGAAAAGTAAATGATTACATGAGAGCAAAAAAAGTATATATATTATTTTTTATGGTACTAACGATAAAGTTTAAATTATGTTCGTCTGCAATTTTCGTCAATGGCCGGAATTTTAGGTGTATATAATGTAGCACTCTGCTGTGCGCATGCGCTTTCTCGCATGGATTGCGGTGTTTGTAACTTTCGAAACAATAATTATTACAAACATAGCATAAGTTATCAAATGCACTAAAAATTGTAGACACAGTTACTTAAAATTAAAAATCTATACAAATATTACAGCTGAAGAGTTTCTTTGAACACGCTAATCTCATGAACTGAACCGATTTTGATTTTTTTTTACTTAAAGAAAGCAGCATTACTCCTAAGTGCTACTTTTTATCCCGAGAAAGAAATAACACGATCCGCAGGTAAAAGCTACATAAACAAAAGTATAGCTTGCAATCCCGATATAATGTTCAAAACATTCTTTTTATGTATCTTAATAACTTAACGGCCTAAGACGCGTTGTAACAGCGCTCGCACATAAGTCCCGTATAATGAAATAAGTTTCAGAACCTAGTAGTGTTTCAGGGGATTTTAAATACTTAGCAACTCTGTTGTTAACTTCCACGGAAATTATCTTCGTATGTACAATGTGTTCGAGATTATGCTTTTGATAGATTTTGATTACTTTGGATCTTAGGTCTATTGTCCATTTTGAGGTTTCATCTAACGCTCAAGAAATTACTGTATTTTAAATTGATATGGTGTTTCATATGTCATTTCATTTTGCTCAGCTAAAACTTACATCCTTACTGATATAATGCGAAAGGGTGTGAGTTTGTTTTCTTGCTTTCATTGTCTACTGACTGGATTTAGTTGAAGTTGGATTTGAAGAAGATGGATCCACTGGCTTACCCACAAGAGGGGTGTTGTCGCCCAATTTGAGAAAGACTGCTTTAGCTTGTTGAGTTTTGAGTTAGGTTATAAAATATCCCAATTATTTATTCATTTTCTCATCACTTGAAACGAGCGACATCCACTGATTATAAAACTATAAGTAATTTGAAAATAGAAAAATTATTTTGTTACTTATTTCTAAAAAAAATTGAGCAAATTGCGAACAAGCCGCGATCTCCCGTGTTGTAGATACACCTACAATCCCTTTGTTAAAGACGATGTTTTCAACGGTATTTAGCACGTGTAACTGTTATCAAATTCCAAATTATGTTGCTCCAAAAAGTATAATGGCCAGTCTTTCCTGTTGTTTCACCACCACTGATTAATTTTTAACATTTTTTGGTCGTGCTACGTCAAAAACATTTAATCTAACATTTCGGACCGGAAATTTTAAAAAATAATTCTTTATTTTGCATCTTTGTTCGTCTTGGTAACTACTTTGTTAGTTAGAATTAATAAAACGTGAAAAGTTAGTAGTAAACCGAAAAAAGATTAAATCATCTAAATTATGATGACTACAATAATACTGTATTTAGCAAAGCAATAATATTAAAAAAATAGGCCCGGCTGAACCACATTTCACCGTTCTAATGGATATTAAAATGAAACGAAGAATAAACATCGAATCGTAACCCGAAACCGAAGCCAGTATACGTAAAAAATAATCTGATGAATATTTATAAGGAAGGAAAACACGAACAGACTAATACTTTGTTTATAACATAGGACGGTTATTTGGGCAGATTTTCACAAAGGTTTAAAAAAAGGATTTTATGTCAGTCAAGTTCCATGAATCGTATCGCCTTAGGGGTATTCAAGTTTAAGCTAGACTTTTATATTTATTGATATCTTAAAACTGTTTGCCGGTGTTACATCGTATTTTATTTGAGTTGATACATGAGATGTTAAATCTCATTATGTCCAGTACACTGGCTACAATGCTCTTCAAAACGGAACACAACACTGACTACACACTGCTGCTTGGCGGCTGAAATAGACATTACGGTGTTACCTACCCAGACGGACTTTTACATATGAGAGACCTACCAGCAACCTGGCTGAATATCTTCCCCTCATCTAGATAATCTTCTAGTGATCACCCATCAGTTCTTCAGTAATAACCTATTTTGTCTAAGTAGAATGTTGTTAACAAATTACGTCCTTATAAATTATACCCTGCCATACTATATTCATGCCCGATATGGCGATAGGCTCGTCCCCTATCATATCATGGGACGGAAACACTTGGTGAAGAGTGGGCGCCTTGGTTGCGCCTCTGCATACCCTGTCGTGGATTAATGCGTAATATTGTGTGTGTACTACATTCATAGATCACAACGTTTAATCATGGCACATTAATATTTTCTGGTATTAAGCGAAACCCAGAGTCTATAATAAAAAGATATACAAATTAAATCATGTAATTTACCTATAGTATGTAATTTAATTATTCAACTTTTAAATTTAATTTCAACTGAATTCGTATTTTTTTCCCTGTAATAATTAACACGGATAAATTATAACTTTGTGTATGTAAGTGCGAGATAGCGAATGTTGTACATACTTATAACAGTTATGTGTATTAGACTTTATTGTATTTCATAAGTGTTTGTCAGTTTAGAATGTATATGTTGTTGATGTGTCTTATTAAATAAATCAATCATTTATTTACTAAGTACAGGTTACATGTATGTTACAGATTTATAATTATGGAATGTCTCACCGTATTCAACCTTTAATGGGCGTGAAAACGACTGAACGAAAATATTTATTACATTTATTAAAGTATGTTAATAAACAAAAAATTCCGTTATAAAATTGCTTATTACGCAATACGTCATCTTACGGGAAAATAAAAACAAGCTACTTTAACATTATTCCTCATACATGAAACCTATTAAATTTAAAGCAAAATTTCATACTACGATAAAATAAATGCAAATATTAAGTCCATCTATCAGCCGATGCCAGTACATTCTATGCTTGCAAGCTCATAAATTACGAATTTTACGCTCGAGTAAAACTGCCCCTTGCACCCGTCCCGCCTTATCCCCCCTCCCCCCATTTTGAAAAGGTATGAAACTTTTACGTGCAGTAAAACACGGATATCGTCCTTAAATTTCGCTTTCAATGATTTTATTGGACATGTCCATTTAATATAAAATTTGATTTGATACTTTGTTTCATTGTGTTTATTTTATATCTTGATCGTTTATGTTTTCGGGTTCTGGATTGTTATTACCAGGCGGTATATTGTTTGGCAATTTAGATTTCAGATAGGTTTTTGTCAGTATTAGTATTGTATGGGTTATGTGATATGTAATAGAATTATCAAGATGACGAACGATTAACAACTGTATGTTCTAAATTGTGTATGTTCATATTATGAGCAATGACAGAGCTTATTCTTAAAGACAATAAAGGCGCCTGGTAACAATTATTACTCCCATCATTCGGTTGTATGAAAAACAGTAATAATATACCCTATTGCTGAGCACGAGCCTCCTCTTCTTTTATAGAGGTTTAATCCACCGTGGTGGCCTTCTGCAGGGTGGTAGACTTCACATACCTTAGAAATACTAATAGAATGATCCCAGGTAATATATATATTTCCTCACGATGTTTCTCCTCAAGGATAATTAATAATCAAACATTAAAAGGGATAGTCATCTAGTCAAATTGATACCGAAAAGTATAAATAAACATACCTGTATCATAATAATGTACATTTTTTATACGAGCATGGCAGTGACCTGAACCAGGCATTGAACCTGATGGTAAGTGGAGTGTAGTCCAATAGAATGTCGACAACGAGAGATGATTAGCCCTTAGCAGTCGAACAATTATGCCGGCCTGTTGCAACCAGATATACACAGGCTGATCCCGGAACGCGACACACTTACGTGGGTTACTATGGCGGGTTTAAACACCTTGTGAACAGTGGTCGTTATCCGGATATAAAACATATCCTACCACTAGCAAGTACTGCTTATGTATTCAGAACTGCTATTAAATTCAACTTATGATAAAGTGTAAACTAAAAACTAGGTTACGTGAGCCCACGCTACAATGTTGACAGAGTAAGTTTACTACAGCTTCTTTGCGGGCTTCTAAGACCAAAAGTTTCGTAAAGTTACTATACAATGAGAAAATACTTAATAAATTTTACTACGAAACGGTATTACATAAACTAATTCAAGTGATGCCGTGGCTGAGTTAGATATTATCCAAATAAAAAATCCTAATAATGAAGTACAATTTATCAAGGTTTTAAATCATGAGACGTGACAGTAAACTTACTTTTTTATAATATCGTGGAATGAAATGGAATAAAAAAAATATTTTATAACAATGAGCCAATTTTCTGTGATAATTTACATGCTACTAGGAATTCCTGTGCCGCACACACGACGTCAATAGTAGGTCCTAGCTTATGATAAATTGTCTACGTATTTTGAAACCCTGGGGAATCCATGCAGTATATCATAGAGAATTACCGCCCGGGGATCAAATTCAGCACTTGCACCGGTTATGCCGTAGAATAACAACGATTAAACCCTTGAAATATTTCCAAATATTTTTCAGCATCTCAAGCCAGTGCGCACCTGCAGCATGAAATATCATCGCAAATCTCCAGCTTTATTCGCGAAAATATATCAAAGACAAATTGTCAAACAGACGTTGGAACGTATCGACTTTAAATTCTGTCCGGGGAATGTTTCGCTTGAATTATTGACGCGTTTTTGTGTTGTTTGACGCGCTTTTCAATATCATATGGTTGGTGTCGGGATGGGAGATATCGTTCTTGAGATTGATCTCTGAATGTGTGGGAGAGAAAAGGTTCTTTGTTTAAAATGTATTGAATTGGTTCGAAGAAAATAGAAGATATTATTATTCGTGGTGTATTTCATGTTACGTTTAATTACTTAAAAATAGCAAAACGGAGTCATTTACTGTCTGTCTTTGCCTGTCTATATCCTGTTATTTCCCCATTTAACTTCATTCATAATATAATTTTACGTGTATTACTTCCCTGTGATTCTTCCGTGGTATTTTTTTCTAAGTAGGAAGTTATCTTCTATATTACAAATAAGAACAGAAATATCACAAAAATTAAAGCAAAGCGTAACAAAACTTTAGCAGCACATTCGAAATGTTCAAAACACCACAAACAAAATCCAAAGCAAGTGCACGAACACCAACAATCCTTATTTACACTTAAAAACCCATCACAGTATTGACAATTACACCAGATCCGAGTTAATGTTTGCAAAGCTCTGTAGCTCGTTGCTCGCAAAAAATACTTCATTCATTTCGACGGAAAAGTTTGATTGCCAGAGAAAACTCTGGTGAAACATTAAAATCAGTTTGTGAACTATCTTCTGTATCACCACTTTAACGAGTTCGGAATTGTATTTTTAAATACTTTCAGAACGAAACATAATGTTATCTCAACAGTAATATGTAGTTAGCTGGCGCTTTACTGCCATTGTATTGGGGTAATTGGCTTTGGTTGCAATTGTGGTGTCGAGAAAATAGCTGTTTTATATTTTAACAGATAAAGTGTAGATCGAGTAATAAACTGAAGGAATTGGACGTAGCAGTGGCGTTGGTTGTAGTTGTATTTTATCTATTGGAATTTAAAGACGTATATTTTTTATTAAATCCTTTCATTTAGCTGATCTAGTGAAATTTTATAATTAATAGGTTCAACCCCACCAATAAGAAATTTGTTGTTTTTTGTTCACGATTTCCATAAGAAATACTTTCGATCTGATCCATGAGTACGTATTTCCTCTATTAAAACATACCAGATTATGTTATTGTTCCTGTAAACACATTGTAGGGACACAGGTGCCCTATATTTATATCAATTGCTTAACGCCAGTAAGGTTGACACAACCAATGAGTGCGCGCGGGCAGCAGTCCATCTCTCTCGCACGAACCTATAGCGCGCCCGCTCGCACACTATAAATATGTGCGCCTCAGCGCGCCGATGGCTGATTGCACCTCAGGTCCGATGCCGGTGAGAACGCCACGTACCGTCTTGGTTTGTTCGATTGGACAGACATTTTGCGCTCCATGTACGCGGTGTGAGATTGCACCCACTGTAGCCAGTTCGCATGCTTAACAGCGATATGTGGTTATGTGGGTAGATCCCACATCACTCTCCCCCTCAAGCGAAGCGTACATTTGGTTTTACCACTCTCCCGGATCTGGTGACGTAGGGCTGGTTAGACTGTCGAAAACTAAGGTCGGCTGTCTCCTCGATTGTTTCAGTGCAGATGTAGGCTGGCTTAAGCCTGTCTAGCGATATCACAGCTGAACGAAGCGGTAACTTGATCTTAAAGTATTTGTCATAACGCTTGATAACTTCGTAAGGGCCGTCGTAGGGCGGAGTCAGCGGAGGAACGACTTGATCGTTTCGCACGAAAACATGTGTGCACGTTGCCAGGTCTTTGTGCACGAACGGCTCTCGTCCAGTACTGTTAGAGCAAGATGTAGACTTGAGCGATGCCATGGTGTCCATAAGCCGACGAATGTAGTCATTTTCCTCATGACTTAACTTAGCCGTCGGGATGATGAAATCAGACGGTAAACGGAGTGTTGTTCCGTATGTCATCATTGCCGGGCTAAATTTTCCGTTGGGGCGGAGTGCGGTGCGTAATCCCAAAAGCACTGTAGGCAATTCATCCGTCCACTGAACGGAGTTACCGCGGGCCATTAGTGCTGCTTTCAAGGTTCGATGCCATCTTTCCATAAGGCCATTGGATTGTGGATGATAGGCTGTAGTGCGGATGCGTGAGATGCCAAACTTCTTCATCAGTGAGTTGAAAAGTTGCGACTCGAATTGCCGGCCTTGATCGGTTGATATGCGTGACGGGCATCCAAATCTTGTAATCCAGTTGTTGTATATAGCTTTCGTTACGTTTTCCGCCGTGATGTCAACTAGTGGAATTGCCTCCGGCCACCTGGTGCAACGATCGATGATAGTAAGACAGTAGCGACAATTATTAGACAATCGCAGTGGTCCCACAATATCGACATGTATGTGTTCGAAACGCTCAGAAGGCGGAAATTCGCCTAAAGGTGTGGTTACATGGCGGTGTATCTTGGCTCGCTGACAGTCAAGGCATGCTCTGGCCCAGTTGCTGATGTCTTTGTTCATGTTTGGCCAAAAGAATTTCGTACTGATCTGCTTCCGTGTGGCTCTGATACCTGGGTGACACAAATCGTGTTGCGCTCTGAATGCAGCAAAACGATATATTGGCGGCAGATATGGTCGAGGTTTGCCAGTGGACATCTCGCATCTGATTGGTCGGTTGTTTCCTTGCTCGGTGACGTGACTGAAGTTCAAATTGGCTTGCTTTTCAAGTTGCTCTAGTTCAGGATCGCCGCGTTGATCGAGAGATAGCTTTTCGTAATCGATGGGGGGAAGGACATTGTAATTCTTCGATGCGAGACAATGCGTCGGCCACTGCATTTTTGTCGCCGCGCACATATTCTATGTTTCCACAAAATTGGCTGATAAAGTGCAACTGCCTCTCTCTCTTTGGCGTGTCGGTACTGCTTGCAGGACGTTTGAGTGCATAAGCTAACGGTTTGTGGTCAGTGAATACGGTCACTTCGCAGCCTTCTATAAGTCGTCGAAAGTGTTTCACCGCAGTGTAAATAGCCAGTAATTCGCGATCATAGACACTATAGCGACGCTGTGTTGGGCTCATCGTCTTGGAAAAATATGCGAGTGGTTTCCACACATCGCCCACCTTTTGTTGCAATACGGCACCAAGGCTGCAGTCAGAGGCGTCTGTCATTATTGCCAGTGGGGCACCGATGACTGGGTGCGCCAAAGTCGTGGCTTTCAAAATGCTTTGTCGGCACTTTTCGAAAGCTTCATTAGCTTCTGCGTTCCACTCTATCGGTGACTTGTCGTTGCGTTTCCTATCTTGCAAATATTTGTTAAGCTCAGTTTGCAGCTCCGCTTGATGTGGCAAACAGCTACGATAAAAATTGATCATGCCCAGGAAACGGCGTAACTCGGCGACTGTTTTTGGTTTTGGGTAGCTGGATATGACCTTGACACGTTCATCAGTGGGTTGTATGCCATCAGTAGACACGTTGTAGCCAAGAAAATTGATTCTTTCTTTTCCAAACTCGCATTTTTCGACTTTTAAAGTGATACCATATTTATCGAGGCGTTCTAGGACTCGCCGTAATAGATTTTGTGGCTCTCTTCGTCCATCGAATATAATAAAATATCGTCGACAAAACAAAAACAATTGTCTATGCCTCGTAGAACCTCGTGCATAAACCTTTGAAATGTTTGGCTGGAATTGCGTAATCCGAACGTCATACATTTGAATTCAAACAAGCCAAACGGTGTGGTTATCGCCGTTTTCTGGGAATCTTCCTTGGCAATCGGGATCCAATAATATGCCATCCTTATGTCTAGTTTAGAAAATATTTTCATATTGTGCAATTGATATGTAAAATCTTGTATGCGAGGTATCGGGTAGCGGTCGGGCAGGGTGACAGCGTTCAATCTTCGATAGTCGCCGCATACACGTAGACCTCCATCCTTCTTCTTTACGACGTGCAGAGGGCTCGCCCACGGACTCTTGGAGGGTGTGCAGATACCCATCTCTAGCATCTTGTTGAATTCTTCCTTTGCCACCTTATACTTGTCAGGGAGGGAAGGGGGCGGGGCTGGGCGAAGAGCGGGGGCTTGAAGTTTCTATGTGGTGAACGACATCATGTTTTTACCGGCTGTTTAAGTGACATCGGTCGTAAAAGGTCCGGATACTGGATCAGGATGTCGTGGTATGCTTGGTCATGGTTAATGATGTGTATTGTTCCCTCGAATGTTTTCACTTCAAAGGCGTCGATTGCTAATTCTGTGACCTTGTCGATCAGTTTTTTTCGATGAAGATCGATTAGCAACTTGTAGTGACGGAGAAAGTCTGCTCCCAGGATAGAGGTTTTGACATCGGTATAGTCTGTAGTCACTTAATCTCTTGATTTTTCTGCCAGGAGTGGCCGCTAACACTGATATTTCGGCGCCAGTGTCAACGAGGAAACGTTCTCGCGTGTCGCGATCGTAGACACATAGGCGGTTTGTGGTATTGGGGACATCGACGCCCGCCACATTCGATGTCTGTTCTAGTTTAACGGCTTCTGTCTTCTGCAGCACGGTGATTCGCAGCGCCGTGCCTTATCACCAAAACGATAGTGAAACCGGCACTCCCATGTCGGGTCGCCAGGTTTGGTAGACGACTTACTGCGTTGTCGTTGTCGAGGTCTCGAATGAGAACGATCAGGGCGTCTCTTGCGTGAGTAACGCTGCATTGACCGTCCACGCAGTTCAGCTACCTCCAAGGTCAGCCTTTCAATTTGTTTTGCCAGTATTTCCAACTGTGTGGGTACCCCCGGGTCGCTTGTTTCTCCCGATACCGGTTCAATCTTTGCTGTGGCGGGTTCTGAGTACTCTACCATCTTGTCAGCCATGGCCGCCAGTGTCTCCAGCGACGACTCGGTGTTAACTGAGAGCACAACGCGTACTTGGGCGGGTAGATGCTTCATCCATTCAATACGCAGTCCGCCATCCGTAATCATCCCTCTACCAAGCTCTCGCATTTTGCGCAGCAGCTGAGAGGGTTTTTGATCACCAACTCTAAGCCGCTGGTGAGTTTTTGGAAGTTTCTGACATCAGAGTCTTCGTACGCAGCTAACAAACGAGTCTTCAAAGTATTATATTTGTCAGTTGCGGGTGGATTGTAAAGAATATCTGTGAGGTGCTGGAGGTCCGTTGCGTGTAGCTGTTGCAGCACGTAGCGATATTTTTGATCATCCGAAGTCTTCAGCGGGTCCACAACGGCTTCAAATTGCACGAACCATGCCCGAGGAATTTCTCGCCAGAAAGGTAGAAGTCTGGACTGTATGGAGACAGCTGCCACGTCGAGTTCGAGCTTCGTTTCCTGGTTTGCTTCGGTCTTCTCCATCACGTCGGAGTCACCAAATGTAGGGACACAGGTGCCCTATATTTATATCAATTGCTTAACGCCAGTAAGGTTGACACAACCAATGAGTGCGCGCGGGCAGCAGTCCATCTCTCTCGCACGAACCTATAGCGCGCCCGCTCGCACACTATAAATATGTGCGCCTCAGCGCGCCGATGGCTGATTGCACCTCAGGTCCGATGCCGGTGAGCACGCCACGTACCGTCTTGGTTTGTTCGATTGGACAGACATTTTGCGCTCCATGTACGCGGTGTGAGATTGCACCCACTGTAGCCAGTTCGCATGCTTAACAGCGATATGTGGTTATGTGGGTAGATCCCACAACATAATAAGAACCTCGAAGCTATTACTCGAAACCCTTGCGGATGACGGGCGAGCGCGCTCCGACGTTGGATAGATTTAAACCGATTATGTGATAAAGAAAATTACAACACAGGTAATAGATACCCTAATTATTATGAAAATATATGTGTTGTTCGAGCATTTAGATACATTATAAGAGAATGATGTAACAGATAGATATGGGAAAGTGATGATGGTTAACACCGTGAATCTATACTTGTGGAAAGCAAAATAGCAAACGAAATCTAGCATACTGACATTTTATTTCAGAATGATGTAACAGATAGATAGACATGGGAAAGTGATGATGGTTAACACCGTGAATCTATACTTGTGGAAAGCAAAATAGCAAACGAAATCTAGCACACTGGCATTTTATGAGACTTAATTGAGAATGGTAATACTCTGAAATGAAAAAAATCGTTTTGAAAATGTAAAATGTTATAGTATATTTAGATTCAGTCGTATTAACTCTACCACTAGTTCGGAAAACAGTTCTCACCAGAGAAGAACTGGCAAGAAACTCTGGTGTTGCTCTTTTCAAAATCAGTTCGGTATAAGCTACAGTTCATGATACAGATAAAAATATATAATTGACTTATCCATTTTAATTCATTCATTCACTCTAATCGAAAGTCTTATTTGTTCTATAGTTAATGCTAAATCATCGTCATTACTACTAAAATTACAACTGCCTTATTTAATCTTTATTGAAACGTTTTGATTAGGGTTTACTAGTCGTAAAATAGTAATAAAACTATTGTTAAACGACTTAACAACAGTAAATAGCAATGGTCATGAAAATTAAACACGAAGGAACTGAGGCAATAAACCTTTAAACAATTACAGTTTTATTTGATGGTCTCCCAAACACGAAGGTCCTTCTAGAGACTACGAAACATCTTTTTACTGCTACTATTCAAGAGTGCAACTATAAATCGAAAAGTATGTATTCCAATTGCAGCCTCTGTGGCGTAGTTGTGTCATGATACGACTGCTAAAGTCTCAGGTTCGATTCCCGAGCAGAGCAGGTGTTACTGGGTTTCTCTACTCAGTATCAGCCCGGATTCTGGAATTTGTGCCCGGTATGGCAATAGGCTTGCCCTCTATCACATCATAGGACGGAAAATGGGTGCACCAGTTGCGCCTCTGCCCACCTCTTCGAGAATAAGAGGCGTATCTTATGTAATGTAATTTGTGATGTAACTCAGTATTATGACACTAAATAGTAGTCACGACTACGCTACTATATTTATCGAGTGAAAAACATTTTGGTAAAATATTGACGGCTTGACAGTGCCTCTGGAATGCCGACGTCCTTAAACAAACATAACCAATAACCATAAGGTGGGTCATTAGCTTATTAGGCAATAAACGACTGCCTCGGTGGCGTAGTTGTACTGCATGCACAGTACGCCAGCGCTCCGAAGTCCTGGGTTCGAATCCTGGGTCGGCCAAAGTGATATGTGAGATTTTCTGCTCAGTATCAGCTCGTAGTCTGGAATTTGTGCCCGATATGGCGATAGGCTCGCCTACTATCACATCATGGGACAGAATATACTTGGCAAATAGTGGGTGCCCTGGTTGCGTCTCTGTATATCCCTTCGGGGATAAATGCGTGATGGTGTGTGTGTGTGTGTGTGTGCAATAAACAAAATAGTCTGAACAATCACAGCAATTTTCTTGCATAACTTATCTACGAACATCATCCACTATAGTTTCAACACCCAAGTTCCTACGACTATTATTTTTATCCAAATCTTCAATCCAGATTTACAATACTAAACTATCCACTTTTAAACCGGGCCACGGATCTCACAAATTGAAAAATAACTCGGCGTCCCCAAGATAAGTTTTAAGGCAAAACTTAGCAGTTTAATCGCTAAGGCGGAATTTCGGCCATTTAAAGTAGGCACTGTTATTAAACTTGATCACATAAATAAGTTGGGGTGTCTCAGGGCAAGATTGAAAGAACTCCTCCAACTGTAATTCTGAGGGAATACCAAATAAAATTAACTGAATGACGTTTAATTACAAAATTGAGTTCGTAATGGAGTAAGTTCGGTCATCCGTAGCATTACGAATCTTGTTGAGAATGAACATTGGAGTACAGGTGACAAAAGTGCTATTTTCTTTTTTATTGCTTTGAATAAATGAGACGAGTTTGCCGTTCGCCTGATGGTGAGCGATACGACCGCCTATAAACAATAGAAACACCATCCAACACCTTAAATTACAAAGTATTGTTTCTGTATAATTACTCATTTTTGTTATAATTTTTATTGTTTTTTTTTTCTTTTGCGTTTTATTCTAATTTATGTATTACTATTGCAATTTTAGATGGTGTATGGTTTTTCCTTTTAAACTTTTTTTTAAAATTGTGGATATGGTTTTTCTTATAAAAAGTGTAATTTTTGGAAAATAAATTTATTTCTCATATTCCACCTCGCTCGCCATCCTAAGACATGAGACGTTAAATCTTATTATGACCAGTAATAATTTGTTTTCATATATATTATATTTGCTTCCAGTTTTTGTTTATCTAGGACGTTCTAAGATATACCGATTTGAATCAAATCTATTCGGCAAGGTATGCAATGACCTAAAATGTCTAGATGTCACTTAAAAAACAATGCGACATAAATATATCAAGTAACTAGCTTCCGCCCGCAGCATCGCCCGCGTGGATTTCGGGTTTCAAAAATGGAGAAGGTGCTCAATTTGTCGGGATGTTTTTTTAATTTATGGTGGTATGCAGGTGGTCCGATTGTCCGGTCAGGGTCTGATGATGGGATCCTGGTGAAATCGAAGGAACTTTTAACCATTAAGGTTGCACACGAAATGACGGAAGCTTAAAAATGGAGTAACTTCTCCCGTTTTCCCAACATTTTCCATCACTGCTATGCTCCTATTAATTGTAGCGTAATGAAAAGTATACTATAACCAGCTCAGGAGTATGAAAAATAATTGTACCAAGTTAAGTTAAAATCCGTCGAGTAGTTTTTGTTTCTATAACGGTTATACAGACAGGCAGACAAAAATTTTACTAATTGCATTTTTGGCATCAGTATCGATCCCTAATCACCCCCAGTTATTTTGGAAATATATTTCATGTACAGAATTGACCTCTCTACAGATTTATTATAAGTATAGATATGCAAAAGTAGCTCAAAAATTGTCCATAACGAAAACATGCATTTTAAAGTAAAACAAAAGAAATAATATCGTGAAGCCAACCAAATAACTAATGATATATTAAATTTTGTGACTGTTCAATTTAGTCGGGTCCGCGATATCACTTTTGTTGAGTTTCAGAACGCGACATTACATTATTATATTCTGTGCTCCAACGCACACTGCTTTGATGTTAGGAACACACCTACATTGCTTAGACAACAGTGAACTTTATACAATACAATAGCAATAAAGCTCAAATTGACTCTACGTATTAGTTAGAAAACGTTTGTATGGGAAATAGAAAAATGCTGTTTTGAGGATTTTCCCGGCAATTATTCGAATTTTTCTCACCTTTTAAACCTTCCCTAGACCTCCACGAATAATTCAAGACCAAGATAAGATAAATCCGTTCAGCCGTTCTCGAGTTTTAGCGAGACTAACGAACAGCAATTCATTTTTATATATATAGATGAACGACGGTTCAAATTATACTTCACGTAACACGAAGTTCTATTACATTCGTCCAAATCTACACCAAGCAATAAATATAAACAACCAGAATCTATAAAAAGTTTGGTCGAAGTGATATCAATATTTCCATCAAAAAATGATGCTCTGTGGAAACCTAATCTTCCCTTGACAATTGCTCAGCGTCTTCATTATACTAAGTGGTACAGAAACTTGTTTCTTTAAGAGGATATATTTGTAATGCGATATTTCCAATATGCTTTCCTTTTTTACCATTTTTGCGACCACTACTTACTAAATTGATATTATTTCTGAAGTTCTGTTGAGTTTGCTGTTAATAATTCTGTCTGTCCATGAATATGTGAAATGTAAGGTCTTTTTTTAGGGAATTCAACCTTATTTATTTAATTATACAGTATTTTTGGAGATTTAAAAAAAAAACTTATATTATTACAAATATTATTCTTTGAAATGGTTAAGAAGACACTTATTAAAACAATAATATATTGTAACATCTTCCTTTAAATTAGATCTAGCTAATTAAAATAAACTTACCATGCGAATTTTATCGCGATTTTACACTATAATTTTCTCCCTACCTTTCAAAGAAAACATATCGCTAAGATGAATAAGGAAAATGGATAAGATTCCACTGTAATAACGTCTACAAAAATAGCTACTTAAATCCCTCTCAAAGAACAAAAATAAAACAAAGAAGACATCAGAACACAGAAATGCATAACGTGTACCAAAGTACATTAACAACTATCACGTTTCACAGTAAAATCCCCTAAAGTTCTTGAAAAAGTGGACAGAAAGATAGAATTTAGCATTTTTTCACCCGTGTTGACGGAGCTTTTAGCCGTTTTAATGGTTCGAGCACGGAGCATAGATGTTATTTTTGCGCAAATATGGATACGTCGGTTGGTTTGACAAACAAATAATAAATTTTGGCTTGCCAGCAGGTGTACGAGTCCAAATATACGTAAGAATGTAAGGTAGATTTTTGTTTTTTAAGATTCGGTTATGAATCAGAAAAAAATACTTAGTTATTCAGTTGTTACTTTATTTGTGTAAATAATGAATAATAGTGTGTTTACTATCGAAATAGTGTATGTTAGTCTACAAAAAGTAAACGTATTGCTGCATTCTTTGGAATCCATATAAAAAGCAACAGATAAATATCATTATAACCCCAAACATGTCTGCTAAGTAAGCAATCGTGAAGCAACATCAGAACAGTAACGAACTCTTCATTAAATAAATCCTCTTCCAACCTTCATGAAGAACGTCAAAGCACTATAATAAAATTGGCAAATATACTGCTAGTTATTCCCATAATATAAGGTATATGGTCCACCCGAAAAACAAAAGCAAAAGTCACTAATAATGGCGCCCGTTTATTCCCTGTTAAGGGTCAAGCCACACCTGGAGTAAATTGAATTCTATGAATAAATTTCCCCATACTATATCTGCGTGCAAGTGATAAGATTGTAGCGTAGGAAGAAGAAAAGGTAAACAATACTTTAAAATATTACTGTTTATCGGTTTAATTATAAGTGGAAGCGTCATTACGCACGAAGTCAGTGTATTTATTTTCACCTTTTTAGATTTCAGGGTAACTTGGATTTGTATATTTTTTTGTTTTAAAACTTGTGGTTGATTAAGAAATAAATATGTCCCTATATGATCGTAGAACAGACGTAAGATCGGGGAATCATGTATGTATCTATACATTATAATAAAATAAAGTCCCCTTTTCTGTCTGTATGTTATAAATTTTCTCAAAATCTGCTGAACAGATGAAATTTGGTATATAATAGTTTAAGATCCTAGCAGGGTTATAGGCTACTCTCTTTCAGGAAAATATATAGCGGGACTTTTATCCCGAAAAACTGCTTAACGCGGGCGAAGCCGCGAGCAAAAGCTAGTGTAATTGTATCTTTGAATTTTTCATCCCATCTTTCATCAGGCTCCACATAATTATTAAGTTAATGCCAAGCAGAAAGGAGACCCTTACTTTTTATCTTGGAAACGTCGGGAGAAAACTAAAATATTAAAACCGCGATAAAATCCGAAATATAGTTTTATTTAATGTCTAATATTCGAGTAAATATAATAAATCATTATGCGAGTCTTACTGTCTAAAATTCTCATAAAAAGTGATTTTGTAATATACGTAATTACTTACCTATTGAACTGTTTCTTGTTCCTTACCCCACGCATCCGAGCGGTCCTCGCCGCAGCATTTCATCGGAAACAAGAACTTATTGCTCCCCCGTGCGTAAATAACTTAATATTATTAGATTACAAATCAAATGAGATTTTTTTATTATTCTTATGTTCGTGCGTTTTTTGGGGGGAGGTTTTTGGTAGGTAATTCTGCATGGGAAATGCTAAGTAACTAAAGAAAGAAATTCGTTTGTTGCCTTTTTATCTATTTACTAGCTTTTGCTCGCGGCTCCGCCCGCGTTATAAAGTTTTTCAGGCTAAAGTTTTCCATTATTAAAGTAGTAGTTTCCCGGGAGCCTATGTTCTTCCAAGGGTTTCAAACTGTCTCCATACCAAAGTTCATCTTAATACGTTGGGTAGTTTTTGAGTTTAAGACGTTTAGGCAGACGGATGCAGCGGGGGACTTTTGTTTTATAATATATTTTTTTAGAACTTTTTAAGAGGAACAATCCCGTCATACATCATTGTTGCATAACTTTAACCGTTTACGCAGCGCACGCAACGGAAGCTCTCAAAACTAATAAATTGTCCCCGTATTTGCAACATGTTTCATTACTGCTCCGCTCCTATTGGTCATAGCGTGATGATATATAACTTAGAGCACTCCACAAACAAAGGGCTATCCAACGCAAAAAGAATTTTTCAGTTTGGACCGGTAGTTCCTGAGATTAGCCATTACTGCTCCGCTCCTTTTGGGTATAGCGTGATGATATATAGCCCATAGCAATTCACGAACAAAGGACTATCCAACGCAAAAGAATTTTTCAGTTTGGACCGGTAGTTCCTGAGATTAGCCATTACTGCTCCGCTCCTATTGGGTATAGCGTGATGATATATAGCCCATAGCAATTCACGAACAAAGGGCTATCCAACGCAAAAAGAATTTTTCAATTTGGACCGGTAGTTCCTGAGATTAGCCATTACTGCTCCGCTCCTATTGGGTATAGCGTGATGATATATAGCCTATAGCACTCCACGGACAAAGGGCTATCCAACGCAAAAAAGAATTTTTCAGTTTGGACTGGTAGTTCCTGAGATTAGCGCGTTCAAACAAACAAACAAACAAACTCTTCAGCTTTATATAATAGTATAGATATATTATTAAATAATATTAAGTGACTAGCTTTTGCCCGCGGCTCCGCTCGCGTTATAAAGTTTTTCAGGCTAAAGTTTTCCGTTATAAAAGTAGTAGTTTCCCGGGAGCCTATGTTCTTCCCAGGGTCCCAAACTGTCTCCATACCAAATTTCATCTTAATACGTTGGGTAGTTTTTGAGTTTAACACGTTCAGGCAGACAGATGCAGCGGGGGACTTTTGTTTTATAATATATTTTTAGAACTTTTAAGAGGAACAATCCCGTCATACATCATTGTTGCATAACTTTAACCGTTTACGTAGCGCACGCAACGGAAGCTCTCAAAACTAATAAATTGTCCCCGTTTTTGCAACATGTTTCATTACTGTTCCGCTCCTATTGGTCATAGCGTGATGATATATAGCCTATATCACTCCACAAAGAAAGGGCTATCCAACACAAAACATTTTTTTCAGTTCAAACTGGTAGTTCCTGAGATTAGCCATTACTGCTCCGCTCCTATTGGTCATAGCGTGATGATATATAACTTAGAGCACTCCACAAACAATGGGCTATTACAAAAATATTTTTCAGTTCGAATCGGTAGTTCCTGAGATTAGCCATTACTGCTCCGCTCCTATTGGGTATAGCGTGATGATATATAGCCCATAGCAATTCACGAACAAAGGGCTATCCAACGCAAAAGAATTTTTCAATTTGGACCGGTAGTTCCTGAGATTAGCCATTACTGCTCCGCTCCTATTGGGTATAGCGTGATGATATATAGCCTATAGCACTCCACGGACAAAGGGCTATCCAACGCAAAAGAATTTTTCAGTTTGGACTGGTAGTTCCTGAGATTAGCGCGTTCAAACAAACAAACAAACAAACTCTTCAGCTTTATATAATAGTATAGATATATTATTAAATAATATTAAGTGACTAGCTTTTGCCCGCGGCTCCGCTCGCGTTATAAAGTTTTTCAGGCTAAAGTTTTCCGTTATAAAAGTAGTAGTTTCCCGGGAGCCTATGTTCTTCCCAGGGTCCCAAACTGTCTCCATACCAAATTTCATCTTAATACGTTGGGTAGTTTTTGAGTTTAACACGTTCAGGCAGACAGATGCAGCGGGGGACTTTGTTTTATAATATATTTTTAGAACTTTTTAAGAGGAACAATCCCGTCATACATCATTGTTGCATAACTTTAACCGTTTACGTAGCGCACGCAACGGAAGCTCTCAAAACTAATAAATTGTCCCCGTTTTTGCAACATGTTTCATTACTGTTCCGCTCCTATTGGTCATAGCGTGATGATATATAGCCTATATCACTCCACAAAGAAAGGGCTATCCAACACAAAACATTTTTTTCAGTTCAAACTGGTAGTTCCTGAGATTAGCCATTACTGCTCCGCTCCTATTGGTCATAGCGTGATGATATATAACTTAGAGCACTCCACAAACAATGGGCTATTACAAAAATATTTTTTCAGTTCGAATCGGTAGTTCCTGAGATTAGCCATTACTGCTCCGCTCCTATTGGGTATAGCGTGATGATATATAGCCCATAGCAATTCACGAACAAAGGGCTATCCAACGCAAAAAGAATTTTTCAATTTGGACCGGTAGTTCCTGAGATTAGCCATTACTGCTCCGCTCCTATTGGGTATAGCGTGATGATATATAGCCTATAGCACTCCACGGACAAAGGGCTATCCAACGCAAAAAGAATTTTTCAGTTTGGACTGGTAGTTCCTGAGATTAGCGCGTTCAAACAAACAAACAAACAAACTCTTCAGCTTTATATAATAGTATAGATATATTATTAAATAATATTAAGTGACTAGCTTTTGCCCGCGGCTCCGCTCGCGTTATAAAGTTTTTCAGGCTAAAGTTTTCCGTTATAAAAGTAGTAGTTTCCCGGGGAGCCTATGTTCTTCCCAGGGTCCCAAACTGTCTCCATACCAAATTTCATCTTAATACGTTGGGTAGTTTTTGAGTTTAACACGTTCAGGCAGACAGATGCAGCGGGGGACTTTTGTTTTATAATATATTTTTAGAACTTTTTTAAGAGGAACAATCCCGTCATACATCATTGTTGCATAACTTTAACCGTTTACGTAGCGCACGCAACGGAAGCTCTCAAAACTAATAAATTGTCCCCGTTTTTGCAACATGTTTCATTACTGTTCCGCTCCTATTGGTCATAGCGTGATGATATATAGCCTATATCACTCCACAAAGAAAGGGCTATCCAACACAAAACATTTTTTTCAGTTCAAACTGGTAGTTCCTGAGATTAGCCATTACTGCTCCGCTCCTATTGGTCATAGCGTGATGATATATAACTTAGAGCACTCCACAAACAATGGGCTATTACAAAAATATTTTTTCAGTTCGAATCGGTAGTTCCTGAGATTAGCCATTACTGCTCCGCTCCTATTGGGTATAGCGTGATGATATATAGCCTATAGCACTCCACGAACAAAGGGCTATCCAACGCAAAAAGAATTTTTCAGTTTAGCCCGGTAGTTCCTGAGATTAGCCATTACTGCTCCGCTCCTATTGGGTATAGCGTGATGATATATAGCTTATAGCACTCCACGAATAAAGTACTATCCAACGCAAAAAGATTTTTTCAGTTTGGACCGGTAGATCCTGAGATTAGCCATTACTGCTCCGCTCCTATTGGGTATAGCGTGATGATATATAGCCAATAGCACTCCACGAACAAAGGGCTATCCAACGCAAAAAGAATTTTTCAGTTTGGACAGGTAGTTCCTGAGATTAGCGCGTTCAAACAAACAAACAAACAAACTCTTCAGCTTTATATAATAGTATAGATTAGAAACAATTACCCTAGAGTAAAATTGGGAAGAAATTCACCATAATAAATGACTACCGTAATGTTTATTCTAATTATATCATAGACAACTAAATAACCATAAAATTAATCTCGATTTTCTGTTCTTTTTTGTAATAAATAACCTTTAATTAACATCTTGTGTCGTCTCAAGGGTATTCCAGAAAAAATATTCTACATAAAACTTCCGCTTTTTATTGCCATTCATGGCGCTCACTATTAGACGAATTGTATGTTTAGAAAGAAAAAAGAAAGATATTATAATATGCTCAATATTTTAATGCCCCGGTAACTTAGATCTATTATGGTACAACTGCAGTGCTGAGGTCCCAGGTGCGATCTCCGGGTCGGACAAAGTGATATTCAGTTCTTTAACTCAGTATTAGCCACGAATTTGAAATTTGTGCCCGATATAGCGATTATTTGCCGTCCTATCACTCCATAGAACGGAATACACACCGTGAAGAGAATATGAAGTAGATACGCTTTTGTTTAACGCTTCGGAGATCGTGTGCGTGAGTGTGTAGTGTGTATGTGTGTGCTAATACGGAAACTTATATGTATAAATAATTCCCGGATTGTAGATGATGAGTTATCCAATAACCGTCAGCGTGGATTAAACAAATAAGTCAACGACCTTCTCGAACTATTTACTAATCGACACAATCGAACATATTAAATCGAATAATTAAAATATTTTCAACATAGCTTTCAAAACTATTTTGTGCATGTTTGAAAAACTAATTTAGATCGTAGCTATTTCGTTATTTACGCTGTGTGTGAAATTGGATGGCGGGGCAAATAATGTTCTGATTTTATTTGCTTTGATGGGGAGTGAAACGTCATGGATTTTTGGACAGGTTCTTAAAGCGTAGGCTTTGGGCTGATTAAGACCTTCCAAAACGCAATATTTGGAATGATTACTATAGGACCGAATGTCATGAGTTTTTGATGTCTTGGATCTTAAGAAGTAATTATGGCATTATAAGGTATATACTATAGATGACTGTTGGCTAAATATGTTAATTTATGTTTTATTTTTTATTTATTTTATTATTATAATCAAAAACACTTAACAATAATTGATATAGCAAAAGATGTAGCATAAACTAGATTAAGTTTTTGTGTATATCTACAGCATCCGTCATCCGCAAATTTTACTAAATATAACAAATACATTAATAAAGAATTGAGTTATGATTAAATCAAGTGCCGTTAATATTAAAATTAACTACATAAATTTAATGTAACCTTAAGGAGATATATATATATATATATATATATGTGTGTGTGTGTATATATATACCTCTTTTATTTCTACATTGGCTGACCTACGAGGGTAGCTGCTTATATGTGGAAGTGGAGTTATAGCTCAAGTATGTGAACAACTCTGGAATAGTTTAAATTGAAGTTTCTAAATCAGTAATGTTTGGGTTGAGACGTTCTGTTTTGTAGACCATATTCAATCTGATCACAATCATTCTAAAATTTAATGCCAGTACTGAAATAAGGACAAATTTTTCAGATAGGTCGGTTGACGAAAAAGGTACGTGGCGGATCATCGCCACTTGAAGTTCGTCGCCGACGACTCATGGCCAACGTCACAGCGCACGCTTACTTCAATTTGTATGACGTCCAATCTCATATAACTGGCGATCGTAATCAATCTGATCACAAACATTCTAAAATTCAATGCCAGTAGTCAAATAAGAACTTCAAATTTTAGGTGTGTGGGTTGTCGAAAAACTTCGTTATCTAACGTCAATTTGTATGACGTCCAATCTTATATGACAGGCGATCGTAAACCGGTAGAGCATAAATATGTTAATAATATCATAGAAAATAGGAGCATAAAAGCACAAGGAAAAATTTTCTATTGCCAGTAGTAATTTTGACACCCACTCCGATATGATTCTTATAAACAGACGCTGCCAAATTATCCACCTACTGTATAAACGAATGGAACCTTTATACAAATGTAACAAAGCAGTTCAAAACAGACCTCGATGGGATGGAATTTGGTGGTAAGCGGTAGCGGGTATTTCACAATAAACGCTGAAATGAAATAATTTATTTTAACCTATAAAATGTTATAAAGTATATAGATTCCGTCAATATTAACTCTACCACCACTTCGGAAAGCAGTTCGCACTAAACAAGAACGAGTAAGAAACTCGAGTAAGAAAACTGCCAAACATGATACAGAGAAAAAAATACAATTCGTTTTGTTTAGAGCAGTATGCCTGCAAAATAAATGAATATTAAATTTCCATACGAGTACACAACCCTCTCAGGTATTATGTCGTTAATCGCTAATAGTCGAATATAATATAAGGTGTCCAAATCCAAAAGTCAATCTCCTAAATAAATGGTAAATAAAAGAGTGCATTCCATTTTAAATGTTTTATAGGTGAACTGGCGGATAGCGTTAGCTTAAACATTATTAAACAGGCCCTTATTTTTTAAAAATAAAAATAAAAATAAAATACTTTATTTATCACGTAGGCGAACAAAGTTGCACTTATGATACGTCAAAACAAAGAATAAGAATAATTATTATTTCTAAACAACTATTAAAATCACTTATATAACTATGGAGATTTTAAATTAGGGATAAAGTTTATACAAAAGACTAGGTACAAAAGTACGAAGTAACCAGCTCGGGCTGGCAAGTAGGGGAAATAGAAGGGTAACGCGTCGCGATCCTCACCGGTGAGGACATGAGCCCTAGCCTAGCTAACCTACCAGCCTTTCACTAGCTACCTAAGTGATGACTACCCGAAGAAGAAAGGCAGAAAGAAACTCCGGGCTTTCTTGTTTGTCATCAATTGTTCAGTACTTCTTTTGTATTTTTTCCAAGTCTTTCTTGTACATAGTCACAATAGTTATATAAGCTAATGCACGCACATCACCGTTAACATGGGATAAGATGAAATCCAATCGACTAAACCTGGAGCGGCATAAAATAAAATTAGCGATAGCAAATAAAAGAGAACATAGATTCATACTTAAATAACGGCGTACAGCGTGCATTCGCCTACATTTACAATCATAGTTTTCAATCATGAGAAAAGAAAAAAAAATTGTGATATTGAACAGGCAAACACAACATGATCGGGTGGTCGTCTTTCAAAAATTACATTTCATTAAGATATGATATGATTATGTCAAATTAGAACTATAGAAATGTCATTATTATAAAAAAAAAGCATGTGAGACATGTAACAAAAGACATTTTAGGCAGTTAATTAATTACTAATGTGTGCTAACATGGTGGGTCATAGTGTGCAGGACAAACTTTCCAAACCGTCTTATCATTAAGGTAATCAGATACAGTATAGTATCCTTTACACATTAATTCACGCTTAACATTTTTTCATCATAAGGTACAACCGTTCTGCAACCGAAATCACTGCCCGACCCGGGATACAGTTACCCTGGACCTCAAGAAGATGGGCATACCACATACGCAATACAACTACGACACCGAGGAAATTCAGCCCCCCTTAGAATATTCCAAATATGCAACTTGTAAATCGATATTTTTTAATTTTAATATTTCTGATTGATCTAGAGACCAATGCGCCAGGCACGTGTTAATATGACAACCAATTCCAACAAAACGACACGGAGTTATGTCATGGTTTTTTACCACATTCTAAGCACACAGTTTTTGCAACATTATAAAATTTACTTCCTTAAATTCACATTTTACTCGACAATCTTTGGAAGTGGCTATATTAAACTATATTTTACAGGAAGGAAGGTGGAACGAATCGCCCCGCTACCTCTCACTTCTCGTTGTAGTACTAAAACTTCCTCTCTCGAAGCATTTATATTCGGTGGCAAGTACGCTTAAGTTTCTTGCTGGTGCCGATGTGGTTATAATGGCCAACCAGAATTATTTCACTTATCATTCCACGGTACGGTATCGGCGCTCACTTAAGTTATACTAATTAGCTATATTTACATACTTCATGCTGGATAAGCATTTTTGCTTGGAATAGTTGCGTTAGCCCTACATCATGAATTAGAGCAGATGGAAAAGTATTATTAAGTACTATTTTCGGCTGTCAGCTTCGCCCTAAAAATTCTTCCCGATATTCAAATAGTTCACTCAAAAATTTTAGGGACCTATTTCTCAAATCAGGGGTATATTAGATTAGTTGAATATTCCAACTCAACAAATTTACTTCTCTAAAATCATGTTGATGGTTAGATTAGATTAAAAGCAAATAGATCAAAGTGAGGAGGAAATCGAAATAAACGGTGAATAAAATAACTCATATCATATTCATGAAGCCTCTAACATAAAGATTTTCAAGGATTCTTCACAACCTCGTGGAACTACATTACATATTTAATAAGAAGATATACGGAAAAAGACTGGGCTTTGAAAATTATTTGATTAATTTTATTTCTACCAACTCGCGTTGGTTCTCAGCTATCAGCGAGTTCCGATATTGCTTTCACTTGAAGATTTTTTCAAAAGTTTGTGTAAATTCTTAAAAATATTACACAAACACACATCACGTATTTATCCCCGAAGGGGTATACAGAGGCGCAACCAAGGCACCCACCTTTCGTCAAGTATGTTCCGTCCCATGATGTGATAGGGGGCTAACCTATCCCCATATGCGTACAAATTCCAGACTCTGGGCTAATACTGAACAAAGAGCTCAAGCGCTGCCGTACCGCGCATGCAGTACAAATACACCAAGGCAGTCAAATAAAATAAATTGAAAATATATCTCTCTCTCTCTAATCGTTCCCTCAATACTGAGGATCGTGATCCGTCACTTGGTCGAGAGACAACTGATCGCCAGGCATGACGGTCCTCCGCCAGATGCAGTGCCTCTGGGATAGTCATGGCTAGCGTGTTGCTTATTTCATCAGCCCATTATATCCATATAATCGGATGATCAAATAGCCAATTTATATAATTGAAAAATTGAAAAATTACATAAATTTAAAATAATTATAATTGTAACATACGGCAATTCTGCAGCCTCTATTGTTATGTATGAATTAGCTTTTTGACATAGATAGATAGTGCCATTATTTACAGAAAACCTACGAATAACAGCTCGAAGTTACCTTTTTTATTGATGTAAATCATGATTAAGATAACTCGATGCCCATAACTCACTCCTTTCTCGACCTTCCTTTATTTATATTAAAGGTTGACAAAACTTATGATTTCTCAAGTATTCATAAGTGGCGGTTATATCATTAAGTATTCCATAAGCCCTTTAATATATCTTAAGTTTATATACCAATAAATTAGGAGTTAGTAAATAGCTAGTAAAAACTACCAAAACTCCAAATAAGAAAGCATTTCGATGCTTGAAAGACAATCAAAAATCTATCAAAACTTAAAAAAAATCGATGGTTGAAATGCTATCATATCTAAGCGACAATCAGTAAACTTTTGAGTAGAGTGCTTTAAAGTTTTGATTTTAATATAAAAATTCATAACAATTCTACTTTTTATTTTATAAAAATATAGTCTAATGTTATTAAAATTGTCCTAGACCTACAAAACCTAAATCTAATGACGCAGAAAAATATGACGATTCATATTTATATAATTAATTTTCGGTATATTTTCCGCTTAAATATTACTGCCTTTTAAGCGTCGATTTTATAAAACTACACTGAAATTATGAGCCTGTTAGCTGTCCGTATGAAGTACCTAAATTATCAGCGGATTCAAAATCCTCTTAGCTAAAAAAACAAGAGTTGGACTCGCGCTCCGAAGCTTCCGTACTAACAACATAGTTTAATACCAAAGTACATATTTACTGTGTTCAGATTTCTCGCTGTAAAACATTGTTTCTTAACAAACTTCATGATTCTAGGAATGTGTCATATGATTTTGATGTCTTTGTGACATTGCAAAAATACGACATATACGCCTTCACTTAAAAGTTTTATTTCTTCACAGCTAAAAGAGGCATTAGACCTGAGTATTTGATATCAATGTGAACTTGATATCTCTATACGTTCCCGAGAAAAATCTCGAAAAACTAATAGACAATAAGACGGAAAACAACGTAATTCCATAAGCGTTCCTCTTGTAAGCCCTAAAAATTAACGTCTTTAATTGAAATATATGTATATTTTAAAATAACACAAATCATTACTAACTTTAACATGTATTCAATTACCTGTCAAAACACATTTATTCATTCAGTTATTAAGATCAAAGTCCCGTGAATGCAAACAAAAGTAACAATAACCCACATTAATAAACGGAATGGTAATCATAGCGTCTGGTGTATTAAGGAATTGGCATATTATTTAAATGCGGAAACTTCCAAGCTGTTGGTTGCAGGCGTTCATTTACACCTAGCAAGAACCACTTCCAGCCGTAAATGCTATGTTAATTGAAAATGTATTATTAATGAACACATACGGCTTGTGGCCTGGTTAATTATGGTTATTGCCTTCTTATGTACCTTGATAGCAATATTAATTGCACTAATTATATGTGAAATCATAGCTTTATTGGAATTTGAACAGTTATTGTTTTGTGTTTTAGCGTTTAGCATAAATAAAGTTAAATTAGGAAATAATGTGTATTTTTTTCTCAATTTTTTAAGTTATATCGAAAACAAGGAGTCGTCGTATATATTTGTACATAGGTTTTCTTCTTGCTTGTAAGAGTAAGTACCTTATATTTAAATTTATGAAATGTAGAGGTGTGCTCTTTCTTTTGAGCACATAGTATAGTCAAACTTTTCTTGAATCTGATTTTTAATAAACTGTGCCATGAAATACTCAATTATTTTTCTTTATTGAATTGACTAGAGAACTTAAAATCTGAACTATTTCATATTTGACTACAAACCAACTCAATCAGAAAAACGAACCCACCTGCACTTTACCCAACAAACAAAAACTGATAGCATTTACAATTCAATGAGCTCAAAATAATTGCAACAATGAAGAAATTATTTTCATAAATAAGCATTTCTAAAGTTCGGTTCTGGCATTATTTGAATACAGCGGGTCCGTGCACTTCGTTGCAGGCAAATTTTCCACATAAAGATCCTCTTAGATATCTATTTGAATTTTATTAAGAGAACTACGGACCGTGGTGGCCGCTCGACTCTATTGATTTTGAATAATTTCTCAAAGAGTTTGCATTTAATATGTTTTTCCATTGCAGTCGATTTATTACGTCAAATAAGTTATTATGCGGATTTGTGGGTTAATTTAGAATACTTTAAAAACAACAGTCTCTCAACAGGAGTACCTCGATGTCTTAAAAGCGAAATCTTAGAAAGTATAAAGGAAGATGTAAGAGGTTTTAGAAGTATTTATCGGAGTTGAACCTATTACATTTCTCAGATTAAAAATCAACTCAGAAAAGCTATTTCGTGCTCATCCAATTCGTTCTTCAAATGAAAATACTTCTGAATGGACATTTACCAAATTGCATCGACTCAGAAATTGACATTCTATGCAATACAAAATCATAGCGTGACTTAGGAGATCGGGGTTCGAACGTGAGTACACCGACCCCTATTGTTGTTTGATTAATGTGCATCCAACGTTATGGTTTGGGGTGTCTGGACTGCATAATGGACGAGTTATAATAGATCTTGTATAGTATTTTCGATAGGGGAGATTTTGATCCTACAGCCAATAAACTGTGATGACGCTTTGAAATATTCTCGAAGAAACATTTGTTAAGATTGTTCGAAGAAACATTAACTATTAAAAGATATTTCTTGTAGTTGTCTTAAGTAGGAAAGCGAGTAGTAAAGCGATTTTAGCAAAAAAAAACGATATTTGGAGGTCCCTAGTGCTAAGTACTTGGTGGATGGTTTTTTAGGTCTAAGTATGTAATGTAAAATTGTATCTGTATAAAATATGAACCAAGAAACTATAATTTTATTTAAATAATTAAATAGTAATATAGGAATGCAAATATTTATTATAAGAATTTGGTACATCATTTATATCACTGATAAAAAAAACAGTTCAGGATATTTACAACATTTATTCTCATATTGAGATCTCCTGTTTCCTACAAAAATGTCCAAAATGATTAATACATGTTGATATTTGTTCCTGGCGTGAGGCGTTACATACAGTTTTGATTGATAATCTCTTTACGAAAGAAATGACTGAACGACTAACGAACTGTTCAGGGCAAGTAGTTTCCGGCTATGCTGAAACTGTTAAAGGAAGAGTTCTGCGTCATTGTTATGTATAGAAGAGGCAAATGGCCAAGGGATTCTAGTGGTTCTGGTTGTGAGTCTTCTTGCTTACCCTTATCCTAGTTGTGAAGTAGAGAATAGTTTAAGTACCTCTAGTGCATAACACAATATAATACCTTATAGCTTTTTTGTGTATAATTGTGTGTATCAATTTGTATGCTGTTGGTATACCTACCTATAAATGAATAAAAAAAAAGATTTTTCTTCAACATATATTTATGATCAGCTCACTACTTGACGTCAACCTCTTTTGATTAAATTAGAAAAATTATACGAAAAAAAAAAATTCAAATGGATTATAAAGCTTGTAAACTAGATGACGTCTGTCATAGACATAAATCTTTCCATATATATTATAATTCTCTTTGCATAAATCTAAGACGAACAATCAACCAAGCGATTGATCGTTTCTAATAAAATAGTGTAATAATAGTAATAATATCAGCCCTGTACTATATACTTGCCCACTGCTGAGCACGGGCCTCCTCTACTACTGAGAGGGATTAGGCCTTAGTCCACCACGCTGGCCTAATGCGGTTTGGTAGACTTCACACACTTTCGAAATTCCTATAGAAAACTTCTCAGATGTGCAGGTTTCCTCACGATGTTTTCCTTCACCGTTAAAGCGAACGATAAATTCACAAAGAATACACACATGAGTTTAGAAAAGTCAGAGGTGTGTGCCCTTGGGTTTTGAACCTGCGGACATTCGTCTTGGCAGTCTGTTCCACACCCAACTAGGCTATCGCCGCTTTAAAGATAAAATAGTTAATAAAATAGTGTGATTTTAGTATAAAATTATTATTATTTAATGTTTTATAGGTACAAGCACGACAAAGTGACCACACTGCACCTGATGCCAAATGGAGTGAGACCCAATAGAATGTCGATTGCCGAGAGATGGATTACCTCTCAGCAGTCGATACAATTATGCCGACCTGTTGGAACTAGATATACACAGGCTGATCTTGGAACGCGACACACTTTGGCCACTATGGCGGATTTTAACACCTTGTGTTCGATTGTCGCTATCAGGCAGATATAAAATATATCCTGCCAGCATACATTAAGTATTTCAAGGCACTATCATCATCATTTCAGCCTGGAATCGTCCACTGCTGGATATAGGCTTCCCTTATTGAGCGCCACGGGGACCGGTTCTGTCGCCCTCATCCATCGGACTCCGGCGACCCTCATTAGGTCGTCGGTCCATCTCGTGGCGGGCCTACGCTGCATCTCCCGGTTCGTGATCGCCACTCTAGAACTATTCAAGACACAATTTTGCAAAACATTTATTTTGTGCAAACTCTTAACAGTATTTTAAACACTAAGTGAATGTCGGCAAGCTGTAAGACTGCAAGGGTAACTGTGAAACTCCTAAAACATTTCGTATAATGTTATGATATAATTTTGCAATGTTTCCTTCATTGTTGGAACTGCTACATATTTGCAAGCGTATTTGCTTCTTCTGTTGCAAAGGAATGTACGAAGTAAAATACAATTTCTAGTTTTAGTTATCCCTTAGAGAGATTCTGTAAATATTACTCCTGATATTATATTTATTGTATGTATACAACGTCTGCTAACCCGTAATATGTTAGCGTAGTGGACTAAGGCCTAAACCCTCTGAGTTATAGAGGAGGCCCATGCCCAGCAGTGTTAATGTATACTTATAATATAGGGCTAGTATATTTTATAGTATTAATAGTATACACATTGTCTATGCTGTTTTTTTTATTCTTAGTTATTTCACATTCCGGTTGGTCACATGCTCATTTCGCGGCTTTCCATGACAAATAAAATATCTGACGATAATTCATTAATATTTAACGAATTATTGCCCTCAAACAAACAAGAGGCCTAAATAAATATTTGTCTGTTACAAAATTATTCATTGTAAAGCAATAATTTTATTCGTAAATCATTTTGGTGTATAAATGTCAAACATAACATTATTCTTGTCAATAATATCTCAAGCATTGCCTTTATATTTGTTTTTTAACAACCTCCATTCGATATCGATGAAAAGATTGGCGTAAATTAATTAAAATACATATTGCAAACATAATATTATTTTCAAGATTTTCTTAATGCCTGTAGGCATTCGAAATTTGTATCTTCGGTTCCTTCAGGAGAGATGTCAGACAGTTTTAAAACAAAGTCGTTTCTCTATTTAATTATAATATATTATAATATTCATAATAGTTTCTACATTTATCTATGTATGAACTTCTGTAGAAAGAGAATAATGACTCGAACAAATAAAAAAATAATTATTGAGTTCTTTAAAACAAGTATCAATTGTTTTCGCGTCAAAACCAGCGTAGTAATCAACTTGCAAACGACTATAAGCATTATAGTATTAAAATGTATTTTAAATTTCAATAGCTTAAAAAAATTATAGCAATACAAAAACAAATTTTAAATACTTCGAACAAAAAATTTTACAAAATTATACTTTGCGCCGTACCATTTGAATAATATGGAACAAGCACAAATGCCAGAATAACAAAGATAAGCATTTGTGGATTCAAACACCAGCTCTTATACTTAACGAAGGATGCGTTGAGGTTGTGGAACACGTGTATCTTTAGTTAAAAGCTACGTTTGAAATGTCAAACTACAAATACACTTAATTAATTAACTTAATTTCATAGTTCTCTAATATTATTGCGAATTGTAAAGATGTTTATAACATGGGAGTTATGCAAAGATAAATTAAGCACAGCAATGAGGTTTTGAGATGTATTAAATATCAGCTTTTGTAGAAATTTCTAGACAGAATATCAATTATTTAAATTTTTAGCTTGTCATAATTTGGAGAGCATATTAAGGCATCCTAGACTACCTCGGACCAATTACATTTTACAAGTTATGATTGTGTTTTGAATTTGCGTACATTCGACCGCAGAATTTAATACGCGATATAAAATTCCACCAGCTATGTCCAGAAATAAAAACAAATTAGCGTTTATAACTTAGAAATCCATTTATAATTTTATCAACTTCAAAATTATTTTAATACATAAAAGTACAAGTTTGTGAAAATGTCAAAAGTCTTGTCAAGGTTTTAAAGGTCAACTCGCTTACTAATTTAGATGAAACTTCACACAGGCACATCATGTCCTAGATAAATATAATATATTATCTTTTTAGCCCAAACTAAAAAGTAAACTAACTCATCAACCTATTGTAATAATAATAATATCAGCCCTTTATTATATACTGTCCCACTGTTGGGCACGGGCCTCCTCTACTACTGAGAGGGCCTTGGTCCACCACGCTGGCCTAGTGCGGATTGGTAGACTTCACACACCCTCGAAATTCCTATAGAGAATTTCTCAGGTATGCAGATTTCCTCATGATGTTTTCCTTCACCGTTAAAGCAAGCGATAACTCACAAAGAATACACACATGGATTTTAGAAAAATCAGAGGTGTGTGCCCTTGGGATTTGAAAATGCGGACATTCGTCTCGGCAGTCCGTTCCACAACCAACTAGACTATTGCCGCTTTTGCCTATTGTAGACATAAATAACTAATAAAAATGAGACTAAATTCGCAAATACGTCTTCCTTTTATTCTAAACCGAGGTAATTCTCTTAAGAATAATAATCTCAACACAATGAATAGCAAGATTAAGCACTAATATCACTGTCATACAACAGAATCTTTTCGGGCAACAAACACGCCCAGTCCTATGATGAAGTACCACTTACACTATAACCATCCGCTGTTACAATAGGTTCATAAACAACTAACAACAGAATAACAAGCCGTACGTAATCACTCAAACGCTGTTCTAATTCAGAGCAAATCTCCAGGAATTTGTCAGTACACGCCATTTCTTTCTTAACAAAACGAACAATCCGTTAGCATCAGCAAACATTTGTAATCTGAGGCGCTATTTATCAAGCTCCATTGTAACACGGCTCGTCCATATTTCATCTCTCGCTACCACCTTAGGAAGTGCCGTAATGATACCCATTTTCTGTATGCGGAGTGTACACTTCCAAATTGTTTCTGGTAAGCATAGTTTGTAAATGGGAAACAATTTTGTAAACTTTTGCAACGTTGTATTTTATTAATTTAAGTTTAGGTGGATGTAGTTTGTTTAAGGTTATAGTTCTGTACTGCAACTGTTACAAACTTCATACCTTTGGGGAACAAAGAATGATTTACAGCATATTGTATTAAGTCTGATGTCATAAGTAAATTTCTGCAAAGAAGTATTTCATAGGATAACTTGCCCTTTCCGCAGGATATTACAATTTATAGTTATGGATATTTATTAGCGAAAGAAATAAATTTAGTATATCGTTAAAAAGAAGCTATACAATATACAAAATTATCAAAGATTTTGCAATAAAATTGATCCATAAATTAACACACAAAAGTTGCTTTTCGCGTCAGCTTTATAGAAGGTAGTGGAACCAAAAGTAGTATTCGGTCGAATTAGGTCATTTATTTATATATTAGCTACAGTATCAAACTACAGACTTAAGCATCAGAAGTTTTATGTTTAAATTTAAAAGCTGAATAAGTCTGAAGCCCTATTACAATATACTCTGATTATAGCCCTATTATAATATATAACAATTCAGTTTATTAAAAAGGGGAACAGCGCACAGAAAATTGGTGTGATAAGTCTGCCTTAGCAGAACATTTAAATATTAAAAAATTCTATAACAATATTCATGATAATATTTTGTTAGCAAGTTTACAAGTTTTAAAATATATGACTAACGTGTCTACAGCGTGTCTCTCAATTTTTATTATAAAATCAATCTTATTAAAATAGTTTACCTTGGAGTCTTGAACAACAAAACCAATCAACTAAGTATATCAGCTATAATCATGAATTTAGTCAGTTCATACCTTTGTATTATCAACTAAAATAACAATATTCTCTCACAATATGAAGATTAATCAGAGCGAAGTGTTTTTGAGGAAATTAAATCCAAATTTAATCATGATATTGAAATCAATAAAAATATTGCAGCAAGTTTGTATCGGATTGTCATGCACTTCGAGGACGTTCACTTAATGGATTTCAAATTAATCAACTAATGAACTTATTTGTGCCGGTTTTATTTTAATACTAATTAATTAATTTTCAATCCCTTGAAAATTATAAATCGAAGTTGATTTTGAGGTGTATTTAGGTGTGTTTATGACGCTTGTTTGGAAATTACGTCTTGAATAATGGAAGGGTTATAGTGTAGGATAGTTACTATTGTTTGGATTATTTCTCGCTGAACAAATATAATATGTGTAGTATTCAAGTTATAAGATTTGGAATTATGACATCTAACATCAGCAAATAAAAACAGAACCGAAAAGAGCCTCAAACGCTTTCAGATCATAGCTAATAACCTGCAATTAGTAACAAGGAAATTGACATCTTTAATAGTGTTATAGGTCGCTGGCCGTCAAATTCAAATTTATTTATATCGGGTAAATAGGTATATTGGTCTTAAGGTGGTAGCTCAAGGTCCATTTTCATACATTTTGTTTCGGCTTTAATCTGGGTAACTAAACAAGTATTGGCAAGTAAAGAATTTAAATTCACGTCTAGTTAGTGATTAGTTCTCGCAGTTGAAAGAAAAACGTAAAAATAATTAATAATCATGGATATTTCGGCCTTTAAATTTCAACTGCGAGAACTAATCACTAACTAGACGTGAATTTAAATTCTTTACTTGCCAATACTTGTTTAGTTACCCAGATTAAAGCCGAAACAAAATGTATGAAAATGGACCTTGAGCTACCACCTTAAGTAGTTCGCCGACATCTGCTTTTGTAACATATAATATACATAACATCACGCATTTTATCCCCGAAGGGGTATGCAGAGGCGCAACTAAGGCACCCACTTTTCGCCAAGTATGTTCCGTCCCATGATGTGATAGGGGGCGAGCCTATCGCCATATCGGGCACAAATTCCAGACTCCGGGCTGATACTGAGCAGAAAAACCGAAATATCACTTTGCCCGACCCGGGATTCGAACCCAGGACCTCAGAGCGCTATTGTACCGGACGTGCAATACAACTACGCCACCGAGGCAGTGTAACATATAAGTAATTTGAAAATAGATGCTTAGATCTAGACTAGAGTTTAAGTAATAAATCCCATGCGTTCGTCGTGGCCTCCACCCGCTGTATGCGCCGATGCGCATCAGGTATTCTATAGTATATATTTATAGCTGATTCGGCGTCCGCACGTAAGTACATTAGGTATCCGCTGAAAACTAGTGCTGTGTTTGTTTCTCATAACACAGTTTATGCTGAGATGGCTACCTAGTTGTCGCGGTTGAGACATAGAATACATTATATATGTATGTGGGAATAGTTATTCTAAAAAGGTTTTAGTCTGTTTGAGTTGCTGGCTGGTTATAAAAAAAGAAAATGAATGACAGAGAAAATGACAATTGAAATTAGGACGTATGAAGAAAATAAGATAAGATAAGATGATCAATTTCAACATCCCACATGTATACATCACGTTTACCGCGACAATAAATTATTTTTTCATTCTTTCTAATTTAAACCCATCTCAAATCAAAACACAAAGTTGAGTTATAAGACGTGATATAAACTCATATATACAGATTGATCAAACCAAACGAGATGTACGTGAAGACAGAAACTATCGGAAATAAGTTGTGAGTGCTATGTTTGACGTGTCGAACGTGACCCGGTGAGCTTAGGCATGTTATTTCCTGTACCATTTAGATACATAAGATGGAGGCGCCCTATGGAATTTATATAGGAAACGTTAAATGTAAACAGGGGATTGCTTCCGCTGTAATTCCAGGCATTTCAGACATTCCTGAGATTAAAAAGTTGGATGCTAATGTAATTATTTAAGATGGATTGCTAAAGGCGAACGTCAAAAACTTTAATGATTTTTTTTTTTTATGAAGTTGATAATATTTTCAAATATCTATTAAAAAGTTAGAGTTTTTTTAACCGTAAGTTTCACTGAAAAATAATTTTAAATATTTCTAACGCCAAATTAGAATGAATAATAATTATGAAGATTAGTTAGATAACTTGCAACTCACTAATAAATTTATTTAATCAGTAAAGAATTATCCTAAACAGGGCTGTAATCCAATAATTTAATTAATAAAAATTGGTACAAACAATGCAACGATACGATAAACGCAGTTATTGAGATCGCGTCAGAAACTGAAACAAACAACGTCATTCACGTCCATTTTATTGTCATGTTTGATTGACATCACGAAAATACCGTAAAAAGTCAAATAAATCAGCTACACAGCAATCAATATCACGTAATATCACGTATTAAACTTCGGCAATGAATAAATGCAATCTGGAATATGGAATCGACGCAATCATTTCTGATGTAATCTCTGTTAATACATGAAGAATTTACATGAAAGAGGTATCGTGATCATTCGATGAATTCGGATTTTATTTAAAATGACTATGACGTCGATCTTTTATTCTGAATTCTGGAATCATCGCTTGATATCTCTCGTCAAGCTGCAACGTGGTGATTTTGTGTTTCGGTTTGAATTCGTTGTGGATATTGTACCCAATGAGAAACTGATGAGACTTAATATATTTGGCTTCCTGGTTGATGAGCATTTTTTTTAACGACGGCAAAATAATCCCACTGCACCTAATGATAAGTGGATTGTGATTCAATGGAATGTCGACTGATGATTACCCCTCGACAGTCGACACAATTAGGCCGGCCTGTTGGAACCAGATATACACATGCTGATCTCGAAACGCAACACACTTACGTGAGTCACTACGACGAGTTTTAACACCTTGTGTACGGTGGTGGCTATCTGTGGATATAAAATATATCCTACCGCCAGTCAAGTAGTGTAGTGGTGCAGGTTGGGGTTGGATTTGTACTGTTTATAGCCTGGAGGGACTTGGTTGTCTGTACTATAGTATAAACCAGCCGAAGTAGGTTATGTTGTATAAAGGACCCTACCTGGAAATTAAGACGAGGAAAGAGAAAATAGCAGCTGCCCAAACAATATTACACTGATTGTAAAACTGTAAATATAGTTTGATATTTATATTAAATTTAATTTTAATGACCGTAGTAAAAAAGGGCCATCTAGATTTGATTGGTGTTGTATTTTTTTCAAAAATAGAAGGAAATTTGCAGCGCTGGTTTCGTTTTGTAAGGTTACTGAGATCATAGTCGATATTAAAATTTAATATAATTTTAATAAGTGTAGTATAGATGGGTGATCTGAATTGAATTCGTGCTATAGTTTCACAAAAATCAGGAGTGAAATTGTAGCTCTGCTTTCGTTTTGTACAGTTACTGAGATTTTTGTCGATACCCATAGCATTACCGTTCCTCACATCTCATCCACAATGCTCCTAACTGTAAATATCAGTCTACAATCGTATACTATAAATATGTACCTCCATTATGTACCTTCTAAAACGAATAATACTAGCTGTATTCCATAGTAGCCAGAAATGCTAAAATTAAAACTATTTCAAACTACGCAAATAAAAGCTCGATCAATTTCAATGTTTAATGCAATTCAAAGCGCACGGTAATCAATTTAAAGTACTTTAACAAAGGAGTGTTCCTGTCCGTTCCATCTCGTAACACTAGCAAACACCGTGTCGCAGCACCGTACCCCTAGGTAGTTTGTAAGGTCATTAAAAGGTTGTTGGAAAACTTTTCTAATTAGGCTGGAAGCATTAATCTTCTTGACGTTCCGCGAATCGTTGTGACTGGCACAAGCCGCTAAATTATAGAAATAATTACATTGGAATTTTAGTATCGATTGCTTTCGTGTTTCCTAGTTTGAGATTTGTGGATTAAGGAATTTTAAATTCTAAATACTTGAGATTAGCGTGGAATAAGAGGCAATTGAACAAAAAAGTAATCACCTAAAAATGTTAATAAATACACACTCATTTTACAAATTATAATTCATTTTTTACCATTGTTCAATCACTCGTGTTTGACTTACACCATATCATTATAAGAAAAAAAATGTGTGTATATTTATGGAGGGCACGACAAAGGCTCCATTACACCTGATGGTAAGTGAGGACTTATGTTATCACACAAAATGACCATTACCATGATCTTAATCCCATGTTCCATAAAAATGAATCGAAGACTCATCTAAGAAGACAGCCATTGGTGAGATGTTTTGTTCTCTACACAGACCCGTCCCCTGTCAAGTGAAATTGTTTTTTTCCCGTCGATCTTTCTCGCCTAAGGCGCGTTGGGGTAAGATCGTAGGAGGTGTAACATCGTATAAATCAAATAACTTGCAATTGAGTTATAATTTTTGTTTCTAGACAACACTACCTGCGACCCCATATTGTTCCCTGCGTTCTACTAGTTCACATAAATGATTCTGTCAAGTAAATAATGTTTACGGTGCTAACAAACAGAATATCGGTATTTCGTCGTTCCATGGCAGATCCGGATTAACCCCAAGCAAGAATTTGCCTAATTTAAATGTAGTATTTACTGTTTTCATTTAATTTTGAAGTTATACAGTATCGTAAACGAAATAAATCTTTTGACTTGGTTATTCAAATTTGTCGAAACACCTATATTCCCTGAGATCCGATCTTTACGCATACAATTATTTGTCGTTAAAGAGCGGATAAAAATCGTTCGATCTAGCACTTATAAAATATTGCAAGTTTGTGTCAAAATTTATACATGAAAAGGTCTGAATTTAGTAATTACGTATTTTTTATTAGCTCAGGTGAATGATCAATTTTGTTTATTTGTTATTTATGTACACGTGTATGTACTATTTCTTCGAATATTTTTGAAAATATCTACAGCGTTAATCATAAGGGGTAAAATCGTATGCCTAGAACTATTAAAAAAATAAACTTCGCTTCTAAAAATATCTTACGAAATTTATTAAATTTTTTGAATGTTTATAAATGACTATATAGATCAGAATATACTCTTTATATTGATTTTAGAATACCTTTAACATAGACGGTTTTAGAGAGTAGTCCGAACTAAACCTGTGAAGGTCCTATCTTTCTCACACATTTCTAAAAGTATGGTACTTTTTCAAAGCCTTATAAAACATTAACTGTTATATTTAAGAAATTTAAAAAATATACACCATTTAGTAAATTTCATAATATATAGCTACGTTAATAATTCATTATGATAACTTCTATAGAATTCTTGTAAAAAAATATTTCGAGAACATTGTTTAACACGTTGAAAAAGCGTCCGATTTAACCCCAACGCACCTTATTGTGGCGATTCTCGGTTTCCTCGTTACTTTTTCAAATGTTTTTGCTTTTGACAGATGCGACAAAGCAACGAGCTTTTTATACGTATCTCTTTTATCTAAATACTTGAGGGTAGTAAAAAATGTTTGATCTGAAATTGTGTTGTTTTTTTTTCGATGTTATTTTTTCATATTTATTGTCTCATTAATAATGTTTTATACTAATAATGACTTCTATGTAATTCACTTTAACTTAAAAGGACAATTTTAATTCTAAAGTGCTTAAAGGTCTCGGGTTCGACACCCGGGTATAGGAAAGTGATATTGTGTTTTTCTACTCAGTAGTAGCCCGGTCTTGAAGTCGGTTAAAAAATCGATAAGAATTTTTATCATAAAATAGATAACTAATTGAAATAAAAGTATTTTTCGGATTTCATCGCGAATTTATATTACAATTTCATCCCGACTTTTCGAACACTTTGCAGCATTCATGGTCACGGAATACACTGAAGGCCATGGGATAAATAGTTTTATTTCAATACATAAGTAATTATGAGAATGAGACGTTTTCGTCGAAGGACATTTAGGAGTTTGGTTTTGCTTTTTCATAATTCTGAAAACTGTGCAGGGATTTCAATTATCCGATGGACATTATATTCGAACTAGACTTATTTATCATCAGTATATTTTTTAAATTCTATCCCAAAACTAGGCCATAATAAAAAACAATATATCCGGTAATAAGAACCTACCTATCGGAATCCAATACGAATCATTCATCACCAGTGTAGTTTGTAATCCGTCCATTCGAATGATCCGATTATATCCGGTTTTATTCAAAATTGCAACCAAAGCCGAATTCATTGTTAATTTTATTAGAATTTTTATTTCTGTAGTCATGCATATTGGACATGTTTTTACATTATGTATATATTGCCATTGGGTTTTTAACCTTCCACGCTTACTGAACGCGCGGTTTCTCCATTCCTCTCACTTCTACAGTAATGTATTCTAATAGCTGCATAGTATGATACAATCATTTATTATTCACAAGTCAATTAGTTTTGTTTCAGACCTAATATCAAATGAAGAAGATATATCTCTTCCACCAAACAGTTACATCACTAAGACATGATATGAAATCATTTTTAAATGAAAATCCGAAACCAAAAAGAATATAAATAAAAATAGCTTTGGGAGAATTTTATACGTTGAATTAAAAACAAAACCTAAACGCGATCCTATGAGCAAGGAAATGAAAATATCAGGGCGTTTAAAATTACACCCGGCACGTGCTTTTAACAAAATGACGTATTATTTTTCATTGCAGCTCCTCTGTATTTTTGTATCTTCAATTGTATTTCCATTACACTCTGTTTATGTCTGAGGTTGTTTCTTACCATCACACCTGTGTAGGTTGATCAGTGGTGTGAATATGGTAAATAGTGTTAGGGAACAAGTTTATTGCTATCAGATATCTTAGGGTCGTATTATTATTTATTTATTGCTTTGAATGATGAGACGAGCTTGCCGGTCGCCTGATGGTAAGTGATTCGACCGCCCATAAACAGTAGAAACACCATCCAACAACTTGAATTATAAAATATTGTTTGGTCGCGTACTGCGCTCGCCATCCTGAGACATGAGATGTTAAGTCTTATTATGTCCAGTAGTTATATTGGCTATAATGTAATATGCATTATACCAAAAACAATGATAATCAGATCTTGTACAACCATTTTACAAAACCTGTAACAGACGTAACCCGACTTCTTAAAATGTACTGTAAAACTCAACAATAGCTCCGAAGTGCAGGACGATCGTTGCTCTAAGTGCAAACGAATCAATTTGCAAGCGTGTGCAGTTTGCAACGGGACTACAGTACCGGTCCGCTACTATTGTTCTGATTTATCAGTGTTTTATTTTCTTGATATGTCTGTCCTCTTTGTTGATATGGTTGGTTACAGGACTAATATGGAATAATATATTTTTATCAAAAACGATGGCGCCACAAAATTTGTCAATTTTGATTTATGAAACTTATAGGTATTACTAGCTGACCTGAAAGACATTATCCTGTCTTAACTATGTATGCACGCGCGAATTCTATCGATCGTTGACAGTTATTTCAAACCACTGACTGTTATGTAAAATTAATATTGTCGTTAAGTTTACTTAAATTTTCTTTCCGCGCAATTTTTTGAATTTCTTCTTTCATAAGAACCTTCTCCTGACAATAACAAACACACCAAAAAAAAAAACATGGTGAAATCGGTCCGGCGTTCACGCGTGATGGCGTGACCAAGGGAAATAGGGATTCATTTTTATATATATAGATATTACCTTGCTATCGTTTCCAATGCAACTTCGTCAACAGTTTTGCTGTATAGCTTAACGAATTTGGGCATCAACAGCGCTGGTCTTACTTTACTTCAGAATTGTCTCCAATTCTAGCCATGGCTGTAATCAAATTTGGGAATTTATATTTTTAACGGACATAGCCACTTTCGGGTCAAACTTCGGGTTACTTCGGGAATTCACTGTCATTGGTCCCCGACGACGCAACATGCGAGTTCAGCCAATCAGATCATGTGAACCTTTTTTTTTATTAAAGTTTAATTTAGGAGCTTGGTTGTTATTTCACGACCATGTCGCTCCATATATGTCCGCTTTTACGGGTGTCCAATCTCTTTTCACTGTCAAAATATTTCTTTATTAAAATCCTACCCCTTCCGATGCAGGAACCGACAAAAACTATTTTTAAAATTCAAATGAATGTGAAAAATGGTGTGGCACACGATACAATAGAAGCATGTCAAGTTATGTATTTACTTTTACAAGGTATTTTTCCTCTGCAAATTTCATTTTATATATTTAAAAAAACAATCTTGTTTAGATTTTTGTGAAAATTCCTGTTATTAATAGCCATTATGGATAAATAATTGCCAAATTGTACACAATATATAATTTGTACTAAGATTATATTTTTGATAGCCTATTTTTTACACATTAGACGCTGCATTAAATCTCTATAATCGTGAAAGGGTGGAATGTGGGTTTAACCTAATGGTTAGAGATCAGCTTGCACTCCTCATAGATAGCCTTTAGACTTTTTAAGGTCTTTTGATTCGAACGGTCATGTATGCTGTAATACCAATCAATATCAAGACATAGCCTATTTTTCTAATAATATAATTTTTATCAGTAAAATATTTTTAGAATCGCGTGAGTTGTTCCAACTCTACTCTACAAACAAATATGAAATCTATCTTTTCGGTTATTGTTGAAGTGGAAGACAATAATTGAATGCCGATACACAGACAAAGAAATAAAAATAATTATTTCAATATTCTAAATCTTATTATTTATGAAAAAGTTAGAAGATAACATTGTATTATGTATATATATTAACACGTAAAGAAGAAAAAATGTACCCCGTTTAAGCATATTGCGCGAAGGAGTGAGTCTTGCATAATTAAAGTTAATATTAATATTTATGAACATTATAATTATACTTATTAAATTTGACGGTCAATATCGATCAATAGACGGTAACAAATATAATATTATGTATAATTGGACATCATAGGCCACTACATAAATAATAAAAAGTAAAAAATAATTTGAAAAACGAACGTTTTTTTTCTCTCGGCGTGCTGTACGTGTACTAATTACCACACGTTTAGTAAACGTTTACTTGCGTGTAAACGTTACCTGCATTCTAGACTGCGTAGTTTAGTACAGGTGTGAACCTACACTCTAGACTAATTGGAGGTACCCGCAGGAACACTGACGCACCATTACGTTGTATAGTAGATTGGTTGCTGCGCAATTTATGCACAACAATTTCCTAATTTCAAGCGTAGTTGGGGATAAACTCCTGTGATATTAAGTTAAATCTCTAATATTTCAAGCGGAATTTTCATAATGATTTTTTATGTTTACGCTAATGTTAGACATTGAAATAAAATAATTATACTTACGCACTTTATCGCGTTTTTATTATTATAATTTTACAGACGTTTCGAAAACTACAGCATTCATTATTGAGGACTGAGCTAACAGGTCGTCCGAAAAGTCAAAGTTACGAAATCTACCTACATTTAAGGATTATTCAAAATATTTTTATTTTAGCGGTAATATCAGCCCTGTATTATAATACTGTCCCACTGTTGGGCACGGGCCTCTTCTACTACTGAGAGGGATTAGGCCTTAGTCCACCACGCGGACCTAGTGCGGATTGGTAGACTTCACACACCCCCTTAAAAATCCTGTAGAGAATTTCTCAGGTATGCAGGTGTCCTCACGAAGTTTTCCTTCACCGTTAAAGCAAGCGATAATTCACAAAGAATACACACATAATTTTTTCGAAAAATCAGAGTTGTGTGCCCTTGGGATTTGAACTTGCGGACATTCATCTCGGCAGTCCGTTCCACAACCAACTAGGCTATCGCCGCTTATGTAAACGTAAAACACAAAAAACTATTTTCATTGACAACTGCCACTTTTAATTTAAGTTATATTTCATAGAATAACCTTTATCAGACAATTGAAAAATCAGCTCTCATGACACTAGAGATTTCCATTATTCAGCTTCAACAAAATCGTATTTCGATTCAAATATCTACTCAAACCAAAACCCGACGTGTCCGTCCATAACTGGATGTAAAGTTATCCGAAACTGCAGACAGAGTGATTTGCCCTCGCAAGGAATCAATTCACGGGTGTCCGCATTTCGTACAGTGTTTAGATGGACAATCACGAATGCTACGTGGCTATTTTTTTTTTATTAGTTTGAATGACGAGACGAACTTGCTGTTCGCCTGATGGTGAGCGATATGACCGCCAATACACAGAAGAAACCATTCCACAATTAAAAAGTATTGTTGGGTATTCCACTACGCTCGCCATCCTGAGACATGAGTTGTTAAGTCTATTATGTCTAGTAGTTACACTGGCTACAATGTTCTTCAAAATGGAACACAACAGTGACTAGACACTGCTGCTTGGCGGCAGAAATAGACATTGCGGTGGTACCTACCCAGAAGGACTCTCACACATAAGAGACCTACCACCAGTGAATACATGTGTTATTATTGTTATTTTATCGATTTTGTTTTTAAAATGTTCCGGGGTTGTTTTATCTATACTATTATATAAAGCTGAAGAGTTTGTTTGTTTGTTTGTTTGTTTGAACGCGCTAATCTCAGGAACTACCGGTCCAAACCGAAAAATTCTTTTTACGTTGGATAGCCCTGTGTTCTTGGAGTGCTATAGGCTATATATCATCACGCTATACCCAATAGGAGCGGAGCACTAATGGCTAATCTCAGCAACTACCGATTCGAACTGAAAAAATCTTTTTGTGTTGAATAGCCCTTTGTTTGTGGAGTGCTCTAAGTTATATATCATCACGCTATGACCAATAGGAGCGGAACAGTAATGGCTAATCTCAGGAACTACCAGTTTGAACTGAAAAATTCGTTTTGTGTTGGATAGCCCTTTGTTCCTGGAGTGCTATAGGCTATATATCATCACGCTATGACCAATAGGAGCGGAACAGTAATGAAACATGTTGCAAAAACGGGGAAAAATTATTAGTTTTGAGAGCTTCCGTTGCGTGCGCTGCGTAAACGGTTAAAGTTATGCAACAATGATGTATGACGGGATTGTTCCTCTTAAAAAGTTCTAAAAAAATATATTATAAAACAAAGTCCCCCGCTGCATCCGTCTGCCTGAACGTCTTAAACTCAAAAACTACCCAACGTATTAAGATGAAATTTGGTATGGAGACAGTTTGAAACCCTGGGAAGAACATAGGCTCCCGGGAAACTACTACTTTTATAATGGAACACTTTAGCCTGAAAAACTTTATAACGCGGGCGGAGCCGCGAGCAAAAGCTAGTGACTATATATAATAACCTGCTGATCTGGTAGTAAGTCATACGACTGTCCTAAGACAATAGTAACACCATCTTAAGTTAATATAACATAGGATTCTTCTTTGCTCATCACCTTAAGATCGTAGATTTATAACCTCGGTACCTTAAAATACAGACGCTCGCATGCCACGCACCTACCACCTAGACCACTTAGGTTTGTATTAATAAATCAATCTCACCTTTAAATTGGATCTCAAGTAGACATTTAATGTATTTAACTATTTAATAAATGAAGCTGAAAATCCGTCATGTTCTGTGACATAAGACATAATTTGAGAAGTTGTAGATATTTGTTTATTAAATAGCTATAATCTTAAGATGTTCACTTTAATTTGACAGCGTCTCAGCTGATCTCGCACTTGAGAGCGACACTGAGATGCATTTATTAATACGGTACTAAAAGCCAGTTCCTTCATTGACAGTAGGGTAGTTTGGTATATTTAATTTAGTTTATTATTTTATATGTAACTAAAAATAATATGAAAAATAAATTCTTCTGGGAAATCAGCATCAAAGTTAGTTGAAAAATGAAGCAGTTATTTGTATTTGAAATGTTGTTTTGAGCAAAAGTGAAGGCATGGTAGAGATATCGCGCTGTCCTTTTCTCACTCACGCAGCGTAATGGCCGGTGGGAGTGGGTGACGTCACATTTCACTATTACTGTAATTTGACAGCTTCCCTTTCCACCAAATTTCAAAGCTTTATAACTATTTGTTATTGCGTGAATTTTAAAAATTCTTTTTTCTATACATATTGGATGAAATACATTTTCGATAAATGTATTTTAAAAAATGTCAACTACCCAGTTGTCTGATTTATTATGTTTATTTTGTAGCAACTGTTGCAGCTTAGTTTAGCTGTTAGGTATTTTTGAATCTGTCTCTGATATGCAGTATCTAGACGTGTATAATCAACGTGGGTGCAGTAATTGAGCCGCATTGGGCAGTTGCCACCGCAATCCGACCGCTAGCGAAGAGCGCGCTACGTCCGATTAATTGGTGGTTAATCGATCGGTAATTTCACGGAATTTTGACATTTATTTACGCATTTTGCGTTGAAATGTTATGATAATGAGATATGCTTGTGATTAAATGTGTTTGGTTCTGAAATCAGATATACTATTTGGCTTTTAGACAGCGTCATTTTGGTCAAAAATTTAAACCAAAATGATTTTTAGTATTAAGTATTATTTTTACTGAATGATGGACCTGGTCGTCGTACCGCCTGCATATATAGTAGCTAGAAATCGCAATAACAGTGCATAACAAAACCTACGCACGTTTTCATGTTAAATCAAAATACACTCGGGAATAATACTGTATACATACGAATTCGAATGCAGTATTTTCATATTGCTATCTATTTAACTGCAGGTTGAATATATAAATTAAACTTTTGTTTAATTATAGAATTTTCAAAATCGGAACAGCAATTCCGTGTTAATAATAAATTCAAACTCTTCAGTTTTATTTAACACAAATTCCAAATGTAAAAATAGTCCTTAAACCTATGACAGAGTAACATCTACCCACTCATACTTACCAATCGCAAACAAAGACAGGGGAATAACTGTACCGCAACCGCAACCAACATCTTTTCAGACAGGGAAAATAAACATTCCCGCTTACAAACATTAAGTTCCAAGTGCACACGTAACTGCCGCCGCTACTTCGGGTTCTCACTCGAACTTATAATGATGCGAGTTTGATCTAGTTAAATGTGACGAGCCATGCTCGATTTGCAAGCGTATGGATATGTATTAAGTAACATTTCATCCCATTTGGAATTGATTTTTTTAATTTATTTCTACATTTAAGACGTAAGACACATTAAAGAAGCCAGGCACAAATGGTGTTTGACGTTCAACAGCCATTGTAAATAATTAGCCATTATCACGTTTATATTAGCTTCTGATTATTAAAAATCTGTTCCTGCGATAAAGATTTATAAAATTTATAAATATTGTGGTGGTCCTGTTAGTATAATAATTTTTAGAATCGCAGTGAAAAGTTTAGAAATTAGCACATTCAAAGATGTTAAGGCTTCAACTTTATATAAGTATAGTTTTTATGGAGACTGACAAGAAGCTACCAACCAATACCTTCAACTGTACAGGATCATTTTAATATAGCATTTGTAAATAAAACCACATACTTATCTTTACCTCTTCTAACATTCTGTAAAATCATCCGCGAATAACGATTTTTTTTCACCAATAATCGCAGTTTTACTTTTTCTGATTTTTTGATCATTTGTTGTTAAGTGCGAATATAACGTGTGAGTAGGTATATTTCTAACTGAAAGTGTGATATCGACTCAGCGATGATTTAGAGTCTGTAAAATTTAAATAACTTTTATTTGATATTTATTTCGTTCGAAACTTATATTTTTTATTTTACGTCTCCCTTATTGTAAATTATTATTATCAATAAGATAAGTATATGGTTTCATTTCATAAAGCAATGTCAAAATGATGTATACCATTACTATACATTGTAAATGAACTGACATCTCCACAGTCAAGCGAGCGTCAATCATTTCTCACGAAAAACTCGTAGTAGGGCCATTTCTTTATATGTCGCGCTAGAGAGAAATGTCTTTCATGAATCGCGGGTCCAGCACACACCTGGCTCTTTTTCAGACGGATGTCGGGCCGTCGACCCGGGTAAAGTTTTAAAACTTCACCCGGTTGTGGTAAGGCACGGTTACTCTAAAGCGTTGTTAAAATATCCGTTAGAAGTTTTAATTTTTTTGTTTTTCACTTTAGGAGTAATTAATAATGCGGATTTTGTGCTGTTGTTATTTAAAAAGAACATAATTCAATAGTGATTAGTCTTCATTACATGCCTACACGTACATCGTGGGACGGAATATAAATGCCGAAAAGTAGGTGCACTAGTTACGCCTCTGCCTACCCCTTTGGGCGTTCTAGCCCTTATTAACAATAAATGACATAAACATCTAATATCATGAACCAAATAAACAAACTTAATACTTGCAAATACAATCCGCACGAAATCCATTGAAACTATACAAACACAGTTCAATTCACTTTAAATTTATTTAAAAAACTGTCTACAGCATATCCAAAACACGTTCAAACTTGATCTAAGACTATTATCGCGAGCAACTGTTGTTAGTAGTTTTCAGCGCTAGAATACTCGCACTGTCTGAAAAAGCAATTTAAACTGCACCAGACTTCGAATTCGGTAAATGTGATAGGAGATGGAGGTATGTTGCCTTTTTTAAAAGGTCGGGGACTTAATGACCACTGCTAAACGGAGGAATGAAGAGAGAATTGTAAATTACCAGTTGATCATAAATGGGTAGAGCTGGGATGAGCTTATGTGTATTTAGTATATAAGTCATGTAATGTATAGTACATATTTAGTATTATGAGTGCAGTCAAATAAAGAGCCTAAAACCATCAACACATCTCTACACTATTCATCCTTCCACTACAATAACTCTCATCTTGGCGTTCGGAGGGTAATGTCTCATTTTTGGACGCGATCATACGAAATGTTACAAATGCTATAAAAAGTTATTTTTTTATGTTTCTTAGCAGTAACCGCAGAAATAGCTGAACAGATTTGGATGTATCACACAGGTCTATCTAGACCATGTTCTAGATTAACACATAGGCTATTTTTTATCCCTGCAATATTCTCCTGTAGGATATAATTGGATTTCTTGAGTAAATGACGCTAGCGTTGTATAAATAGCACCGTGGATCGCTACAGTGATTCAGGGATTTATGTAACGACATAGACTTTTCACATAGCAGAAACCACGAGCAAAACATAGTTGTTAATAAGCCAATACTATTTAATTAAAATGCTCCTTATTTCAGATAGACGGCACTAATAAATAAATACTTAATACATACTCAATATATCGTAAAGTAGTCAGGATATAAGACTATGGATTTTCAATAACTTAATAAAAAATTCAGAATATTATCTTGGCAAGCAACTTTTACCCTTATAAACAGATGAATAAAACATACCCTCAACAAAAATACCCACGAAACTTGAGTTTCAGCATAATTTTCGACCTAACAAGGTAAAAGTTTTAATTAAGTCATTATTAAGTCGCCCACGCTTGTGACTTACCGTCGTTTAAGTCGAGAATACAATGTCACAAAGAAAGTGAACTAACGTTTAGTTCCTTGTATAAATCTTGTAAAGTCTAGGGAATAAATAGCTTACGCCATTTGATTCCATTGGGCGCTGATTGCACTAAATCATGTCATATCTTTTGAAAGAAAGAAAAACTATTTATTAGTCAGTTGCAGCATAAACATAACAAATAATAATAAAAAAAGGCCTGATTGCGATTATGACTAGTAGGTAAACACTCAACATAATGTTGAGATATGGTGCAAACCAAAATAGCGCTGTTTATTATATATATATATATATATATATATATATATATATATATATATATATATATATATATATATATATATATATATATATATATATATATATGTTTGTTCCTCTCTCTCTCTCTCTATATATATATATATATATATATATATATATATATATATATATGTTTGTTCCTCTCTCACGAAAAAACTACTGAATAGATTTGGATGAAACTTTACTGTAATATTGGTTATACATCAAAATAACACAAAGACTGCAATATATAATGATTTTGTGTAATTTGGTCATAATAAATATAACGATATATATTAAGTCGGAAAAAAAATAATCTTTCTTTGCGTCGGCTGCCTAAACCGTTGGAATTATACAAAAATAGTTCTACTTTCAATCTCGGGAATTATGTAGAGAGACTTTTATCTCGAAAAACTCCTTCACGTGGGCGAAGCCGCGAGCAAAAGCTGATATACTATATGTCTCACAAGTACTTTGTATAACACAAAGTCCCAATGATTAAACATTCAATTGTACAAATTTATACTCTAAATCTATTCAAACTAAGCATCTACTCCTATTTGATCTCCGATTACAGGTCTGAGGCGTGTAAAAGTAAGTTTGGAACTGTAATTATTGAGCAGTGGCAATCCTGTAGACACGTCTCAATAACTTAGGTCAATGTACCCTGATATCTAATGAAAGCTTGAAATGAAGTAAATAGTAAACAGGTTTAGAAATTTATAGTAATACAGGAAAATGACTTTACTACACCTGGCGATGACGTTCAGAAAGATTCGACTGACGACTGACGGAGATAATTATCAGTTGTCAGTCGATACAACTATAATTCCACTATGTTCATACCCGGCCATCGTTAAAAATTCCACTGCTATGGTAGTTCAAAGGACAGCGATATTTTTTTTTTGAGGCAATGACTTCTATAGAAGCAAAAAAAAACACAATTCATGTCTTTATCTCCGAAAGGGTAAATTTCGCCAGCCCACCTGTGAATGGGGTACTGGAATCCCCCGGCTTAGCTACTACAGGGATCTGGAGGAGAGTTGGGAGGGGATATCTAGGAAAGGAAGGGGGAAGGAGAAGTAACTCTTAGGATAGGAGGAAGGGAAAAAGCCAGGAAATGTTCGCGAGCCTCATAGTCCTCAATGGGAAATGATAACCATGAGGTATACACACTTAATTGTGTACCTAGGGCCATCGACCGACAAATCTCGTGCATGTGCGTGCATTTGATATGAGGACTGAGTGCACAAAAATTGCTTCGGGGGTGAAGTAGACAGAGTTGCAACCAGGACAACAACTCTTTGCCTTGTTCATCACATCTCAGACATAAATTCCAGACTTCGAGCTGATACAGAGCAGAAAAACCCAACGAAATTTGTTTTAAACATAAAAAGTATTTTCTTAGCCAAGTGTTAGTATAAACTTCTATAGTTACCTCAACAACTCGAGAGCAAACCTATAAATTCAACTGCACCTGAATTAATGATTTAATAATAGCGTGCTGAGATAGTTTGTGAATTGCTAATGTATCTAAATTATACTTAGAGTTAGTTTGTATTATCATAGTAGGACTAAAGTAAAACCTTTTTAATTAAAGTTACATTACCAGCCCTGTACTATATACTGCTGGGAACGGGCCTCCTCTAGTATTGAGAGGGTTTAGGCCTTAGTCCACCATGCTAAGACTTCAAATACCACCAAAATTATTTTTTGTAATATCGCAGATATGTAGGTTTCCTTACGATGTTTTCCTTCACCGTTGAAGCAACATACACTTAACTTCAAAAAGTCAGAGGAGTTGTGGGTTAGTTCTTGCACCTTCAGACTTTCATCGTGGAATTCTAATTCATTCTTTACTGTGCTATACAAATGACGAAACTTAAGTAAAAGTAATAGTAACTTTAACTGCTGCTGTCAATGAATAAATTGGTCTTGTGGCGTTTGCAAATGGATAAATAAAAATCTCGTATCTACTCTCTGAATGGTATGCGTTTATAAAAAATCAGATCAGTCGACACCACTGAAATGTTTATGTCTGCATCTTGGAAATATAAAATCCTTCCAATTCAATTACTCGCTTACATACTCCTACTATTTCAATTGCCTTGTCATTGTTAAGTAAGTTTACAGCTTACTAGATCTTGATTGCAATTTTGCTCGAAATTCAGTTTATGAGATATATTACAAATTTAGTTTATATTCCTTCTTGGATTTCATGCTTACTATTAAAAAGAAACTCAAAATTCTTTTATAAAGTAATATGGTTTTATACTTTTGGAAAAAGATGCACAAACGATTAATCAAATATAACATGTCTAAGATACATTAAGGGCTGTATCGGTCCCAAATTACAGCTAATCACGTGTGCCGCTTAAATTTCCAAAAAAATTTGCTTGATAATAATATAACCGTACTTTAGGCCACATAAATTCATCGGCCCTAATCTAAAGGACCCAGTTTTCAATGTCAAAATTGAATAAAACCCTCGCAAAGCCTACAAAATTCGGTAAGTAAGGCTGTATTCCCAATAGACATGTTGATCAGAAATCGATTTGTAAAAACCGATTTCTTCAATTGTCGATTCCATTCCTAACTCAACGTGCCAATGCCTATCGTTTATCTATCATACAAAATTTAATTACTGCATTGTCAATATTCATTCTAGAAGAAGTGATAGAAAGAACTAAGTAAAAAATTATGAGTCGATATAAAATGGCATTTCGATATAATGTGCCGAAATAAACGATTAACTAATACAATTTAATAGAACTATAAAGAAATGGCTATAGGCTTGCCCCTATTAGATAATGAGATGGAATACATGGTGAAAAATGGATGCCCCGGGTTATACTTTTGCCTACAACTTTCCAGATAAAGGCATGATGTGATATGTGTGTAACTTATAATTAACACTTTATAGTATAAAGTGCTAATTATGAATTTATAGTGATCGATGTGGAGTACTAATGTACTCCACTAATATATCTTTTAAATCGTTCCACGTCGTATATAATTCGCTTTTTATCAAAAACAACACGGTGGACATCTGGTTAATCAATACCTTTCCAAATAAAACAAAAATCGATTCATTCGTTATATTTAAATCGATTCTTTTCCCTTACGTTTCGCATCCCTACCATGTCACTTATCAAACGACCTCCTTCTCATCCGATCGTAACGTTTTATTGTTTCTTTTTCGCCGCCTAACGATTGCAAAACGCGTTCCTGACTCGCAATAGAATATAATGGCACAATGTTTTGAGATACGCACTCGAGACAAAGGATTTTTAGCAAAAAATTAGGGAGTATTTTTGCGAGGTGAATGAGTAACCTAGTGGTGAGTGAACACCAACGGTTAAACATTTAATAAGAATTTATTTGAGTGCATCTCTAAAATAAAAAGTTGCTCGTATTTGTTTATAGTTTTTAGTGGTTGGTGCAATTGTCAAATAAACAAAAAAACAAAAACATATTTATCCCCAAAGGGGTATGAGGAGGCGCAACCAGGGCACCCACTTTTCCCCAAGTGTATTCCGTCCCACGCTGTGATAGAGGGTGAGCCTATCGCCGTATCGGACACTAATTCCAGACTCCGGGCTGATACCGGGCAGAAAACCCCAAATATCACTTTGCCCGACCTGGGATTCGAACCCAGAACCTCAGAGCGCTGGCGTTCCGCGAATGTAGTACAAGTACGCTACCGAGGCCGTCATTGCAATTGCAATCGTCCGACTTCCAAAAATATCCAAAATCTCAAATGCCTCATATATCTTTTCAAGTCAACAAAAATCCACGAATAGGGGACCGGCCTGTGTTCGATTTTGTACATTATTCTATATGAAATGGTTGATCATACGAAAAAGAAACCCTCCTGCGAAAACCGCATTAAAATTGGTTAAAAAATGAGCCAATAATTCATATTTCAAATATTACTATATGCCGAAGTGGACGCGAAGTGGGGATATCGCTTCATCTCTTTCTTTCGCACGCGTCATAATGCCCGATGACGTCACACGTGGGTGTTGCGCCTCTTTTCTGTTCCATGTTACTTACCCCTTCTACCGAAATTAAAAGACTTATAACTTATTGATTTTTACCGGATTTAAATAATTCTTTCTGTGTTATAATTTATATAACGTAAATATTTGATAATAATAAAGAACAAAAATGAGTCCGGTCCCCTATTGATTACATGAAATTGACGATAAAAGACCCATGGGAAGAAGGAGGGAGGTCCCTAATGCGAACAAAATTTGTTATTATATTATAATACTAGCGACCCGCCCCGGCTTCGCACGGGTGCAATGCTGATACTAAATACACTACATAAAAACTGTGAACGTTGTATATAAAAACATAGCGGCCCGCTGTGGCTTCGCACGGGTATAACATAACAAAATAACAGAATTTCTCCACTATTTAATGGATGTTATTATACATATAAACCTTCCTCTTGAATCACTCTATCTATTACAAAAACCACATCAAAATCCGTTGCGTAGTTTTAAAGATTTAAGCATACAAAGGGACATAGGGACAGAGAAAGCGACTTTGTTTTATACTATGTAGTCATAAAAAAACCATTGAACATTAACAATACCCATTATCTTGAAGAATATTTTTATCCACTTATAGAAAGTTTAATATTTATTATTTTCTATTTCATCCATTAAGCTTGAAACGATTTGAAAGTTGTAACTATTTTTATATAAAATATATTGCCAATAAAAATGCGGGTTTTCTACAAGTCATAGATTTTTTTTACATTTAGATTAGTGAGGGGCGAATTATTGTAGAAAATTAGCGATCAAAACAATATTGATTAATTTACAAATATTTTATACAGAACTCATACTGCCTTGGTGTCGTAGTTGTATTACTTTGTCACAGGTTCGAATCCCATTTAGGGCAAAGAAGCAGGTATAGGGGTTTTCTTCCCAATATCAGTCGGAGTCTGGAAGTTGTTCCTGATATGACGACAGCCACACCACGGGACTGAGAAAAAAACATTATGACGAAAAGTGAGCGCCTACCCTCTCTCTACCTTTAGGGACAAAGGCGTAATCTCTCTTTCTCTTTCTCTGTCTTTCTCTCCCTGTGTGTATGTTTCTGCTGTCTGTCTGTCTGTCTCTCTCTCTCTCACTCTATCACTCTCTCTGTGTGTGGGTGTGTGTTTTATTTTAGGGAGCACCATGTAACTTAATCAAACGTGGTTAAAAATATGATTACTATAAAATCATTAATGTCGACCTCACATAAGAAACAAGTTTCCAAAAAAGTCGCAATTCATAGACTTTATACAGGATACAAAGGACAGGTCAATACAAATATATTTACAATTAAACACAGTGATTACAATGCCTATTTCCTAAGACATGTCCTTCACTGAGGAACTAATTTGTGGTATTAATAATTCCGTTTGTGCGTTGCTAAACATAATTAAATGTCATATGGTTTTAGATCATAGAGAATAGTTATGATATCCTGTACTCAATATGAATTGTGGAAATTAAACACTAGATTTTATTACTTCTTTAGTGAACATCTTACTTCTTACTTTTACTATTTTGTGGGGGTATATGTGACTGATTTTGCTATCAAAATACTGAGCTTTGACAGACCGACGCAGTAGTTGGCAGTTGGTCATTGACAGTTGAATCGGTCAGTTGGTTTGTGTAATATTTGTGAAAGTGATCTAAAAAGAGTAATAGTCCTTTTTATTTTCATAAAAACCGCTTCTGTTCCTAACAATATGCCATACTTTGTGACAACGTTCGTATGTTTGTTAGAAGTCTACACAGAAACAGCTGAACAGATTTGGATGCAATTTGGCACAAGAACATATCCTGAAATAATATATTATAAGCTACTTTATAGCAAGGTAATTTGCTCTCGGAGGAATAATTGAATTTTTATCTGATTTTCAAACAGAGGGCGTTGGGGTCGTACAGATGGTTCTATGGATAGCTTTAGTGATTTAGGTACATTAGTAGCGGAAAAGAGCTACAACATGGGCGAAACGGTGAGAAAATCCTAGTTACAATAAAAATCGTTGTTGTTTAGTAATTGGATAGATTATTTAATAAAAGACTAATTCATTGCCAATACAAAACTATACAACTGAATTTTAAATAACAATTTCACCAAAAAGAATCACGGAAAACTAACCTAAGAACAAGGAATTCACGATGAAACTAATGGACAATCGTTAAAAAAGTTTCCCAAATCCCTGATAAATTAATGTATAAAACGCATGAACTATTCCAGAATCCATTGTTAGATCTTTTTATTCCATTCCCAACACTACTTACAAGTTTTTACAAGTTGCAGACCGTTTTCACGAGCTCCTGAGTTTAGAGGTACGAGGAGATTCACTGCGGCATCCGTCGTGACCTCTTTTACACCGACTTGTAAGGTTTTTTATTAAGTTCACCCGGTAATATATTATCTATAATATAAAAATGAATCGCTGAATGTCTTGCTCAGCGCAATTCTCGAGAGCAGCTGAACCGATTTCGCTAATTCTTTTCTTATAATATTTCTGGAAGTACGAGGATGGTTCTTACGGAGAGAAAAAATTAAAAAATTGCCTGAAAAAGTCTAAAAACAACACTTTTCTATATTCCCACACAAAAGATACGTAATAATACTTAAAAGTCAATTTAAACTTTAATACCATACTATAGTTTAAATGTTAGTGGAGAGGTTCCAGGAAGGCAAAACAATTGAGTGACGTTAGATGGAACGATAGAAAGAATTTTAAGTGTTTTATAATTATTATTTTTTTTGACATAATGTAATTGTTGACTTATCAACTTCCTTTTTTCTTTTTTTATTTTACTAGCTGACCCGGTGTCCCGAATAGCAGAATAAGTATTAAAAAAAATAAGAATCGACTGTTAGGCGGTACGAAATTCGCCGGGTCAACTAGTGATTAATAAAAAAGTAAAGATATGCCACACCCTTGATAAAGGTCGCAAGAACACGTTGGATGCAGGCCGCTTTCAACAGGTCTGTCTGGAAATCTTTAGGGGAGGTCTATTTACAGCAGTGGACTTTATGAGGCTGATGATGATGATGATGATGCCACACCCAATAAATCAAACGCTAAAAATATTCCTTACAAAAACATGCATTTGAGACATTACGTGTCATGTGAAAGAGTTGATGTGTGTATGTTGATGTGATGTTGTTGATGTCTTTAAACAAATACGACCAAAAATCCACCATACTGTCCCAGGTATGTGTATCGCGTTCCGGGATCAACCTGTATATATCTAATCAAACAGGCAAGCATAATTGTGTCGATTGGATAGAGGTAATCATTTCTCGTGAGTCGACACTCTATCAAAACCCTACTCCACTTACTATCAGGTGAAGTACGGTCACTTTGGCGAGATCGAAAAAAATACTTTGTCATGCTTGATAAAATGTTGTTTTAGTAATCATTAACAATCTTTGCTCTTAAATTGTTACACATCAGTCTAACCTACAGCCGTCCTAAAAGATAAGCCAGCCACCGTGTCGCGGCCCTCTGCACGCAATTTTATCCCTATTTCCCCTCTTCGACAAGTTTAATATAGTTTGTAGCTATTTGATAAATTCAACGTAAAACATATTCTCTATCTTCGATTGAGTTTTTCATATATTTTCGTATTCGTTATTTCATTTTGTGTTCTTTATTGTATTGAATTTGTATCTCTTCTTGCGCGCCTTGTGTTTCAATATTAAAGAGTTTTGAAGAAAAAGTACTGCGTTCAGATTTTGCAATTGATTTCGTATAGAATTTATTTTCTTGTTGAATTGTGTTTTTATAAAGAGACTTTGGTTTGGATTGAGTGTTTTTATAACAATAGAATGATAGACTGACCAAGTGGGAGATGCGAGAGTTAAAGATGATCATTTTTATAGTTTTCGGAAAAAAAATAGGAATTTTATCGCAAACATTTATGGAGGATAACATTCCCAGAGGACTTATCATAATTGCATCCAATCTGGCGCAATAAGATATCGCTTATGGAGTGAATATATATTTTATTTATAGCTGCCAGAGAATAATAGGACAATAAAATTTCTTTTTGATAACTAAATACGAACTTTTTAATAAAAAGCAAACCGATATCCCCAAATTAAGAAAGAAAATATATTCCAAAAGCATATTTGCCTTTAAATTACATTCAACTTACACGTTTATTTACTTAACTAACTTCGAACGATTGGAATAAATTAAAATATAAATAGCTTTTGGTAAATTCCAAGATTATAGTGTTCTTATAAATTACATGCCATTTCCAACATAGTTTTAGCTCCAAACTTTTTTATTCGTTTTCGATAATGGATTTTGTGTGTGTTTAAAAAAATCAATATTTTAATATTCAAAAAGGTTTCGAAAAAAGTTTTGATTACAGTTTAAAAGTTAAAGAATAAAATTGAAAATGGAATTGCATTTAGAGTCGCCGCAGACGGATTTTGGCGAATAAACGATTAAATAACAATTGAAGGTCTGTTTTATGTATATTTCTTTTTTTATTGCTTTGAATGACGAGAAGAGCTTGCGGTTAGACTAATGGTAAGTGACACGAATGCCCATAAACAGTAGAAACACCATCCATCACCTTTAATTACACAATATTGTATGGTATTCTACTGCGCTCGCCATCCTGAGACGTGAGATGTTATGTCCAGTAGTTACACTGGCTACAATGTCCTTCAAACCGGAACAAAACATTGACTACACACTGCTGCTCGGGGGCAGAAGTAGACACTGCGGTGGTAACCTACCCAGGCGGACTCTCACATATGAGAGACCTACCATATTGAAATGAAATCAGAATACAATACTTTTAAGACATTGTGGCTACAAGACGTATACCACTATATTCCCCTTATCAGGCTTTAATTTAAGCGAAATTTTATAATTCTCTTTAAGACTTTTAATTAATAAAGCACAAAATATGCCTTACTATTTTACATTTAAAAATACGACGAAATAAAGCCGCCATCAAAATCGCATCCAATTTTCTCGCGCGAAGCCGTCCAAATCCTAATTTAAATTAAAATTTTCAAAAAGTATTTTTACTTTTAAAAATATGTTAATAACCAACGTACGTAATACGTGCAGTGCTGCGCGTAATCTAATTTCCATCGGGGTGCAATTTTTAGGGATCCTTCTTTTTTGTTTTTTTTTTCTGGGTTTGTTCTTTATGATAATTTGGTTTATGACAATGGAGACGGCAGTATTTTTTTAGCTGTTAGTAATATGTTTGTTCAAGATTCGCAGTTATCACTTAGTATTATGCAACCATTCTTCCGTTTACAATTCTCAATTTATTTTTCATACCAGCCGATTTAGAGATCAGTACAAATGACAATATGGTTTATAATTGTAATCAGATACAGTGATGTGTTTATTTAATTCCCATGCGACTTCCTAGCTATAATAATAATTATTTGTATGAGTAATAAAATCGTTTTTGTAGCGCGCGGAAAAGTATTTTGCGCCGGCTCCAATATAGAGTGTGTACGGGTTTAGCTGGAAAAGTATACAATACATTTTGAAATTGCGTTGCCAATTGAAACACAGACTAATCATGATAATAATAAGTTATTTTATCGGTAAATATAAAAAGAAAGTTAGTTTTGAACAAAACTCAATAAAAGTTAATTTTAATTTTACGCGCCTTAATGCCGCTAATACTCTAGAGTATACGTCGCAGTGGCAACATCACTCTTTCAGTCATAAATACATTCACGCAGACGCCATTTTGGCACTAAACTACAAAATTACAAGATAAAACCGGAATTTTTGGTAAAAACATTCATTACTTACGGATGATTTCTGGGATAATGTCAGCAGAAGTAAACACAAGTATAATATGCTTTCATTTGTAATGGCCTGTCAAACGACCCAGTATAACAAAAATATACGGAACCAACAAAAAAATTATGTTCACAACAAACCATATTCTCTTTTTCACGCGAATGCGATGTCCAGCGAAAGGCTTTTTACAATGCCCACGCGGTTGTCTGTTGTTACCACGAAGATTGCATTCACTGTGACGTTTATAAAACGTAACGCGAAAAAGTGCTTTCAGACCTGTGGGTGGCTCCACTGTGGAACTGAAATATTGTGGTAAATGGGCATTTTATCCCTATAAACGTTGTCAATACCGCTTTGGTAGAATGGTGCGTGCTAAAAAACACTTTTATGAATAGAATAAGGTTTGGAACGGATTTTTTAATGAGAGCTGTAACAAATTTTATCCGCCACGCGATTGGAAAAAGGTTGGTTCTTTACATTTTTTTTTATGTTACTACTTATAATAAGTGTGACTAAAAAGCGACACTGAGACTAATGAAATATCAGATAGTCAGCCCAACAAACTCATGCTAGTTTTAAAATTATTTGCCCTTCGGTGTTGGCAGTAGATAATCATTTTAATAGCTCAAATATGCTCGGGAAGCCTAGTTCATTAACAACAATTTAATGACATAAAAAAATTGCATACTGTATGGAAATGCACCCCGATAGCAATCACAAGCTATACTAATTGAAATTTAATCTAAAAAATAACTCCGTACAACAATATTTAAAAAATGGTCATCTATTACAAATTTCACCGGACATTGGTTTAGAATCCAACAGCAATTTAGAAAATAGTTCATCGGTGTCGGTTTTTACATTCGCCAATAGTTCACGTAAATCCCTCTTTACACATTTTTTGGTTTCATGTATGCTTTAGTTTTGATTGACTTTACACCAACTATGTATAAAGATTTACTTGTTTTTTATTACATATTTTCATATGCTTGTTTCGAACAATTAATATTACCTCAGAAATATTACTATAGAAATTGTTATTTATACATAAAAATAAGAATAATATCAGCTTTGTATTATATACTGTCCCATTTTTTGGCACGGGCCTCTACTATTGAGAGGGATTAGGCCTTAGTTCAATATACTAGCCTAGTACGGATTGGTAGACTTCACACACCTTCAACTTTCCTATAGAGAACTTCTGAGGTTTTCTCAAGTTTTCCTTCACTGTTTAAGCAAACGATAATTCACAAAGAATTTATTTATATATGCTCTGTATTTATTTATATTTTTATTAGAAATATGCAAGCAGCTAAAACATACATTGCGCTATGTTTCACACATTCTATTTATCTGATTAATTATATCTACGACTCAGTAAAACTTCACCGATTTCCTCTTCTTCCTTATTTCGCTTACTTCCTACAATTATGAAATCAACAAATATCATTTAAAATAGAAATCAGTTCAATTACAAATGAATACGAGCACAAAGGCCATCCCTCGTTTAGCCCTGAAACTTGTTAATCGACGCCAATTTGATTACTGATTAAATTTCAGCGCAAATTAAATTAAAACTTGTCAAAATTCAAAAGTCTCGCGAATCTTGTAGCGAGCCTTTATTTATCAAACGGCTTTCAATTATCAATTTATTGTTTTGAAATTTGAATCTTAAATGTTTGGAATAAGGCATGTTCGTGAGATGGGTGATTATGACTATTATGATTGATGATTAGGTTAATTGGCAAGGCAATTTTACATTAGAGTAGCGTCAGCATAATAAAAAAATCATTTTCAACAAAAAAGATCATTTTGTTTTAAAACACTAGCATCCAAGACGCACTAAATAAACGCACATTAACTAATCTTTAATTAATGTTTGTTACTTCCTCCCTTATGTCAAACAGCTTAAGGATCAATATTCCATAGCTTAGTTTCAACGCTAATTAAAAACGTTTATTGATAAGGAACTTCATTTGATAATTATACTCCCTAATAACCATCTAGTAAAATTTTAATGTACTGTCTAATTATGGAAATCAACATTTCCATTTTCTGCCTATTCAAACGTATTTTGTAAGTAGCTAGACATCAATTAACTTAAACATTTTCCTCAAAAATTGTGGCATAAGCACTTATCTCAAAATGTATCTTGAAAAAAAAATAAAGATATTAGGTATATTATTTGGATTAGTCTACGGAGCTATTTTGATATATCATTACTAACTGAAACCACGTACAATTCTTTTTTTTTTTGAAATAACACTTTATTATAAGTTAAACAAACCGTAAAATAAAAAGCATTAGTTTCGAACAAAATAAATATGAATTAAAAGTAATTTTCATTTTACACGCCCTAATGCCACTACTACTACTCTTAGAGAATACGTCGCAGCAGCAACATCACACTTTAAGTCAGAAATACACTTACGGACATGCCATATTTATACTAAACTGCAAAGTGATAATCAAATTTAGATTTATGAAGGAGATATTCGTTTTTAATGGATGATTTTTGGCACAATGTTGCAAAGTTAAAGACGAATATGTTGTTTTATTTATGAACACATTGTTAAAATTACTATTGTAACCATCAGATTTATTATAATGACTTGAACGTAAATATTTTCTTATGCTCTTCCACTTTAATGGAGGTCGATGTAACATATTAGATTACACCTTTTTTTAAAAAAAAAAATGCCTAATTTTACAACCAATAATACCAATGAATTGTGTAAAAATCTCACTTTATTTATAATAATAATGTCTGCCCATAATTCTAATAAGATATTAAAGTACATTGTTCAAAACATATTGTTACGATTTAAATATAGGAAGCATTTTTAATAATACAATGTATAGGATACTTTTGAATATTATATTCAATTAAAATATCGAAATAAGATAATAATGAATAATAACAGCAAAAATGTTGCCACATAAAATGATTTGAGAGACAAAAATGTCTCTGTTCAAGTACGAAAAAGTAAATCGGAAACGAAACCCTGTAAATAACGCGAACTGGCAGTTATGTCCACACAATAAATTTAATTATGGCAACATTCAGTGGCTCATAAACAACGGAACGCGATAAATACCGGCCTCCTGTTATGAAGGAAAGGGGAACTTGGCGATGAAAAGAAATTACTTTTCGGAACTTTCATAAAGTCGTGGATGATTCAGCGGACGCGTTATGAAATTTTGTGATGTACTCGTTTTATTTTTAATTGAGTCCTTACTGATTTTGGTTTGAAAAATATTGTGAAAACAGCCTTTTTTTAAGGGGGAAAATTCTCTTGGATCCCCGTCATGCTTAAGCAAGATAGATGGCGTATCTCAGATTTTTACCAACCAAAAATCCCATGTTAGTCTCTATTAGCATTTTAGAAGGACTCCGCGACCTCGAACCGAACAGGCCAAAGTCAATCCAGGGCTAAAATTTTAAGCCTAACTCGATGAACATTGTTTCCCCAATAAAGCTCTTTCGGCTTAAGAGCCGAGATTATTATATTATTGCCTCAGCGTCTTAGTCTCGAAGTGAGATTAACACTTTCTCGATTCCGCTCTGCAGCCTACTTTACCACCACTTTCACAGGAAGCAACAATATAGGAATACCTTGGTTTAATATTCGGGCGGTTATAAAATATATCCTACCCCCTAGTAAATGCTGCCAGCTATAGGTAATGAAAGCTACCCAAGCTCGACAATGATAGTAGTAAATAAATAACACAAAATCATTCTAATAATTCCGATATTACAAAAGACATTTAACCCAACATAACCTATAACAATAGCGAACATACAATAAAAGTAAACCAAAGTAAAACGATTCTATCTAATGACCCAATGATTTCCACTCAACAAAAAGCATTCCAGAGGAGGAAAACGTTGGAAACAATTAGGAACAGACTAGTTTCGCGTGATAACGATCGAGCAATGTCAAAAGAAAAGAGTATTTTAAGATTATCGTCCAACGGTTAACGTGTTCTTTGATACTAAAATGGTTTGACATTGGATTTGAAGAATTTGGACAATATTTTTTAAATCTACTCATCACGCCTATATTCCTGGAGGGATAGACAGAGGTGCAAATAGTACTCCTATTATTCAAGTATGTTCCATCTCGTGATCTGATGAGGGTAAGCCTATCGACATGTCCGGCATAAATTCCAAATTCTTGGCTGATATTGAGTGGATATACCTAATATTTTTTTTTATAGATATCTAGATTTACTTTTTGTTTGAACGACAAGAAGTATTTAATCAAGTCCATCAATTAATGGTAGAACAACTGTCCATAATTTTTTATAAATAAGTCCTGTATATACATTTTTAATGATCCCGTAGTTGGACAAGTATTTTGAAAAAAAATGTATATTGGTGAATTTAGTATCAAAGTATTGTGTAATTAGTACATTGGTGAAATGTTTTAGTTGTTTTCGTATTATGCTAATAAATCCCGATATATTAATAAGTGCAGTGAGAAATCATAATCAAACTTAAATTTCCTATTACTGGTCAAAAATTACCTCAACAGCAATGTATAGGCCAGGATGGGTCCCTACTCTGCCAGGATACCACGTGATATAACAATTAATACCTTTTTAAAACATTAACTCGACAAAACCTTTAATGGCCAGGATTCAAACACCATCAGCACAATGATCACGAACTACATAACTTATCTAATCCAATAAAGATTCCGTACATTCTTCAAGGTTTATCCGGAAAATTCTTGTTTTACAATGTTTACACAATGTACTGCGGATATTGCGAGCTGCTTCCCACTAAATTGGCGAGATACAAGAAAATTGCTCCGCATATACGCTCAACTTTACAAGATATATGATTAACTAGATTACGCGCGCGGGTCCGCTCGTGGAATCTTCCATGAGACGTCACATAAGAACTGTATATTGGCCAAAAATTTTCTCAAAAATATCTTTTCGGTAACTTACAGTTACAGTTTCTGCAGCCAAAGCAATTCTATTATAATACTTTCTGAGGCTAAAGCTTTCGCAGTAGCTTAACTAAAACGTATTAAACTAAGCTCCAACCGAAATGTGTTAACTGTTACAACAAGAACTTCAAGCCGTGGAACTTGCAACAAAAACAACCAAAAACCCACTGTAGCTGGAAAACACATAATGGAATTACAGTTGGTACCAATATTCGACTACGCAATTTAAAAATTCGTCTTACATACCATATACTTCCCTGGAATCTTAAATGAAGTAGGCACAATCGTGCATACAAAATCAAACAAGCATAATATACGCCTTATTCTGCATTAAGAAGCAAACTACCGCCCTACTACTCAAATTCCAATCGGCATGTGTTTGCGTCAACTTGAAACTCGAACCCAGAACTTCACAGTTACCACCCAATACGCTACTAGACAAATGATACCATAATTGATACGGATCGATTTCTCCAATGAGCATCTTGAGCCTAACAAAGACCCATAAAAGCTTCATTGAAAGGAAAATAAAAATAAGATGGGTATAAAACGGGAATAAAATTCTCGTAAAATAGCACAAAGCATATTTTATACATTGTAAAGCTAAGTCGGTGCGAGCAGGTGATACGCCAGTAAGGCACTGCGCAGACGTCGCATGTATTTTCGAAGAAAACACGACAAAAATTCGTTCATTTGCGTCAACGTCTATCAGTCTCAGGATATCACTCGACGTCAACAATTCAAGTTTTATTTATTACTATATAATGAAATAGAGCTATGCTAGGAACTTCTCTTCACCAAGAGTCTAATCCGACTGCAGTATTAGCAGTGTCTTGGTCAGCAGTGGTGAAGAGTTAAACCGAAAGGGGACCCGATACAAGATAGGTATAATATATGTACTGATATGCAGAGAAATTTCATGATTCCTGAGGGGGTTGTGCGGTCATGTGAAAATTTAAATTAATTTATTCCTCATTTCACGAGTCTATAAATGAACTGCTCTAAACAACAATAAAAAACCAATTGTATTGTATTTTTTTTTATCTTCTCACTTTATCATGTACACACTAAACTGATTGAAAAGAGCAACCCCAGAGTTTCTTGCCCGTTCTTCTCTGGTGAGAACTGCTTTTCGAACTGGTGGTAGAGTTAATATTGACGGAATCTAAATAATGTATAACATTTTACAGATTCAAATGAATCATTTCATTTCATAAATGCGGTCTGTAAATCGTTCTAGTGATGGTTTGAAATAAATTACGAAAGGAAGACCGTAGGGTTATATCGACCCTTCGCCACTGACTGGCAGTGACAGCTTCCTGAATTCTGTTGAGCATACTGTTAGATCTTCAGAAGCAAATTTATGTTGATTCTCTATTGTTTAAAAAAAAAATATTTTAATACTTATTAGTTATATACAATCGCATGTAGTTTTCACCTTTAATTACAATGGCATTAAGTTAATCTATCAATATTTTTAAATTTCATTCATGTATTGGTGCACATTGGTTGGTGATCAATAAAATAAAAAAAAAAAAAAATAATAATTGAACAATCTCATTGTCCTTCTAATTACTTTTCTTTACGCCAGTTCATTGTGGTGTGCAAATGTAGATACATTTCTTATAGTATTTGTTATGTTTATGATTTTAATCGTTTAAAAATTACTGGTGGTATGTCTCTCATATGTAAGAATCCGCCTGGGTAGGTACCACCGCTATGTATATTTCTGCCGCCAAGCAGTAGTGTGTAGTCACTGTTGTATTCCGGTTTGAAGGACATCGTAGCCAGTGTTACTACTGGACATAATAAGACTTAACATTTCATGTCTCAGGATGGCGAACGCAGTGAAATACCAAACAATACTTTATGGTACAAAGTGGGTGGTATTTCAGTAGAAATTTGATGATCGTCCGTAAGCAGTAGCTTACGGACGATCATATCGCTTACCATCAGCTCGTCTCATCATTCAAAGCAAAAAAAAAGATTAGGTACTTTTCTGGGTGAAATAAAAATAATCGTATTTCTAACAATAAATATGGTTCACGTCTGCGCAGTGCCTAAATCTCCGTGTAGCCAGACGGAAGATTTAAGCGTTCCACTGCGGGAACAATGCCTTTCGAGCCCTCGACGGCCCTTCCTTTAGATTACCAGTCCTTTGTAATTGTAAAAAATACCACTTTTACAAAAGGTCATAGTGAACTTGACTTTTTATCGGCTTGCTGCCTGATGTAATGTGATTTGTGTCTATGTCGCTTTACTATTAGCTTAGTTAAACTAGACTATAGCTTAAAAAATGGCTAAAAATGTACGGGAAAAGCAAATTTGGTGTCTTATCTATTGTAGTTTGTAAAGTTGATGAAGATTTCTTTCTCCTCCGTCTTCCTCTTTAAGGGTCAGCATACTAACAAAGGCTCTGGCTACATATTTTTTTATTTATTTATTTAGACTTTGTACACATGGTATACAGACGGACATGATGCCATAGGTATTCTCACCCAGTCAACCTTGGTGTGACGACCTATATGACTGTTCAAGAACAACTGCGATAACTTACCACCAGGCAGTCCACTCAATTGATTATCTTTCGTTTGAAAAGTAATAAATAAAACTCAAGATAGAAGCGACGTTTGAAAAATAAATAAGCAAGTCCCGCCACTTCGTCATTCAATTCACGGTATAAAAATATCCACAATTTTTACTACGTAGCAGGCCAAACTAAATTTCGTGTCAGCTTAAAAGCGTTTATCGGTAGCCATTATTTAATTCCACTGAAAGCCTCCTGAGGTGTTAATAATATCAGAAATAGGTCGTGACTGCCCTCCAAATCGTTATAGGGCCGCCTGGCTTGCGGCGTGTGTGGCAGAGTTTTAGGCAAATTCTCGCTGTATGGACACTGTTTTTTAATTTTTAAAAATGGAAGGTTCGAAATTCAAAACTAAACTGCCATTTTTATTCGAGTTGAGCAGAGATTTTAATTGCGTAAATTGTATTCCTGGTTTTAATCGATTAATATAATATTAGTTTACAACTTCATAATATCTTTTTTATTATCCAAACCAAAAGACGTGCATGCATGACATAGAACTGAATTATTATTTAGTTCTTTTACTAGTGTACTAATGTTTTATTGTCCTACTGATATAGTTCCCGTGTCACATCAGAGTTCCCGTTTAAGAATAATAAATCAGAATTAAACTAACTTCATACTAAAAGTTCAGGAAGAAAGCTTTTAATAGACTATTAATTATTAAATGAAGAAAATGGAGGTGGTATTACTTCGTAATATTTTACCCGCTACCTTTGTGCACACCTTTATACTCCAAATATGATTTGATCTTCATTCCCGTAAGTTAATATGTCATTAATATCACTTAACATAGCATTTTAAAATATATGTTTGCTTGGGACAAAATTGATGTCTCCTTAACGAATTGAAAACAATAGACCCTACATCTTCAATGATAAAAGTCAATTCATATTATACCTCTACCCGAAATCGAATCTGCGCATTTCCAATCGACGTTTGCATCATGATATAAGCCTTTATGTACAAAGAAGGATATTATTCACGATCCCGTAAAGCCGACGCTCCCCGGGGCGCGCGTTGGTAATGGAAAACTAAGCCAGCTTAGAGGTCATCGTAACTTGTGCCTCACAATTCCTGGACATGGTCTGGGTGTTTAGCAAAGATTGTGTCCTCTGGATGTTTATAAGGTCGAAAGTTAACTTAGCATATAAGCTAGGAGAACTGTTGTGATGAAGACTGCGAATTTGTTCCCAGTTAACATTTTGACTTTTCAAAGTTACTTAATACTAATTAAGGGTTATGCTTGCGGTGTATTTTATTGATTATCGGACATTTTCTCAATGTTCTTCTGGTATACATTATTGATTATGGCTTGCATTAAGAGCTAAGAAACACATATGGAACAAACTTATTTATAGCGACTTACACTTGAGAATTTTTCATAATTTTTGAGGTATGTGATGATTTCAATTCGTATAAGGCTAGCTCAGCAAACTGAAAGTCTAACCCATATAGAGAAGGTACCTAGTATTATAGTACACAAAACTGGTATTATAAACTATGTTTTACTAGTGTTTTCACTCATGAAAATCTTTACATGGGCAAAATATTATACAGAAACACATCAAAATTAAGAGTCACGTGTTATGAATACAAAATTTTCGACCTAATATATTTCACAATTTATGTTGAATACATCTTCGCGATAACAGTATTCTTTAGTATAAAGATCAGTTCCTTTAAAAATGTTTAGTAAGATCATATGACGGGAAAATTATATTTTGCCGCGAGCAACACTGTACGGGAAGGTTGTTCAGTTTAGCATCTGCCGGTGAAACTAATATAAGATTGTTCTAACTCGCTAGAAACTTGAAAACATTCGTGTTCCTTAATATTCTCTTTACAAAGGTTATGTAACAAAGTCGCTATAAAATATACATAATAGTCATCTTTTCTTTAAAGAGGTCTTTCGTGGAAAAGATCCTGGCTGGGTAGGGTTTAGTTTGCTGTTAAACAGTATTATTTGAGCGCTGTTGTGTTCCCTTTTAAAGGATATATTAGTCACTCTTAAGTAGACTATCGTATCTGGAAAAATATCAATAGTCTCTGTTTGGCGTTTCGTTATCAAGGTACTATTTACTAACAAACCAAAAGGTACTATTTACTAATAATCCTGGTCAAACATACACATTTTGTAAACAATACATCTCCACTCATAAACCACTTTCAACTCAAGCGCTTAGCGCTGGAATTGCGTAGTAAAAAGTCTAAAACTTTAAATGTTAATAAAAAAAACCCAGTGCTCCGAGTCAACAGTAAGCGGTGATTTACAAAAGCGAAACAGTTTTTCACAACGTTTTTTTATCCATTCAAAAAGGCAATACAATAGCATCCATAAATTAGCTGTAACAGAATGAAATGTTCTCCTTTTTTCAAGTGCTCATTGTAAAACGCGATGGAACTTTCCAACTATGCAGTCCAGTATCTTGATTAGATGCGTTTCGTTATTTATTGCCATCTTATTATATTTGTTGGCCTTTGGAAACTTCTCTGAGTTTAAATTGTTTTATCTGAACAAAATGGCTACAAGTCTGTATATATCATTGTTTCAAACCGTTTATGTTAAAGTTATATTATGTCTACCGCAACGAAAGGTGAATGGCCTCACTAAGAAAGACTCACAATATCGAGTGAAATTTATAATCGAAGCAGGAATGAGACACTACCCTCCAGGCAGGGATTATGTTAGACGATCACTTTACTGCTGTAAAATTGAACTCTCAAATAATAGTTACCAGCCCTGGATACACTATTCCACTGCTAGGCACAGATTTCCACCATATTTATTTATTTCTTTGAGTGACGTTGAGCTTGCCATTCCCCTGATGGTAAGCGATACGACCGCCCATAAACAGTAGAAATACCATGCAACACCTTGAATTACAAAGTATGGTTTGGTATTCCACTGCGCTCACCTTGCTGAGACATGAGACGTTAAGTCTCACTATGGACAGTAGTTAAACTGGCTACAATTTCCTTCAAACCGGAACACAACAGTGACTACTCGCTGCTGCTTGGCTCCAGCAATAGATATTGCGGTGGTACCTACCCAGGCGTACTCTCACATATGAGAAACCTACTACCAGTAAATACTACCACTACTAAGAGGAAACCCTTAAACAGACACCAACTTAGCTGTGCCTCTGTCATCTCTTACGTGCATGAGAGATGATCACCACGTACCATCAACTGCTTCTTCTGACTTTGTAAGTTAAAATAAACACTAAGTTAAATTTATTAAAGTCCAAATCCATACCGCCACAAGAATCATGAAGATTATCGCGCGGGACGACGAAATTCCTGAGTAAGTTAGACGAAGTTCATTTCGGCCCTGACGGGGCCGTCGGAGAACAAATTTCATGAATAAATTTTTCCTTTGTAAACAAATCGAGCGGCCATATTAAATTAAAGCCCTCTCGTGACCGAGAATGCAATAAAAATGTGAACAAGAGTATAATGTTTACAGTTTAGCGTTTGTCCACGGCTTAGGAGGAAATGTCTTTATTTAAGAAATAGAAGAAAATTAAGGTTTTTAATAAGAGAAGGTCTGAGTTTGTGTCACCTCAATATCTAATTATGCCGCTAACTATGAAATTACTGGGCAAGAAACTTGACTTAATTTTTTTCGAATACATGAGCGCAGTTTAGACAACTAGTGCTTTTTAATTTGCAATTCTAGTTGCTTCATAAACATTTACAGGCGTGAGAAACAAAAATTTTAAGTCAGAAATATTCCATGATATAGGTTTAGGCATTGATTAAAGTATGTTGAAATACAACCATCAGCAACTAACCCTTCACAACGAAACCATAGCAGAATCCTGTAGATTAAAGATACTTGAAGTTTTACACCGAATAGATAACCCTCAAACCCAAATTTCACTCATCCAGCTATGTGAACAAAGTGACCACAATGTGATGAAATGGAGATCAAGCTCATCGAGTTTAACGGCAGTAAACTGGACATTATACGTCACAAAGTTTCTATCTTGAAAGATAATCATTAAGTGTCGCGCGCAGCTCCGTGGGCCCAGCTCTTTGATATTAAAAACTTTGCGGAATAAAGGGTTGGGCTTCGCTGTTCCCATTTATGTATTTTGGTCATATTATAATGAATACATTGTAGACGATTTAAGACTTAATACGCCTTCAAATACCGCATAAATATGCAGGACAGTGTTTATGTTCGTCTTTTTTTTTGTAAATGAATGTGGTTTCATTTAGAACTTCAATATCACGCCTAGATCTAATATATCCCACTGTTTCACCGAAACAAAGACCGAATACCGCAGCATTACGTTTGCGTTTCGTAACATTAATTAGATCGTCGTGCTTCTAATATCAATGTCATTTTCCTTTCCTTGGTTCTGAAATGTACTTATGACTCTCACAGCCTAAGTGTTCATCAACCATGCTGATAATTATCATCTACCACAGCAGCCGAGGTATAGGTGAGAACCTATCTACCATAAGAGAATAATCACCAAACATTTTTGAAACAAAATTTATGGAATACCAGCAAGAAAGCGCAACCCCGCAAAGCTCTTTTTCCTAATTAAATAACGCATTAATTCATTTATCAATATACAGGGTGCGCGTAAAGCCGCGTTGAAGCGCCCTTATTGAATTTCATTATAAACGTACAATTTACGAACTGCGCGCTCCGAGCAAACATTCAGCGGCTCTAGCTAACCGAAGTCAACATTCGTAATGCGTGCGTATTTAAAATAAAACATTAAATCATGAATTAATTAGATTTAGGGGTCGTATATTTGTTTCGTTTGGAATAAAGTCGTTTATTGCTCGGCTATCTCGGGTATAACTAACGGGTTGAACTGTGAAATATTTAAAGTTTTAAAATAATTCTTGAAAAATATATAATATAATAAAAAAAAACTATTTAAAAAGACTCATTGCTTTTTTTTCGTATATCGACGGGATAACTAATATTATCAACTAAAATTTATAGTGCTTTGATAGATAAAAAGTCTATGGAATTAATTAATAAACAGGTAGATTTGTATTAAAATCTCTACAATTAAAAATCTATACATTTATTTGGCACCAACTAAATGAATAAAGCTTTTACAAGTTTTTTCGTCTGCTGTTAAGAATAGCAATACTCGTATAAGGAGACACTGGTCTTCCATATCCATTGTAAACGATTAATTAAAATTTTGCCAGTGCCATATAAGAAAAAAGGACATGTCCCTTTTGTATGGCTGCTGGTTTCTTACGTAATGCTTGAGAATACACTACAAAACAACAGAACTCTCACTGTAACGTAATAGATATCAATTTCATACGCCATTACTAATATTCCAACCCACCAATGCCCTGAGGAATAAAATCTCATTTACCTTCCCGCGCCGAATTCACTCATTGAGATAGAAAACGGATTTACCTGTGAAAGGGAATTTTAGGACGTGTAGTGTTTTGTCATAGGATAGACAAAGATATTGATCCGTAGTTGGGCACTGGCCTCCTCTACTACTGTATGCGTTACAAGTGCCTAATTAAGATCTATACCGCCTTTAAACACTCGAAAAATAAGAAGAATCATGGACAAATTGTTAGCCTTATGAAAAGGAATAGGGATTATAGGATACTGATTATTGGTTTCTCGTATGCGTGTGGCCGTCTGGGTAGGTACCAACGTAATCTCTATTTCTACCCACGAATAGTAGTCTGTATGCACTGTTGTGTGCCAATATGAAAGATATTATAGCCAGCATAATTACTGGGCATTATGAGACCTAACATCTTATGTCCTCTCTTAAAGCAATTCTTGTGCGTTCGGTCTCCATATAATGTATGTACTACGTTCATGCACGGGGAGACATTTGCCGCGGCACTAGACACAGTTCAGTGTGTATACGTCTTGATTGTAACTACACATTGAGTCCTATAAGGACTCGCGAACATTTCCCAACCATCTCCCCTCCGCTCATTCCAAAGGGGTTCGCATCGTTTTCCCATTCTTCCTTTCCCCAAATTCCCTGCTTACTCGCCACCAGGCTCTTGCAATCGATAAGCTGAGCGTTTATAGTATCCTGTTCACAGGTATCCACCGGTGTAGACTGCAGGGACGCCTACGCTAAAAAATCTTATGTTTCAAAGTGACCAGCACAGGGAAGTGCCACACATTTGTCTGCAATTCAAAGTTTTCTTTGACGTTACTGCTATTTCTAGGCAGTCGTATCGTTTACCATAAAGTGATAGGCACGGTCTTCTTATCATCCAAGGAAATTTCACATCATACGAATCGCAATGTCGAATTATTTCTCATCGATTTTCATCACATGATTTCTATTTTTATTTATGCTGTAAATTAAAAATAATTTATGCATACCTACGACGTATTTCTATTTTCTAAATGTAGCTAGTTTTAGATGCAGACTGATTTGGAGCGCTGAAAGATCCCAAAATAACAACTCGATTATTTCACTTTGCTGGTAAATTCCATTGAAACGTCTCATAATTTTAACGGAACGGATTTATATACAATTTGCAACTTACTTTTTCTTTAATTATGAAATAACTACTTTTATGACTTTTTATGCATTTGTTATATCACTGTCCCCCTAGTAAATATGGGTATTATGTTGAAACTAAATATCAACCTCCAAAAATCGCCTATAAGCCTGTTTAATCCCCTAGCAATCAAACTAACCACCAACTAACAAACTTTTGCATAAAATCCATTTCTAAATTGTTTTAATTCAACAAAATTAATATAACTTTAGTAATGTTACTAACAATGTAATATTTACGGGTTAGAACAAAATTAAATTGGGATCCGACCTAGGTGTACTAAAATACGTATTTAATCGAAGTAACTTTATATTTGTAATGTATATTTCAATTAATTGTAATTAATTTAGGGTTTTTGATAATAATTTAATAATGCTGAGGTTATCTGTAAAATAAAACTTAATGCATGTTAATTTAAATTTGAGAGTTCAACTGCTATAAAAAATAAATTAAACATACAAATCTTTTTAACAAAAATGAAATCGCCTTAAATAAACTCTAACGTGTTTAATGAATACCAATTTTGGAGTTGTTGAGTAATAATATAGCTAATTAAGTTAAGTAAATACATATGTTTCAACAATATATATTTTTTTATTTTTATTAGTAGTAAATTACGAAGATTTGTGGTAACACATATAAAAAAAAATATACACATCCAATTTCGAACCTCCTCTTTTTCTAATGAATAAAATATAATAATATATTTTTTTTACACATGGGCAGGTTTTAATACCTTATCACGGTGGTTGCTATCCGGGCGAATATAAAATATATGCTATCACAAGCAAAAACATGATTTATTCTTTTTTATTAATTTACCAAAAAACATAAAGGTGCATTAAGTATCATATCGACGGTTAAAAGGCTTATTGACATAGGACAAGATTGATATAAGCGTAATTTTTTTGCACCATTAAGTTTCATACATATTTAAAATCAGCACTTTATTCTTTGTTTTTATCCTAGTTAAATTTTAAAAAAAATTGCCTTTTAACCGTCGATACAATGATCGCAATAAGATGAGTTTGACCTCCAATACCATGTACTTTGAATTATTAACTAATTGCACCAACCATCCTCCTATTACACAAATGAATTGAAAAATTTTAGAATCTTTTTTGTTCCTTTGTCATTAAATGTAGGAAGTGTTTTTTTTTTTCTTCCTTCGCCTTTTTACATAGTTAGGCGATTTTAGGTTACTTTGGGATGAATTTTCTATGTATTGAACCACTATTCATCTGGCAACACACAATACAATATCACGAATTTATCCCCGAAGGATATGCAGAGGCGCAACCAGGGCACCCACTTTTCGCCACGTGTTCCGTCCCATGATGTGATAGGAACCGAGCCTATTGTCATATCGGGCACAAATTCTAGATTCCAGGTTGATGCCGAGCAGAAAAATCCTAATATCACTTTTCCCACTTCAGGACTCGAAACCAGGACCTCAGAGAGCTGCCGTACTGATAACTCTGGCAACTCTGTGTTATAGAATATCTAACAGTATGATGCCGAGATCAAGTAGGATTAATGGTGTTCATGGCTAATTCACCATTTTGGCTTCTTTATTGACCTTCTAAAGAAATATACAGCAACAATTTTATACTGATCATGTGACTATCAAATTGGAGTGTCGTAAAGTAATATTCCAAAATATTTAAACTTGGATATCGTAATTAAGCCTACGCATCAGGAATAAGGTCTTAAAGTCAAATGGACAAAAAATATCAGACACTCTGCTAAAGCTTTGTAAATTAGAAATAATAATTAGACAGACATCACGAATTTGGCAGTCGTCCCAAAAACAGCTAATTAACAAATATTCCCAAACTAATTACCCACCTAATAGTAATTAACTATCCAACGCCAATTTCGTATTAATTGCTTTTGCTATCCAACACACGCCATCAGATTTACAAGGTGGGGCAGCGCGGCCCATGACCCACTGAACACGAATCTAATTGCATACCTGCCTTTGATTTGGAATTTAACAAGCTTAGTTGAGTTTTATGCCTATCCAATTTGGTTTTCGTTCTATATGCCTAATTATGGGCCTATCCTGTTTTCCTGTGAGTTGTAGGTAATTTTATTTTGTGATAAAATTTTGAATGCCCCCCATTACAGAAACTTTTAGGCGATTTTAATAAAACATAAAAATAAATAGCATGATTACATACATTTATTCAATCACAAAAAAATAAGTAATAAAATTAAATGTTGAATTTTTCTATGTTTAAATAATTTATAATTTTTTTTTATAACACAATATATGAATTAGAAAGATGGATTTTTATTTAATTTATTTACAAAATTGATTCCACCCCAAACCATTAACCTTTCAACATCCTATCACCTCGATGAGGAATAATTTTTTAGATGAAAAAACGTCTCAAATGTAATACCAATTTGGCTTTACACGGGATTTGTGAGCTTAATATATGGATACCCCAAACAATAAACCTTTATAGGACAAGGATCCTACAAAAGCGTGTACCGCGGTTATTCGTAGGGTCATTACAGTTCGATTATGCCTGTACACAATGGGGTCAAGCTGGAATCAATCATCCTCTCCATGAACTCTTTATTGTTGACTTAATGGCTTGTTACGGACAATGCGTACGCTCCACAATATATGTTAACGGAGATAAAAAACATGGAAGTTTATTCTTTGTTTATAAATAGAATTATTTAAGGTTATGGATTCCTGTGTATTGTCGTCAGTTGTGGAGTAGGCTGGTGCTGAGGTTATGTAAGATTGGTTAAGTGTTAATCCTATTTTGAAAAATAATCGTTTGTGAAATGCTAAATGCGAACAATATTTTGCTTTATTAAAATATAAAGATTTATGTTTATATTAATGATTGCTTCCCTAAAACAGGAAACAAGGCAACTGAATCTAAAACTACTACTACATCATATTCAAGAATGATACAAATATCCACTCATCACATCATCGCTAATATGTGATGAAATCACATATATTAAAATAAAAAAAAAATAAAAATGCTTTATTCACCACGTAGGCGAACATAGTTGCACTTATGATAAGTCAAGGTACATGAGAATATTTAATTATTACTTAATTAGATTAGCTTATATAAACAAAGACAATTTATATTGAAAATAAAATAAATGAAAAATATACTTGGTAAACAAAGAAGCCAGCTCGGGCTGGCAGGGAAGAATCACAAAAAAGGCTTTTTTTTAATATTCTTTGCTTCCATTTGATTTCTCCGCAGAATATATAGATAAAGGAATTTACTTAGACACTACATACGTATCGAAAGCTTACAAATACCTCTACAGCTGCATTCCATCAGTGGGGAAACTCCTCACAATGAACACACTGTATGTGATTACTCTGGCGTCCAGTTAATATGTAACGCTGTAGATACTAAATAATATACCATCGGATATAGGGGATATAAATAATAATACGAAAATAATTTATGATTTAGATTTTGCTGGCGGCTTTGTTGGTGTAGAAGTGGTCCAAGAATAAAGGATATTAGATAAATCAAGATGTAGCTTGTATTTCTAGCAAACAGTGTATCTATTTATAAGTGAAAACATTTTTTTAATCGGTTCTCTAGCTCCTTATGGTTACGTCAAATGAAGCTATAATCAGTCACTACAAATATGAATTATGAGAAGTCTTTGCAGTATTTTGTTTACTATATTTCAAGTAATTAATTTAACTACCTCAACCAAATCTGCAAACCAGACCACTACACCAGCAAACTAAACTAAACCAGCAAAACCAAAACTAGCAAAAAACTTAGGTTCAATAAATATTTTTTAAATGTTTTGATAAACCATTTTGGATCCACTTTCAAGAACAAAATCACGTGTAATCTAGTTGGCGCACAAGCATGCCGGTTTAGTTCGTATGACAATATATCGCTTAGCTCAGCGCAATAATTGGAGGCTTCACTTAATAGCTACATTAAGAATCGATACGAAGTGCGCTCTATTCGAATAGCCCACAATAATTGCAGAATATACCTGATATGCTAAATGAAGGAGATTTTTAGGTATCTATTCTCATAATCTCCTTAGATTTTAGTCTAGTTTTACAAAACTAAGTCTAAAATGGAGTTGACAGAGTTAATGATGCTATTTATCCTTACAATTAATTTAAAATTAGAAAAAAAAATTCTAGACATATTCTTCCAATCAATTTTATTTATCTTCTTCTCCTTCTATCTATCTTCTTCTATACTTATAATAAATCTGTAGAGAGGTCAATTCTGTACATGAAATATATTTCCAAAATAACTATCAGGGGGTGATTAGGGATCGATGCTGATGCCAAAAATGCAATTAGTAAAGTTTTTGTCTGCCTGTCTGTCTGTCTGTCTATCTGTCTGTCTGTATAACCGTTATAGAAACAAAAACTACTCGACATATTTTAACGAAACTTGGTACAATTATTTTTCATACTCCTGAACTGGTAATAGTATACTTTTCATCACGCTAGAATTAATAGGAGTAGAGCAGCGAAGGGAAATGTTGGGAAAACGGGAGAAGTTACTCGATTTTTTAAGCTTCCGTCGCGTGTGCAACCTTAATGTTTAAAGCTACACAGAAATCATGTATGACGGAAATGTTCTCCTTAAAATTATATAAAATATATCCCACGACAGCATATGTCTATCTTTTATGGTTGACTCACAATAACACGTGTAACTCCCGATAGCTTAGCAGTTCGAAGCTTTCTCATTATATTTGTCTACTCTTACGTTTATAACACTCTCAGTCATCCCTAATTAAAAAGTTAACATTATTAAATATTTCATAAAAAGAATCATAGAAATCGGTATAGAAACACCAAAGTTATACATGAAATACGCTAATAATAAGCCATCACGCGTGAATACTGAATCATGCTATATGCTTCCTTCGATTTCACCAGGATCCCATCATCAGACCCTGACCGAACAATCGGATCACCTGCATACCACCATACATTAAAAAAACATCCCGACAGATTGAGCACCTCCTCCATTTTTGAAGTCCGAAATCCACGCGGGCGAAGCTGCGGGCGGAAGCTAGTATATAATATATATGTGAAGGTTAACTCAGTACTAACAAATATTAAATTTTGACAAAACGTTAAATAGATAATACAACGATATTATGAAGATTACGAAAGTAAAGAAAACAATAGAAACTTCAACACTCTTAAATATCAAACTCAATTGGATTACAGAAAGAAAAAAGTTTAAAACGAATCGGTCGACGTTGGGATTTAGTCAGCGGTCGGCGGCCGTAATGAAATGTTCTGATAAAGTGGGATTGATCCCACGGGCGGGATTCGGGATTGGGGATCTGGACCCGATGAGCCGTGAAATTCACTCTACACCCGCCGAGTCCTGCCGACTCGCGGACGAAGCAGTTCCATTGATTTCGTTATATTTGATTTTGTTGAAATGTTCTATCGTCTTCAATTAAAGTTTGATTTGGTGTGCTGCAGCATTTCTATTCTATTGATAAAATAAATAAAATAGGGATGCATTGTTAGTTCATATAATGAGCTCTAATATTATGCTTAAGAAATTAATATATCAATAATCTAATATCCGACAATGACCTGATTGAAACTAAATATTTTTTCTGGCCAACGAAACTTGGACGGCCTGGGCCCTTATTCTGTATGATAGTGTAAACGCGTAACGCGGCCGTGTCATGTTATCTTCGAGAAATGTGCGTGTATGTATTCTGTAAGCCAAATTTCTATAGTCCTAAACATGATGCGTTGTGTTACGTGCTTGTTACGCACTGTTAAAATAACGTGCGATAGAGAATAAGGCCCCTGACGTAAATGTCATAAAATGATCTAGGCCCGTGAAATTTATGTTAAACAAATCTCCACAAACTGTTGCCTAAGTTCAAAGTCGACCAGGATCATTAAGTCCACAACCCACACTGTTATTAGACCAAAGATGCATTTGAGGAGCTTGATAACCATTTTTTATTGAAAGAATACCTACAGAAGAATCCATTTGAAACAGTCTTAACCCCTAACAATACAATTACAAACACAAACACATACAAACGGGTGACACGCGTGCCAACGCAACTCAACATTGCAAATATAGGATGTCGACGGCAGGCCGTACAGCCGCCAGCCAATGACAGGGAAGAGTCAATTATACGCAAGGGCGGCTTACAAGAGCCAGATCAATTCAGCTTTATCACGACTTTGGAGTGTGGTGTGGGTTAGGAGACGATAGAGGATAGGTTTTGAGACTTAACTCAAGACTCAAGTCTCAGAAAGCATATCTTTTGCGTTACAATATACAACGAGTACATGACAATATGAAGACCATGCGCAAAGATCTGCACTGAGCTCATGAAGATTACTTACGGGCACGACAAAGTTTCTAATAGAATGTGGACTAATGAGAGATGATTACCCCTCGGCAGTCGTTACAATTATGCCGGCCTGTTGGAACCGGATATACACAGGCTGATCCTGGAACGCGACATTTACGTAGGTCACTATGGCGGACTTTAATATCTTGAGCACGGTGGTCGCTAACTGGGTGGATATAATTAATATATATCCTACCACCAGCGTAAGGACATAATGAATGGAGGCCGGGTCGGCAGGCGGCCGTGGTTGTTTCAACATAGAATCCTAATTCCAGATAAAATAAGAAAAGTATTTATAAATATAATTCAGATACCCAATATATTCTCGACTTCATAACAGGAGAGGAAGGTCCAAGTTTGTTCTACAAAACAAAATAATTTATAAACGAAACATTGTTCCAAAGAACTTCTATTTAAAGTTTTATGTCTTAGCTGTTGACTTAGACCATAGGCTTAGTTATACGAAGGTAGACATGAGGAATAATCGTCTAATTGTATTGGAGGCAGAGGTGAGAGGCGCAGTTTGTCCGTTTCCACTCTATTTGAACAGAAAATATCAAGAGTCACTTATTTTTTTAACGTCTTTTGATGGGACGTGTAAATACTATTACGTTGGGATTAAGACCTTTTAATGTTTGAGATGATCGTAGATTTTGCTCGCAATTTCCTGTAGTATTATGAAGCGTCCAGTTTTAGTTGACCTCTATACCATACCTTAAAAAAATAGAGTTATTATGTCTAAGTACTTGCTAAGATGACGTAGTCTATATAAGAATATTTTTCTACTTAAAAGCTCCTTGAATATCAATTCCGTGTTTACCTCTCCGTATCTTGTCTCTGTGAAAAAAGGGCTTCAAAGTAATTCCTACTCTAGCCCATTCCCACACACGTAATAAAGGGGTTACAATAACAAATCAATAACTAAGCAAGATCAAAGAGATTTCAACGTCGAGCTAAAATTCGGACCAACCTGTACTGACAAATGATTTCTTTTGTTTTCCATTCCTGCTGATGCGAGGCCGGGATTCACTGTTCCGGACCACTGGACCCCTTGGCTTTTGCTTTCGATTCATATTAGTTTTAGAGCTCCTTATTGGAACTGAATAGGAGGACCGTTATGAAATTGATATTTATTTTATACTAGCTGACCCGACAGACTTTGTCCCGTCTTAACTTTGAATTTGCAGCGCGCATTCTGTCAATCGCTGACAGTTAATTCAAACAATTGACAGTTATACAAAATTAATATTTTCGTTAAGTATTCTTAAATTTTCTAATTTTCCGCGTAACTTTTTGCATTTTTTATTTCATAAGAATCTTCTCCTGACAATAACAAACACAACAACAACAAAAAAATAGTGAAATCGGTCCAGCCGTTCACGCTTGATGGCGTGACCAAAAGAAATAGGGATTCATTTTATATGTATATATAGATTTTGTTAGTTACAATGTTGTAATAGGTATTATGAAGCTGTATAAAGATGTTTCAACATTGTATTTATAATTTGATTTAGTAAGTTTTTCGTTACGTACAATGTCAAATTTATCAGACATTGTAAATAAAAATCTGTCTGGGTAGGTTTAATAAAACTCCAAAGCACCACTCACAACGACTTATCCTTTTTTATATTTAAAAATAGTAGAAAATCCGTGCAGTTAGTTGTCTGTATATATATAATTTGCATCCAGTGTACATATATGCCTTACAAAAGGAATAATTTAAATACATGTATTGTCGATATTGTCTTGCTTATAGATTATCTAGAAGTTCCCTTTAGTTTTATCGAGTAGTTAGTTCGATCATTAGTAAAATAGATATTATTATTGAGTTAAGATTATTATAAATTCTAATTAATGGTGTTGAACAAATTATTATGCAGTATACTTACACCATAAAGGTTGTTTTCTTGCCGATCCAATATAACGTGTATAATAAAAATAATTTATGTGCGAGGTATTTTAACTCCTAACACCTAGACAGTGTAGTTATATCTATATTGTTCATTCTAAGATCTGTGGGTCCTATTTCGTCTAGAGGGTCAAATCTCTCATTTTGCAATTCATCAATTCAGCCGAGAATCGTCCACTGCTGGCATAGGCCTCCCCCATTGAGCGTCACATTTTGCAATTACGGGCGTTCTATTCGAAGGACATCTTCGATAGCAGTATAGGTAAGAGAGTAAAAAAATCCCGTTTTTACCTATAGGCCTATCAAATCTATGCTTTAGATGCCCCTAATTGCAAAAAGATGGATATGCCCTGTAGACAGAATAGGGCCCAACTGATCTTACACGTTCACACAACAGAGGTCAAGATAAAATGGTTGTTTACAAATCTAGTGGATTATAAAAAGTAGGGTGAGCTGGAACACTATCAATATTTTATAGAAACATGCTTGTCCGTATTTCTTCATATAATTTTATGAGAAGCGATTCTACTCTAACATCGACAATATAAATATTCAATATAACCTTGAATATGTTATAGAAATAGAATTTGTTGAATTATTATTAAATGTTTTGAGAGGTTTTGTAATATTGGATTTAAAAGTGCTGTAGTTCGTTATTGTTGATAGGTTATGGAGCATATTTTACGATATTAGATTCTTAGTCGTTTTATTAGTTACGCAAGTATGTCCGTCCACCAGGGACGGTTTCCCGCAGCTATCAGAGCAACAAGATACCCCGGGACGCCCCGAATAAAGCCACCTCGGGTTTTGGTTGGTATGCCGGTGTAGGGTATACAAAGATTAGGGATTCAGTCCAATGCTCGCTCGGATGCTATACTCTCGAGTGACGACATTAGGCCGTAAGACCGGTGAAACCAATATAACCGATCCACTGATCCTCATGTAGTAGTAGGAATAAAGCGTTTTTTCACCGCGAAAAAAAGGAAGAAATATCCGTTCATAATGAGTCTGAACTCCATTTACATATCATGCAATCTTATAGGAAGAATAATTTTTGCATCGTTAAATATTGCTGTAAGTAACATTTGCAGGATTTAAGAGCGCCAGAAAAAACTACATAAAACATAAACCATAATCAAGATGTAAAAAAGTAATAGCTAAAAATTGCTATAAACCATATTGTTCATGATACTCTAAGGGTTTACCATAAAACATAATGACGTATAAAAGTCTTCCATTATAATATTTTGTCGTGGGAAAGACGATTATTTATAAATATTACAGCAACAAAAGCAACAGAGGACCCACTGCATACTACGGAAAAACTTTATATACTATAAAACTGTCATTGGAAATTTACAGAATGCAACGCGAATGCCGATATCGTGGCTCGGCAACCTATATTTCCCACGTCTAACCAAGTGGCTGACTCAGTGCCGAGCCATTTTTATGAGTCCTCAAGTGTATCGCGCTGTTTGAGAGAATCGCTCACCTATTTACATAAATGAACGCAATGTACGAGATCCAACAAAAGTGCTACGAGCCCGGCTTTATTGGCTTTTAACTCGGTCTTTGAATGCGTTTTATTACACTGTTTTAAACTCCGATACTATTTCCCTACATTAAAGAAAGCTAATTTGTTCTACGCTCATAAAATCGTAGGTTATCGTGCCAGACGGAACTAAATTAACTTTTCAATGCGAGACGTTGATATTACAAATTCAATTCACAGTTTACATTTCGGAAGAAAAAATCCGACCTCCCGGTAACATATTAAATTCTCGGAACAAAGTTATGACCTCGAAGGAGACATAGTAAAAATTCAATATTGGAATCCATACTTCAAAACTTCAGAATTGAAAAAAAAAGTATAACCCCGAACTAATTTGAGAGGCGGCGATAAAAGTTGGCACCCACCTCTAACGGTGCGCAGAAATAACGTTAACTTCTCTTGAGGTGATTTATTTTTCTCAAGAAAATACTTTCAACCGTTCATTCGAGACGTTTCATTGATATTGAGTTTTGTTCTAAGTCCGTCGAAAGTGTCCTCGGATGTTTTGAAGTTGCCGTCGCGTCCCATCCCTAATAAGCTTAAGTCTTCCTTTTTATTTTTACCTATTACACGTTTAAAGAAATTGTGACCGTGGAGGGTCGTTTTTTTCGAATTCCGCATCCAAAAGTTGGTATTACGGTTTGTTTTTCTAATTTACTTAAGTTCTTTACAGCTTACACCTTTTCAATACGAGTGCGGGGCGAGCAATTTTCCCTTTTAATTTGCGCTTTGGACTATAATAAATACTAAAACGTTTTTAATTAAAAAACCTCGAGTATTTTCCTACTGATAAACGCCTAACCACGATACCGTTGGACGGTTTTGTTTGAAGCAATAAATTAAGTGTTTTTGATTTATGTTCGCAATTCTATTATAGTTCGCGTAACTGGTTTTAGAGCCTTTGTAACATTTTTCAATTACTTTGTTAATCTGTTATGTCTTTATCAGTGTTTTTACTATTTAAAACAACATCAAGTGCATTATCTAGATCATTAGTAGATATCTTAAATTCCAATTATAAAATAAAATATTGTATTGGTGTTTCAGTAATATTGTATATCGTTATGATTGCCTCAGTCGCGTAGTTGTAATGCGTATATACGTAGTACGAGTATTATTACGACGCTGAGAACCTGGCTCCCGATTTTCCCGGTTCCGGGATGCGAACCCCTTTCGGACTAAAAATAATTGTTACTGGGTTTGTCCATCGTAAAATTACTCAGCCACAGGTCGGAGTCAGGAAGTTGACGATGTGATAACCCCGTATGATATTGCGCCTCGTCCCCTGCTATCCCTCTCTGGTCATATGGGATTACCGTCTCATCAAATTATGAGTGAAGGAAGGACAGTGCACCTATCTATGTATTTCGCACGCATTTGTGCACTATAATATCTCTTGCGTTTACTATAAATTCGGCTAGAAAGCGATTCATGTGTTCATAATAATCGTCACCCATAAGTTCACTGACCTTACGACTCCTCTAAATATTTCCCGATCGACCTGTTAGAAAGGGCTTGCATCTAAAATAGTCAAATATATATTTTAAATTCAAACTCTGAATCGTTTTTAATCCAGCATCGGAAGCTAGGTATAATAATAAGCATGCTTCCAGAAATGATTACACTATCTACGAGTATACTATGTTATAATTCCAATTTCTTGTAGAGGCTACTTAACCACTATAATATAGCCATTCTACAGAAGAAACAAAACCTCTGTTCAAAGGTATAAAAGCTAGCAAATGCATATTATAAAGAAACTTGTAAATTTTATAAGCAAAATCCTCAGGTCGGAAATACTCCATAATGTTACAAAACAACGCAAACGAATTTCAAAGCACTTCTCAGGAGCAGTTTATTTAAAAATGTGTAACAAGTAAAACTTTTCTAGCTCCCAGAAGATTTCAACATAAACGTTAATCTATACGGTTTAAAATTCAAAGAGCTCGCGTCCGCTGCGACTGCGGTGTAAATTAAATAAAAGACATTTGTAACCTCGGAGAATGCAAATTCTGCTGTTGCATCGGGTGTTTGAAAGTTTGCTTGAGTGAGTAAATATGGTGGCAAATTACAGGATCTTTAAGATCAAGGATGTCTTCTTTATAATCTAGTATAATAACATAAATTTGCAAACTTTGTGAATTATCACTTGCTTTTATAGTAAAGGAAAATATCGTGAGGAAACCTTAATACCTGAGAAGTTCTCCATAATAATTTCAAAGGTACGTAAAGTCTACCAACTCGTACTAAGCCAGCGTGGTGGACTAAGGCCTAAATCCTATTAGCAGCAGAGGAGGCCAGTGCTGAGCATTGGAATAGTATATAATACATGGCTGATAAATAATATTCTATGTAAGCGTTTATATTTGATAGCATTGAGACGCTATTGACAAGGTACTACACATCTCATGATGTGATACGCGAGTCTATCTCCATAAGGTACAAATTCCAACTAAAACAATTTTCAAATTCGGAAAATTTCGCTAACATTGGTACCAACCCAAAACCTCACCACTCACAGTTCAAGTACCACCACAACAATACGATATTATAGTATTACCCCGATATAGCCCGACATCAACGATAGTATTAAATCTGGAACTAGTCCAGCAACGATTTATTGCGGTGAATCACGGCCAAATAGTCATACATTTTGTAGACGTTATTGCATTGAGAACATCTTTATTACTGTTGTTTTATAAGTTTTTATTTAATTAAGAGTTTTATATGCATTCAAACGTGATACCGTCCTTGGAGAAATAAAAAGATTTAGGACATCAAGAGTTATATAATGTTTAGTGGCGCCCGACATGGGCCCAGTTATCTCTGCGTTGGATACGAATTTCAATTTCAGCCAGTCGAATTTAATTTTACATTTAAATCTTAAATTTTTATTCTATCACCTGTATATTTATTCCAGAATCATCCACTACACGCCATAATTACCAATGAGAGAAATAGCTAGGTTTCATAATTTCAGCCGGGAATCGTCCACTACTGGACGTAGGCCTCCCCCATTGAGCGCCATAGGGACCGGTCTTGGGTCGCCCTCATCCATCGGACTCCGGCGACCATCACGAGGTTGTCCGTCAATCTCGTGGGGGGCCTGCCTATGCCACGTGTTCCGGTTCGTGGTCGCCACTCCAGAACGGCCAGGTTAATTTTAACCAAAAGAACAATTTCCATCCCCTAGCAACAACAAATTTCATCTAAAAGCAAGCAAGGTCGCGCAAAAATAAAGTTTGCGAGTTCAAACCGCAAGAGACGCAAAACAAAAGCAACTACCATTTACTCGACGACAATTACATTTACTAATGCGTGTGTAGTAAGGAAAAGATTACTGGCTAAAACAAACTGACTCGCGCAATAATCTCTACCATTAACGCTCCCTTTGTGTTTAGCTTGACTTAAGGGTACGGAATCCAGATTAACTCAGTGGCGGGGCAAATGGCGTCTTATTTTTTGAGATAGGATGGAAGTATATTAGTAGAAGCTGATAATCAAGAGCCAAACAAACTAAGTATTCCGAAGAGCGAATATCTTAAAATAAATTGTTTAACTCGCTTTAAAAATATTTTTTCTTTGTCATTTAAAAGATGTCCTTGCTTCAAAGATGGCAAACGCTACGTATACATTCGTTTTATATAAACTTTAATTATTAACTTTAAATTAAAAAGCACTACACTCATCATTCAGAAGTGTAGAATTTATGATTTCAAAATAGTAAAGACATCACAGAACGTATTATTTTAGAATACTCAACAAGTACCATACCATTCTTCAAATTAGAATACATAAGTATTAATAAACTGTTGCTTTGCAGACGAAATAGTAGTTCTGGGTATTTTAATATGAAATAAAGAATAACATATCATTATCTATGTAGCATTACCCTTGCAATATAGCTCGCGTCACTGGGTTAGAATACTGGCCTGGTTTAATTAAGCACAGAAGAAAACAGCTACTAATTTTCACTACAAACATGAAGTAAAACAGAAGAATAATTACTGCAATAACATCTTCACAATGAACACCTACAATCCCAAACTCAAACAACTATTCCTCATGCGTCGCCTTAACATTCCCTCTGTGCTTAGTGGGTATTAATCTTAGTATAACATCATTATTGTGTCTCCTATTTGCTTCTTAATGCATGAAAATGAGATCTTACATTCGTAATGTGGCCGTTATATCGTGTTGGTTCTCTTTGTGCTTTAGTTTCGTGTGTAATAATGTGTATTCGCCTAATTTCAGTAGTATTTTTTCGTCTACTCCTATTAGGCATTATGAGTGATTAGGGAGTTAGATGTTCTATTGTCAATATCTTCTCTGTTACTTTTACGCGAGTTGAGATTATTAAGCATAGTATATTCTGTTCCTTTCTCAAGTATTTTTTTTAACCCAGCACGATATATTTCACATTATACTGCAGCGGATGTGCGCACACTGAACTAATGGAAAAAAATAAGTTGCTGGACTTAACTGGACGTACAAAGGGAGAAACAGACTGTCCTGCAGTGGCATAGGGTCCTTATAACCCGATTCCTGCAGACTCCCCTTTCGTCATTTATGAAAAATCGAATTATCATTAGAACGGTTTCCAGACTATGGATATTGTTAGTACGTATAAGTTGTGTCGAGTTCCCTTTGGGAAAATTTCATCCTTTTGATGCTATCCTGGTAAAGATTGGTGGAGGCCTTTTCTAAAAGGGGCTTTAATTAACATCTTAATAAATTATCTTACTAACCTAAAAGTAACATTAACTATTATTGCTTCAAGAAATAAAAAAGGCGTGATTATTAATATTGCAGTGTAGTTTGTTATAAGGGAAATGGATCTTACGAATAAAATTTCACCAGCTGACCCCGGAACTAGCTGAATACAGACAGAGTAATTAGTAGAGTCAACAGCTCGCTTAGAGCCTCTATAGCCAGGCTATGCGATAGAAATTGGGCACCTATCAGCAAATTAAAAGACGGTGTCTATAAAAACTTCTCATGGTGACAAAGCGATTGTAGTGCTTTGCTTGCATGAGTTGAGATTTTGGACAAGTCAGTCTTTAAAATCTTTAAGTGCTATTAATATTGGATTTTTGGAAATGTCAATGATCAATTCTGGCATACGGCTATTTAATTAAGTAATAAGGTGTTTTATCTATTAACATATATATTAATAATGCTTGTTATATAGAAATTTTTAAATTATTGTAAGTAGCCTAGCTGTAAACGAAATCTTGATTGAATTTTGTTATAGAAGAAAACTTAAACAGAAGGACTACGATCAAGGTCCAATGATTAATATAACAATATTAATATCGAAAACACCCTTGTTACTTATTAAAATAATTATAAACTACAATGTCGCGAAAATATATTTCAGCTAAATTGCCGTCTACTTTGTTTCTTAATATTAATGGATACTCGAAATTAATTCACGTTGAGTGGAGCTTTTATCTGTCCCAAATAATGTTTTATGTGATTAATCTTTATAATAATTAATGAATTTTGTATACAATATTGCTTCCTTTGCAATTTAATTTCGTGTTTCATCATTTTTGGATATATAGTTATTGCTTATTTGTCGAATAACAAATTCTTTTGGCATATATTGCTATAAATATTAATTCATCATTGATAGTCATACAAATTATAATATTGATGAACACATTTGTGTATAAAATATAGAGTAAGTTTCAGTAGATTTATATAGCTTTATATATAATATTACTATCAGCTCTTTATAGTGAGACAGTATTTAATATTGTCCCACTGCTTTGCACGGGCCTCCTCTACCATTAAGAGGGATTAGGCCTTAGTCCATTACGCTGGCCTAGTGCTGTTTGGGACACTTCACACACCCACAAAATTCCTATAGAGAACTTCTCAGGTATGCAGATTTCCTCACGATGTTTTCCTACCAAGCGATAATTCACAAAGAATACACACATAATTTTCGAAAAGATTTGAACTTGCGGACATTCTTATTATATTCATTACTTACACAAAAACGCAACATGCCTCAAAGGTAACAAATGCCGTTTAATTAAGCGATAATTTACAAAGAATACACACATAATTTTAGAAAAGTTTTGAACTTGCGGTCATTCTTATTACATGTATTACTTACACTATAATGCAACGTACCTCAAACATGTGACAAATGAACAAAATTTCATGATTTAATCGCACACTCCGCTTTACACTCATGCATACTCACTTGAATGAGTAATTCTCCCACTTTTACCATCCTTTATCACACGCCCCGGGGTAACTTGACAGGCGTCATTAATTTATCCTATAACGTTGATGGCTACGCATAAAGTGCTGTACAATTTGTACGGGGGCTCTTATGAGGGTGTTTCGTAACTCTAAACTACTCATGTATATGGTGTTCTAAAATCACTAATTGTTGTGGGCTGGGGTAATATGCTTTAGTTGAAAACTTGTAATTGATATAATGATTTTTAATTATGTAGAAATTTTGGAAACCAGTTTTGGTTTCTTCCTTCGATATAGAGGTTATTTTAAAATCTTTGATTATAATTAATAGATCTAAAATATAATTAATGGTCTTATAGAGCAAGATGCAAAAGGTCGAGCGAAATGGAAAGATCGAAGTAGGAAGGCGAACTCTGGCCACAAAGCCGGGGTAATCGCCAAGCAGAAGAAGAAGAGCTAAAATATAATTAATATAAATTAAAAAAAATAGGCATATTTCCAGAATACAAAAGATTATTTCGATAAATACATATATTAGATACAAAAAGCGGCGATAGCCTAGTTGGGTGTGGAACGGACTGCAGAGACGAATGTCCGCAGGTTCAAATCCCAAGGGCACACACCTCTGAATTTTCTAAAAAATCATGTGTGTATTCTTTGTGGATTTATCGTGCGCTTTAACGGTGAAGGGAAACATCGTGAGGAAACCTGCACATCCGAGAAGTTCTCTATAGGAATTTCGAAGGTGTGTGAAGTCTACCAACCCGCACTAGGCCAGCGTGGTGCGCTAAGGCCTAATCCCTCTCAGTAGTAGAGGAGGCCCGTGCTCAACAGTGGGCAAGTATATAATACAGGGCTGATATTATTATTTATATTATATTATATATTGGATAATTTTGGAATAATGAATTTATTAAACACGGATTTATATACATAATATCATCGATATCCGTTCTACAGCAATTAATAATTCAGACAAAACTAATTACAACCTCCACTTGACTCAACCCTCGGGCGGATAACAAATAAATATGCATCACTAAACACTAACTTTTTAACCCGCGTCAGAACTTGCTAACTCCTCGATATCGTTCAGAATCGTAGAACTAAGTTTTGATGGCACTTGAATCTCGCCGTAACCTTCAACAAATGAGTATCTACACACACAGCCCCCACGTTATCAGCCCTTGGGTACCTTTGTAAAGTTTTAAAACTATTTAGAGTTCGGACTTTTTACACAACGGATTTCAAGATTGATGCAAAAATGGAGGCTGTTGTATTAAAGTAAACTACAATTGAATAAAAAAAGTTTTTATGCTCACTACCAGTTCGTAGTCTGTTATTTGTACCCGATATGGCGATAGATAATTACATATATATATACATAACATCACGCATTTATCCCCGAAGGGGTATGCAGAGGCGCTACTAGGGCACCCACTTTTCGCCAAGTATGTTTCGTCCCATAGGGGGCGAGCCTATCGCCATATAGGGCACAAATTCCAGATTCCAGGCTGATACTGAGCAGAAAAAACCCAAATATCACTTTGCCCGACCCGGGATTCGAACCCAGGACCTCAGAGCGCTATTGTACCGGACATGCAATACAACTACACCACCAAAGCAGATAGATAATTATGATATAAAAACGCGATCAAATCCGTAAAAAAGTTTTATTTTAATGTCTAACTTTCGCGTAAACATAAGAAATCATTATGTAGCTACTCTTGAAAATTAAGCCTCAAAGCGTCAATTACACAGAAATACACAACATATATAAATCGAGTCGGTATGCTGTATTAAAATTGGCGTAATAAACCGTGTGGGCTTTATATTTACGAAACACCGTTCCGGCGATACATCGACCGCAACGATGCAATATTAAAAACTTTTTCATCTTTAGTAATTCATGGTTTAAAATTTAATTTCCTGCCTTTCTCATTTTATCGCGCAATTGGAAATTCGTAACTTATTGTACTGGACTGGTCGTTTTAAATTGGAAATGTCATTTTGTTTTTTTGGGCGTGTTTTATTTGTTTAATCTGCGCTTTGAGCGTAGATTACAATTTAAAAGATACAAAATTCAAAAAAATACAATTTAGAGTATATATATAGTATAATATTTTATATATATGTAGTATAAAACAAATTGCGAAATCGAAAAATGTATTTAAAATCCGTGTTCCTAACTTCGATACTAGCATAACCTCAAAACGAACTTTTTTGACAGCGTCATTATTGGAAATAAAAATGCAAGCTAACTTCTGACGGACATATTAGTCCACCGGCATTGACGGGTTAAAATGTCACCAGATTTTTACAAGTTAATCTTCCTTTATCACGCAATAACCCGCCATGTCATTTAATGAAACGTAAATATTATCTAATAAAGTGGCACCACTTTCACGGTGCCCAATATATCTTTATGACGTCATATAACCGTTAAGATTCGAGCGGAAATATGATTATCGTGTCACACAAACAGCGCGTCCCGTTTTAGGGTTAATTTTATAGGTTTGCGTAGCGTTTATTAAAAGCTTATATAATTGGCCGGTTAACGTTCGAAATTAGTATAATTAATTTTCTTCTGCGCTCTTCAGGGGTTGGTGGGATGTATGAACTGACCCTGTGGCGTAGTTGTGATGCACACGGTACGGGTATCGCTCTGAGGTCCTGGGTTCGAATCCCGGGTCGGGCCGAAATAACTGTGACCGCAATTTAAGTCGATAGGTTTGCTGTTTTAGTGGTTTAACTAAACTCATTGTTACTGTCATAATATATTTATTGTCATATGTCATACTTTAGTTACCAATTACAGAACATTAAAAAATGCATGCCTATCAATTGAATTGTGAATAAAGCCTATCTAAACACAACATCTATCAATCCGCACTAGGCCAGCGTGGTGAACTAAGGCCTAATACCTCTCTGTAGTAGAGGAGGCCTTTGCCCAGCAGTGGGACAGTATAATACAGTGCTGATATAAAAACATCTAATAAGATTAATTTAACACATAATCTAAATTTAACGGCAAAACATACAACGCACCTGCCCTAAACACCACAAACACTTCCGTGTTTCGTACTGAATTATTTAAACCGGGACCTTTTTAATTGACAAAGAGTAAACCGAAGCGCGGTTGCTCACGGAGAATAGTGGAGATTCAGCGCTGGCTCTGAATACATTACAACGGCCGGGCACCCACCGCGTTCTGGCTGGCAATTTTCAAGAATTACATAACACCAGGGGCGGAGCTGGGCTGTTCATGGGTACCATTTACGATTTAATATCGTTTCTTTTAAATAGAATACAATGAGCAAGGTGACGTGATCAGTCAGAAAAAAAAAAGAAAGAAAAAGGGCGGGATACTCAACCGGCTGGCCAGCGGACCATTGCGTTTACGATACAATTTTGCTTGCATTTTGCTTAGGATCGGACGGACGTGCACAATTGTTGCATTTCGCTAGCTATATTTTTATGTTCTTACTCTTTTGCTTATTTTTTAACTAATTTGATTAAAATTGTTGTCTCTTAGTAAATGAGTTAAGTTTTTATTATAATTACTAAATACTATTTTAGTTTTGAGTTATTTGTCAAACAAATAAATGTTAAAAACGCTAAATATAAGTACATAATTTAAAGATGATTTTAAATGTTAAATTGTAATTATAAAATATTATCGTATTATTAAATGCTGAAAGTATACTGGAAATTTGGTTATTGCTTTTGTCTACTAATTTAAAAATAATTAGTAATCAACTCTACTGTTTAGTATGCAATTTTTTGTTGCATATAGAATCGAACTTCTACAAGGAGCCACGTTAGTATCGAGATTTTACGAATAATTAACAAATATTGCAATGCGGAAGTAGTAAAATTTATGCGGTATGATCTTTTGATTCAGATGAGGATAGAAAATTTTTACCTCAGTAAATTTATTCACTCAAATTACTCCAATCAAATATGCCCAAAGCTGTCCTTCATTACGACTGTTAATTTGTACAACTGACCTTTTTAATATTCAATAATGTGAACTAATACTTAATTATTAACAAGTGCTGTATTTTTTTATTCCATCACTCGATTGCTAACTGATAAGCGGCTGCCGGCAGCCCTTGGAAAGCGACTTTAATGAAGATGAAAGAAAGTCTATTTTAGTTAATCAATTTTTGATAGCCCGAACAATTCATAGGAAAGCAAGAACTGTTACCAAATTAATAGCCGTTGGTGATATAAAATAACCGAAATTGTCACCACAACTATTCTTCTTTATGTCTAATCAGTCAAATCCAAATTCAAAATATAAAGTCTTTAGTGCCACCGCTCCTGAATATTAACAGTAAATTTATCAAATACCACGTGAACCATATAATCAGGGGGGTCATGTCCCACGAATCTCACCCAACTCCTACCGTAACATCGCCAAGGAAAGATTACTATTCGCGCCCGTGCCATTGTAACTTTTCCCTCACAATAAAATGGGACGTGACCGAAGAATTAAATGTTGTTATTTGCAGGCACCAAATCAATTTGGGAACGGTGCGTGTTTAGATATCTCATTTAACATTTTGATATAAGCAGAGCGTTGTGATTTATGATTACATCTGTAACGCCTTGTGTTTATTTTGTCTTTCGTGAGCTGTTTGAGATAAGCGTGAAAAACGTGACGAGAACAGATAATACTTTTGTGTTAACAAATAAATGAAAAGAACAATACGGTTGATCGGTATAACACGCCTTTATCTTCAAAAGGGTAGGCAGAGGTGGGCATCCAATTTTCGCCGTGCCATACGCGAGCCTATCGCCGTATTAGGCACAACAAACTCCGGATTGATACAAGACCGGAGTCTTGGACGGAGGTAGTATCACATACAACAAAGCAATCCTTTTGGAATTTATATAGTAATTAGATGATGTAATCTCACTAATTAATCTTCTAAGGATATTAACGTAACATGGCCATTTACTTATTTAAAAACATATTTGTTCTCAAGTTAATCTACACCGTTGATATAATACCGAGAATACATCATAACAGTATACAAGTTCCTACTCAACGTCTTAGCAAATAGAGAGGGTAAACTTCAGTGGGAACTAATTAATTTTATACCTTTGAATTCAGTGTTCACTTATATATGAGAAAGCTGTCTTTCCCTTGATAATTAGCGGTGTTACTAAGATGACGGCTTAGGGGCTGGTGGGACTCAACGCCCGGCAATCTTATAGCGTTAAAGCAATAATTAATTTTTTTCAACGTGCCCGGCTAAGTGACCACGCTGCTCCTGATGGTAAGTGGAGTGGGGTCCAATAGAATTTCGACTGATCAGAGATGATTACCCCTCGGGAGTCGAAGCAATTATGCCGGCCTGTTGGAACCGGATATACTCAGGCTGACCCCGGAACGCGACACACTTACATGGGCCATTATGGCGAGTTTTAACACCTTGTGTACGGTGGTCGCTATCCTGGCGGACATTTATATCCTCGCCAGTGACCGCCCTGAGCCGTTGTCACGTGAGCACTGAGTGAGTGTCTGAGGTTTTTAACCCGCTAGTGGGTTGTCCTCAGCATGGTCGCTTATAATAATAATAATAATATCAGCCCTGTATTATATACTTGCCCACTGCTGAGCACGGGCCTCCTCTACTACTGATAGGTCTAAATTAGGCCTTAGTCCACCACGCTGGCCTAGTGCGGATTGGTAGACTGCACACACCTACGAAATTGCTATAGAGAACTTCTCAGATGTGCAGGTTTCTTCACGAAGTTTTCCTTCACCGTTAAAGCGAACGATAAATTCACAAAGAATACACACATGATTTTTTAGAAAAGTCAGAGGCGTGTGCCCTTGGGATTTGAACCTGCGGACATTCGTTTCGGCAGTCCGTTCCACACCCAACTAAGTTATTGTCGTTTTTAATATAGTCGCTTAATTGCCAATAATTGCGAGTGCCTAAAGCGCTCACTCGAAATTCCGATGTGTTTGTATAAACAGACCCTTGTCGGGCTAACAAACGTAGGACACGTAAAAAAACAGACCGAAGCAATTGAGCATTGACTCTCGCTCCAGTCAGATAGCCGGTGAAATCTGTGAATGTATTTCTGTTAAATAAGCGGTAGATCTTTTTTTTAATCAAAATCGCTTTAATTTCGCACACTACCTCCATTTTTTAATTTCGTTGCTCATATCAAAATGTATGTTTTGAAAAGTTATCGCAAGCTTAATTAATATAAGTTAATTGAGAACCAAAAAAACTTGTAGCAGTTAACTGAAATAACTACTTAGGAAATCATAGTTCTTTGCAAAAAACATAATTATTGATATAAAAAATTATGATTTTCTAGATAAAATAACTTTCACAGGAAATTTTGCTAGTGGTAGGACATTTTTTGATAGCGTCCATCATACACATTACACACGGTGTCAAAACCCGCCATAGTCACCCATGTAAGTGTGTCGCATTCCGGGATCAACCTGTGTATATATGATTCCAATAGGCCAGCATAATTGTGTCGACTGCCGAGTGGTAATCATCTTCCATCGGTTAAAAATTCTATTGGACTCCACTCCACTTACCATCAGATTCAGTAAAGTCACTTTACAAAGGCGGTATATAAAAAAAAAAAAAAAAAAAAAAAAAAACAAAACAAAAATAACCTCAGTAAGTAATTGTTATACATATAACTCTTTCTACCCCTCAGTGAATCAGCGTGAACTTAAATCGACCTCACTGAAGTATTAAATCTAACTGTACCATCAGCTAACTTCGAAATCTCGATAAAACTCGAAAGGGACGCAGTTTCCATGAGTTTCCATGAGGGATGTGATGTACAGTCAGAACCAAAAATAACAAATTCGCAACTCCAAATCGCTACTCCATAAGTTTAGCTGAAACTTTTTCTCTATCGCAAATAAGATAAACTTTTTGTAATTTGTTATAGTGAACAAAAATTGATAGAGGGAAAAGAAGACGATTTGAATTTTTGAATTTGTTCTGTTTTTTTGCTGACCGTACTTTACAGTTAATCCCGAAACAAACTTATTTGATTATAATAAACAATGCGAGGATTTTCGCTACGATAACTGTAGAACGGATTCATCTCCGCCACTTGAATGCGCTGCAACATTAAGATCACGCCCCAAATCTTTGAAGGGGTGAGCAGAAGACACACAACATCACGCAATTATCTCCGAAGGGGTATGCAGAGGCACAACCATGGCACCTACTTTTCGCCAACTGTGTTCCGTCCCATGATATGATAGGGGGCGAGCCTGTCGCCATATCGGGCACAAATTCCAGACTTCAAGCTGATACTGAGTCGAAAATCCCAAGTATCACTTTGCCCGACCCGCGATTCGAACCCAGGACCTCAGAGCGCCATCGTACCGCGCATGCAGTACAACAACGCCACCGAGGCAGCAGTGGGCAGAAGTTCAATTAACTGTATGTGTTGTAACGTGTACGAGTAGCGTAAACCCCTTTCCTGGGCCCTTATTCTGTATGATAGTGTAAACGCGTAACGCGGCCGTGTCATGTTATCTTCGAGAAATGTGCGTGGAATGGTATTCTGTAAGCCAAATTTCTATAGTCCTAAACATGATGCGTTGTGTTACGTGCTTGTTACACATTGTCAAAATAACGTGCGGGATAGAGAATAAGGCCCCTGGGGCTTTAAAGATAAGCTAATATTTTTCCTTCGAAAAAGAGAACTATGATAACCACATCCCGCTATGTTTATTTCGATGCTGTTTAGAGCAGGGGAGAAGAAGGTAGCATAGGATAGGGGCCGATTAGGTTAAAGGTAATTAAAATGTAATCAAACTTCGATTTGCATTATAGCTATAATAATATTTAAATTATTGTAATAGTAGTGTTAAGTCTGCTGGAAAACCTAATAAATAAATAAAAATGACAAAAAATAATTCAATAAAATCGGCTCGATAAATACATTAATTGCATTTGTTTATTTTGAACACAACAAATCAATCTATAGGTAGTATTTTATATTCATTCAACATGACTGAAAAAATATTTGCTTTTTTATAAAAAGTACAGCGCCCCCGCTCGCACCTAGGACAATTTTTGTTTTTTATTTGTAATAAAAATTAATAAATTTAATAACGGATTACATAAACATCGGACATAATTTCACAACTAACTACTTTGTCGACAGTTTATATTAGTGTTTACGAATATTGAGAGCGCGTGTACGCAGTGAAAGAACGACCAACGTACTGTTTAAAATAATAGATAAAATTACAATTCGAAATTACGTTGAGCAGCTAATAATTTTAAAAGAAGTATAAGATTAAAGATCGTCTATGTGTTGTGTACTATTGTATTAACGACCTTGTTAACAATTACAAGAGACACATTTTTAAATGCAATTGATATGAGTGACAATAAATCAACTCTCTGAAGTGGGGCTGACGCAACACTTATTCATTGCAGAAATAATTATGTTTCGATTTTATAATATCATAATAATATCAGCCCTGTATTATATACTGTCCCACTGTTGAGAACAGGCCTCCTCTACTACTGAGAGGGATTAGGATTAGGTCCACCACGCTGGCCCAGTGCGCATTGGCAGACTTCACACATCCTCGAAAATTCCTATAGAGAATTTCTCAGGTATGCAGATTTCCTCATGGTGTTTTCCTTCGCCGTTAAAGCAAGCGATAATTCACAAAGAATACACACACATTTTTTTTAGAAAAGTCAGAGGTGTGTGCCCTTGGGTTTTGAACCTGCAGACGTTCGTATCGGCAGTCCGTTCCACAACCAACTAGGCTATCGCCGCGTTTCGGTTTTACTAGTGGTCTAACACCAACATCCTCTAGGGAATCCAATTCCAAATCACTAGAAATTCCACTATGTAACACTAATAATATTTTACACACGAATTAATTTGGAAATATTTCTTTGAGGGTCTTCTGGGAATTTTGTTTAAGAGCGAAATATTACCTGAAAAACATGTATAATTTGAGAGGGATTTCGTTAAAGTCTATTTTGGGATCAATTAACTACTGCGTGGAATTATTAATATATTTAAAATATACGGATATGACAATCTAACAGTAGTTCTCAATAAACGATCTCAATTTCAATCTTCGATCCGATTTCGAGAATGAACCAATCAAAATAACTTATTTGTAAAAATGTCAAAAATACTTTGTTCCGATTGGTCTATTTTTAAAATAGATCGATAAAGCGATTCAGATTATTTATTGAAAATGGTACTATTTCATTATTATTATTATTTATTTTAGTTTAAAATCTAAAGTAGCAAACCGTTTTTGAAAAAAGGAGTCATGTGACCAATGTAGAAGTATATTCTTTCAAATAAAAAGAATTTTCTTAATTAAAAAGACTTATGAGGTAACAAACATTAAACGAAAAAAAAATCTTCTCCCTTGTTTGAACTCTAAAATGTTATTTCGATCAGAAAAATAAATAAAATTACTTAATAATCAAGAGTTAGAATCAAATATTTCCTTGCTGTTGCGTTTCATATCTACAGAAGTGAGATAAGATCATAACCTGGATTGACATATTTTTTTGTATATCCGGTTCCAACAAGCTAAACGCGATCACATTCTCAGAATCATATCTTCGTCTTCTCCTGCCAGTATCGTATGTACGTATATTTATTAATTATTGTTTGATTCCCGAATATTTTGTTTTTGTTCTTACCTTCCTCTTATGCACCTACCTTGATTATCTCTGCACCACCCTAAGGTTGACTGGTAGAGAATGCCTATGGCATTAACTCCGCCTGTATACTTTTGTATATAAAGTGCTAAATAAATAAATAAACAAGCCGGCATAATTGTGTCGACTGTCGAGGGGTAATCATCTCTCGTCAGTCGACATTCTATTGGATCCAACATACCATCAGGTGCTGCGGTTTACCGTACACGTATATAAAAAAATATCCCAGAAATGTGGTTTAGTAGAACAATTTACATAAACATACATACATAACATCACGCATTTTATCCCCGAAGGGCTATGCAGAGGCGCAACTAGGGCACCCACTTTTCGCCAAGTATGTTCCGTCCCATGATGTGATAGGGGGCGAGCCTATCGCCATATCGGGCACAAATTCCAGACTCCGGGCTGATACTGAGCAGAAAATCCCAAATATCACTTTGCCCGACCCGGGATTCGAACCCAGGACCTCAGGACCAGGACCAGAGCGCTATTGTACCGGACGTACAATACAACTACGCCACCGAGGCAGACAGAACAAATTACTTTTAACTAAAAAAGTACATAGTTTGACTGTACTTAAAAAAAAAAAAAAATTTTACGCAGATGAAACCGCGAAAAGCACCTACGAATAGTATAATGTATTTAATACTACAATATTAAATATCCTTTTATATTCGCATATACTTCGCTGTAATAGAAATCATGTGTAATAAAATATTGAAGGTTGAGAGAAATTAATACAGCACAAAGAGTCCTCATTAATAAGTAATTCCTTTGTCTTGTCAATATAGATAATGATTACGAGGAAAAATAGGTCGCGATATTCCACGTTGTCTTGACAGTTTTAATATTTAATTATATCCAAAATACATAATCGATATTAATATTATAGCTGAAGAGTTTGCTTGAACGCATTAATCTCAGGAACTACTAAACAGATTTTGATTTTTTTAATAGAAACGCAATTTGGGGCTATTCAAGGCGCGGGTCGATAGCCTAGATGGGTGTGGAACGGACTGCCGAGACGAATGTCCGCAGCTTCAAATCCCAACCGCACACACCTCTGATTTTTATAAGAAATAATTATGTGTGTATATTGTGAAGTTATCACTTGCTTTAGCGCTGAAGGAAAACATCGTGAGGAAACCTGCATACCTGAGAAATTCTCTATAGGAATTTTTTGAGGCTGTGTGAAGTCTACTGATCCGCACTAGGCCAGCGTGGTGGACGGAGGCCTAATCCCTCTCAGTAGTTAGAGGAGGCCCGTGCTCAACAGTCGGATATAGTATATATAATACAGGGCTGATATTAAGACGCGGGTGAATCTGTTTCTTCTCGATGAATTACGTTAGGCTGCATCATTGCTTAAAATCACCCGAATAGCGGTCAAACGCGAGTCTATTTAGCATAAAAAACGCTATAAAACTTCTGAGTGCTATAGGCTACTTTTTATACCGGAAAAACTTTGTTACGCGGGCGGAGCCACAGGAACAAGCTAGTTCATAAAAAAATCTAGCTGTTTTACCCGAAGACTAGACATATTCCCAACCACTGCACCCCTTAGCTATTATTAGCTAGTTGTATATTGACTGCATTGGTGGCGTGCTTGTAATACATACACGGTGTGAGTACGTCAACCGCGCTGAGGTTCTGAGTTCGAATTTCGAATGATTGAAATGATAATTGAAATGAAAAATGAAATTTTTCTATCTTAAGTTACTTGGTCCCAGCTCATATATTATTAAGATGTTGTAGAATTAGCCAAAATAGTTAATTACAGGATTAGTTTATATTAGTGTTTTTTTGTATGGTTGCTTCCTACTAATTTGAATCTTTATAATGTCAAATTATATTGCTAAAAGAGAACTTCAAGGTAACCCACTAAATAAGTTAAAACCCGGAATTAAGTGTTAACATGAGGTATATTATACAAAAGGAGGTAGTGCGGGTATAGAGGAAAGCAATTGAGATTAACGGCTGCCTTCTAATTACTTAACTTGCCTTTGCCTCTCTCGCGGCGAGTAAATATAAATAAAATTGTGTTTTCATTACACACAAATTCTTTGCTATCGCGTTTGCGAGTCGCAAGTTAATTCTCGCAAAAGCTAGTGTTTAATTGTCATTATTTACAATCAAAAAGCATTGTTTGATGTAACTTACTTTTGCTCACGTTTTCCCTTGTGTGAAAGAGTTTTACGAGTATAAAATGCCCGCTATATATTTCCCTTATATAGCGCGACGGAAACCAGACAACTTGGAGAAGTTGGTGCTCACCGGCAAGCTCGAAGGCAAGCGACCAAGAGGGCGTAATCCGAAGCGCTGGTCGGACCAGGTCGCTAACTCCCTGAATATGCCATTGAGCATAGCGATGCACCAAGCCGAAAATCGCGCCTCGTGGAGAAGACTACTAAATTACCTTGGACGGGATCACGATCCTAAGTAATAAGGAGCCCACTGAAGAGAGAGAGAGATATTTCCCTGGAATGAAAGTAGCCTATCTCCTTCACAAGATCTTAAACTATATACATACTATCGTTGTATAATATTTGAGTTTACCGCATTCATAAGGAAGCGGCAAGGATTGTTTTCTAATATTAAAAGACGTCTAGGGAATGGTGCTACCGTATGCAGTAAATATGAATTTTGGCGCTTATTTATTTAATTAATATAGACATGATACAAGTAAACCAACTTATCAACAAGCGACTGATTTGCTTATCTCGATTTCAACTTATACGAAAATATGTTTGGTCTTGAGGATTGGTGGGTACACTGCTCCTTTAGAGATGTAATAGGGTACCGGACCCATTTTTGTTCTTAACAATTATCAAATATTTACATAATATAAATTATAACACCAAAGAAATTATTAAAATCCAGTGAAAAATCAACAAGTTATAAGCGTTTGAATTTCGGTGGAAGGGGTAATTAACAAGAAACAGAAAAGAGACAAAATATCCACACGTCATCAGGAATTACGACGCGTGCGAAAGAAAGAGATGAAGCGATATCCCCACATCGCGCCCACTTCTGCACATTACAGTATTTTAAATATGAATTGCTCGCTCATTTTTTAACCAATTTTTATGCTGTTTTCGCAGAAGTGCTTCTTTTTCGTATTTGAAGCCATTACACATAGAATAATGTACAAAATCAAGCATAGGCCGGTCCCCTATTAGGGATTGCGTAAAATAATTTTGAAGCATTCAGTGTTTTTTTCTGATTACACAGGCACAACAAAAATATATACATTATCAATTTGTTGTGAATATTACCATCAAATCCATAAATAAAACAGGTAGCAACCTTCCACTAACTTTACAAAATACTACACAGTTATAAACTTTTCCTTTACTTTTTCCATTAATTATAGTGTAAGTACCACTTTGTTCAAAATAAATAGACATTGCACTATAAACTGGGAACCAATAAAGGTACATTTAATGACAACAATTCCTTAGCAACCCTAAGACCCATTCTCAGTAAAACTGGTGCGGTTTTATTTCATAGTTTCAGCGCAAGTGTTTCGCCCCTAACACAGGTCTGTCCTGTAACCTACATTTAATAAAGGTTCTATAAGCCTTTCCTTGGACGAATACTTTCTTTAACATCCACCAAGAAATTTGGAAATTTATGCTTTACAAGTCATATATTAGGGTTGCATTTTACACGGATTTCATATACAAAAAATATAGGGGCGTATCTACGATCAGCATCTGACCAAATCAATGAAATTATAAATAATACAATTTCGTTAAAGGAGCACAATATTGAATGTCAACCTGTGGCGAAAGGTTCATAGAACACAAATCCTGCTGTCTTCCCGTTATGTAGAATAATTATCATAAGAACAGTTTGCACACCGCATTAATGCTCTTCGGTATCTCTATGTTGTGTCGGGTTACCTTTCAAAAAATTTCACTGATACCAACATAGCTCCGATAATTTTAACAAAACCCAATTTTTATCTAAAAGCGTAGAAGAGAAAGTCTAAAATGCATAATACGAGAGTAGGCAGGCGAGCCGACATTAACAAACTGCGAAAAAACGCCAGACTAATAAGATTACACTACACCGATTCGAGGTAAGGGAGGGTGTTACGTCAAAGCTAATGGGTACAGTAATTCGAGTAACTAAGCTATAAACAACGCGTAATTACGGGCCCAGAAAGAATTAATGCCGCGTCCATGGAAGCGAGCCAATTAAAGTTTTACCAACGTATATTGCGATGCTATTCTTCTGCCACTTACCCTGTTTATAATAATGGGTATAATCTATGGGAAACGTGGGAAATGTAGATAGTGGAATGGTAGGGTTATTGTAAAATATTAATTTCGAATTCTTACAGCTGTCTCTAATATACGGTCAATAGTGTTAGTTTTAGCAGGCTATCAAGAGTTTTCATAAGTTTTGTAAATCAGATCACGATGGATATCTAATTTTAACCTACATCAAAAAAGGTAGGTGGTTATCAATTCAACATGTACACGACTCCGAAAGTATATACCTGTTATGTTAAATTATTTTTCGTTTTTAGTGGTTGTTAAAGGCGGTCAAAATTGGTAACCAGTATGCCATTACTATGCTAAATTTTATTTGGTTTTTAGTGTTTTTTTAAGGCGGTTTAATTTATGTTAAAATGTTTTTATAGTATTCACTATCGACCCAGTTTTGCACGGACAGGAAAGAATATAGCGTACATTTCTTATTATATCGCACAAAATTTAATGAATTAGACACATAAACCTTTCTCTTATATCACACCGTACATTGCGAAAACCGTTTGAACATGTTTGGTAGTTTTTAATTTTATCGCGTTCATACTAATAGACGTGGCAGGGGGCTCTGTTTTATATTACTATATACTTATTAACTTCTTAATTTTCTAAAACCTTTAGAATATGAAATCTTTAATGGGCGCTCATTTGGGGAGGCCTACCTTCAGCAGTCAACGGCGACGGGCTGATTAATTGATGGATATAGAATATTATGAATGCTATGTTAACATAATGATTTCTTATGTTTACGCAAATGTTAGACATTAAAATCAAATTATTTCCTGACTTGATCTGATCTGATTGACTTCAAGACACTGCTCATTCTACGTAGATCGGACCGTCAATATTTAAATTTTAAAACCAAAATTGTATAATTGCAAAATGTAGGTAGTTTTGACTTTTCGGATGAACAACACATCAGTGCCCCGTGACCACTAAGACTGCAAAGTCTTTGAAACGTTGGGAGAAAATGAAAAATTAAAACTGAGAAGAATCCAATAAATAGTTTAATTTTAATGATACATTACCAATGTACTTTTGCCCTTTACACACCTATATTTCTATACTAAAATGAGCCAACAACGTAATTATTAGAAGAGGAACACGTAAGATGCTTTTAACTCACTCACGTCATACATTATTCAGAGTAAAACAGCACATTCGAGCGCAACTCGGCACTAACGTAAAACGCGGCGCACCGTCGCACCGGTAACAACCAAAAATAACAATTTACCAAACTGCTAACTCATATTTGACAAAGTTTCAACAATCACCCCGGTGTGCTAGTAACTTCGCCGTATGGGAGGCTGTCATTCTGTGTCAGTCCGTAGTACATATTTTACGTTTTTTACAAAAGTCAAATTGGTCTTGCTTTGCGGACTCAGAAAAATAATTATTTTATCTTGAATCTGAAAGTTAAGTAAACTAGAGATGTAAAGGTTACACCTCTGACCTTTAGGATCAAAACCGTAAAAATGTCTTGAAACAACATTCCACAAGTAAAAAAAAAAATATTTTATCAAAGAATCCCATGAGCCTTTTTTTATTTTATTTTTATCAAGCCTAACCTACGTTCTCTTGCTTAACAAAGTCTTCTTCGTCTAATTTCCCTTAATTTTCTTGAACTTGGAAGGCATTTAGAATCTCTTTCCATCTCTTTGTTAATCGTTTATATTTCCACATCTATTAAGATCAATTATATACAAAATAGAAAGAATTAACACCAATCTTTAGAAAAGCAGAACATCAAAGCCAAAACAAATAATAGACACAACTCATAAATCGACCTCACAAATAATTCACGTCATGATACATTTTGAATTATCCACACGCTCTACATTAATGTTACGAGCCCTTACACAGCTGTGGCTTGTAAATATTTAAAAGGAAGAATGCATCGCTTAGTTGCTATTTACGTGTATCGATCCGAACTATCGAGGTCACGCAATGTACAACGTCCTAATTTGCTTACAATGAGGTGTCGTCAAATGTGTGGTCTGAATGGGTTTATGTATTGGTTTTTGGATTACCATTTGGTTTGTTTGCATCCTGTTCTAATAAATGGGCTGATTTGTCGTTTTCAGTAAACTAATGATATCGACGATTAATTATAATAAAGTTATCGCTATTTTAGTTAAGTGGCAGCTAACTACAGCTTGGTGAAGTTCTAGATTCGATTCCTATTTTAGATATCAAATAATTTCAATTTCAATAAACAATATGATTCAAGTGGTTGATTGTTGTATGCCTTTTATTATTTTACATACTGTTTAGCCTCCAGTAATAATTTTAATGGAGTCATATATAAAAGTTGCCATACTTTTCTTTAGTATTCTGGGTGATACATACCTTTAAATTATCAATTTCTATATCTAGCAAACGTCCAAAGAAATCCTTTCCTTCTTAACCACCATCGCTGCAAACACTACCTAAATGTAAATTAACTTAATTGGCAACTTCAAACAAGTCGCCAAAAACAAACAAATGTTGTCCATAAAGTTGCCTTAATATTAATCCAGCTAAAACAACCTTCGGCGAAACGGCACTAAACTAGTATAGAAAGTTGACTGAAACACTAATAACTAACAAACAAATTAAATATAAATACTGTTAAACTTTTCCATGTTACATTGATTTTCACGGGACTGTTTGCACGATGTCACCTTTTTGTGTTGAGCTATCGCCTCCTCCCCTACCTTAGGGTGTAGAACGCTGGCGGGGTAACGGTACTGATGGGCAGAGGTCTAGATATACTGGTTACTGAAGTGGAGACCAGAACAAACAATTAGCGAAAGTTAAACATGGAACCATCCCGCATTCTAAACCGGGCAATCTCTCTCAGAGCCAAACCATAGAATATAACTGAAGTGGTGTAAATAATGTTATGTTAGCATAATATGAATTAGATGTTTTAGAATTTAGAGAATAGAACGTGTATTGCTGTAATTGGACTAGGTTTTCAATTTGTATTTACGTTTAACATCAAATTATTTTGGTATATTAAAACAGTGGACAGATCACCTCAAAAAGCAGGAGGTCGCTAGATGCAGGCCGTTTACAATAGGTCGATCTGGAAATCTTTGGAGGAGACCCATGTTCAGTGGTGGACATCCTGCGGCTGATGATGATGATGACGATTATGATGACTATGATGGTAACAAATAACAAAGTTGTTTTCCACACCGATTTTCTAAAAAACATTAGTTTCATCCCAGAGACAATATACAAGACGCCTCCCTAGAACCGTTAATGGCAACAGAAATAAAAAATGTATGGATATTATATATCTCAGCGTTACGAATTATCGGCGGTTATTAAAATCTTGTCTAAGGCCCCTACATTCATTAGATATCACAATGGGGGCCTTTAACTTCCAAATTTAATGCAATTAATGACCTCAAAATTTATTATTATACAAATAAAATATCCCAAGAAAATAATGAAGCAAGTGCAACCCAAGTCATTACAATCAACTGCAATAAAACAGTTTTTAAAGAAAGCGAACAAAGCCTGGCATTGTAATTGTTGGGTAGGCCAGATTTTATTCTGAATATTGACTTGATTTACAAGCTCATGCTACGCCCATTTCACGCGTTTCCACTGGGCAAAAATAATACACTTTGCATTTAGGTTCTGTTTCTTCAGGTGTTTCCAAATAACTTTAAGTGTAGAGGTTGCATCTTTGTTCAAATGCCAAATTACTTTTAATTTGAATTATGATTAGTCAAGTGAGAATGGAAAGAACGTATCTCGTATTCTCGATATTCTTATACGGTTAGGAATCATGGTCGATTAGCGCATCTGACCGGAAAAGATTGAGGCTTTTGAAATTTGGTGTTGGAGGAAAATATTGCGCATATCATGGACAGCAAGACGCACCAACAAGCCCATCATTGTCTAAATGAAAATCAAGACTAGGCTCTCCATAGAACGCTACCAACGAATCCAAATTAATTTTAGAGAAGACAGCCAGATAACTTCGATAAACTGCTGGTTGTAGGGAAAATAGACGGTAGAACACCACGTGGGAGATCACCCGCTGGTCTGATCAAATAAAAAGTATAACATGACTTCCCATAACCACTGCCGTGAGGAAAACCAAAGACAGGCGGGTTTGAAAACAGCTCGTCATCGACTCCGTCCGTCCGTCAAGAAGAAGAAAGAAGAATAAAAAAAGATAATTAGTCGGTGTCTACATGTTTTTGTTACTAATATTTAACTGCCAAAGAGCCCACGTCAACATTAGTCACTGATTTATAATTTTCTTAATGTTAATTTGCACTAAGAATTTATACTTTCATAACTCCTTAAATAAATAACATAAATACCACCAGAGTTGCTTGCTCGTTTCTACTAAACCGTGCCGTAGAACAATGGAACACCACCTCCCCACCGTGACAGTCACCAACAGTCACCACCTTGCGCCAGTGGTATTTAAAACATTTTCCATGAATATAATTGCCTTAACATTATAATCATTTTCGTTCCGCGCCATTCCCTATTTAGGTCAGTAGAAATGTTTATATTCGATTAGGCTGCATTTTAATAGTCATTTATTAACAGACGTTAAAAAAAGAGAAGGTTCTCAATTTGAATGTTCTTTTTATGTTTGGTACCTCAGAACTCTTGACTGGGTGAACCAATATTGACGATTTTTTTTTATTTGAAAGCTAATGCTTTCCGCCTGAGCCATATAAATTTAAAAAAAAAAATATTTGAATTCGATTTATGTTTTCGATGCGTGAATAAAAGTTTTTTTAAACATATAAAATATAGATCGGATGGCTCGGAGTGTTAACGCTGGCAACTGTTTAATTATATAATAATATGTATAAGGTACCTACATAAATGTATGTATTGTAAAACATGTAATCTTTTAAAGTTCTTAAATTGTATTCACCGTTTGGAAATGACTATTTCTTCTAAGATATACATGTGTCCTTTAGGATTTTTCCTAACACTACATTCTCACCTTTATAATAAAGCTCTTTAAGACTTTAAAATAAAACTGTTTTACAGATTTTATCGCGGTTTTTATATTTTAATTTTTTCACAACGAAGAAGATTTTGCAGCCTTCGTGTTCACGGGGTGTACTGAGTTATTGGTCATCCGCAAAGTCAAAGTAACAATATCTACCTACATTTTTCAATTATACAACTTCATAATTGTTTTTAGCTGTTGATTGTCCGATCCCTCTTTAAGACTCTTTAATAGAGAAATAAAACCTCTTAATAGTTTCCGCAAGGCTCTTTTACAAAAACCAAAAATCGGACATTGATCGAGCACCAAAACTCACACCTCAAAAACAACCCACCCATTGCATTATGCATGCCATTCCGAGATACAGAATCAATATGAGCAGTAAAAGGTTTTATATCTGAATACGGAACGATTCTTTCGAAAACGATTTTTCAATTACAAACCCCTTCAATCCACCCTACATTTAGAACCTGTTCACGTTTCATCGAGTACCTCTCGTACCGCTCATTTCCTACACTCTTGAACGAGGGTCGGCAACACCGCGCGAACCTACGTCAATCAACGGTTGATGTCTTCAGGTATTTGGTTTTTAAAGAGTTACGTGAAGGTGTGATTATTACCGACATTGGATGCCATATTGATGGTTAAAAATAAATAATAATTGGATAAGAAAGAGTTTGTTAATGAATGAGAACCTGAAGCTGGTATAAAATTAAAAATTAAGGTTCCCGTCTATTTAACATCTATGAATCAAAGAATCAGTAAAAAGTTTGTGATTGTATAATCAATAATATCAGCCTTATATTATTTATTCTACCATTACCGGGCTCGGACCTCCTCTACTACTGAACGGGATAAGGCCCTAGTCCATCCACCACACTGGCCTAGGGTGGATTGGTAGACTTCACACAAACTCAAAATTGTCACAAAGAACTTCTCAGGTATGCTGGTTTCCTCACGATGGTTTTCTTCACCGTTAAAGCAAGCGATAATTCACAAAGAATACACATATAATTTTAGAAAATCAAAAATGTATGCGCTTGGGGTTTGATCGTGTGGACTGTGGATATTCGTCTCGGCAGTCCGTTCTTCTCCCACCTAGGCTATCGCTACTATCATCGGCGAAATCACTTAAATAGTTTATAGTAGAATAAAAAAAATGTAGTTATGCATTAATTTGTCACATCGGTAATAAATCATCAAGAAACAACCACACAAATACACCAGAAAATGAACTAAAAGACGTAATAATAAACGTCTGATCGCGTGGCGTAAGAACAATGTGCCCAATTTTCTCCCAAGTGGAAGTAATAAGGTCCGATTAAACAATTAGGGTAAGTTTATTTAGTGATAATTGGTGTTCGATTGTCTGTCGAAGGGTGCGTGGCAATGAAAGTAACTTCCCAGATAATCAAACAGAACAGCTAAACATCCGATAGCAATTGCTTTTATTAGAGAAAAAGGATAGGTAGGCGCTAGATATAAATAGAAAGAAAGATTTATTATTGGGACAAAAATATTATAACATGTACAATAAAGAAGAGAAAAACAAAATATATAACGATATATAACACAATTATACTGATTGTGCCAATAATGGGAAACCTCATTCAGCTATTGCTGCAGTACCGGCCTAACTGATACTATGTTAATATGGTTTTATGATCTTTGAAGTGGGTTGTGATACAATATAGCGTCACACACATGTCACGCATTTACTCCCGACTTGCAAAGGCGCAACCAGGGCAACAACTTTTCGCCAAGTATGGTCCATCCTATGATGTGATAGGGGGCGAGCCTATCGCCATATCGGGCATAAATTTCAAACTCCGGGCTGATAATGAACAGAAAAACCCAAACATTACTGCCCGACCCGGGATTCGAACCCAGGACCTCAGAGCGCTGTTGTACCGCGCACGCCACACAACTATACCATAGAAGCAGGCGAATTGAATAGAATATCTCAATAGTTTACATAAGATTTCAGAGCTTCCCTCTGAATTCAATTTCTTGATCTAAGAATTTCGAATGTTACTTAATGGACTGTTAAGGACTTAAGACCCTCTCTGCTCAGTTTTGGGGAGCGCAGCGTGCGTTACTGGAGGAAAATCAAGACCATTGTGGCAACTGTAGGTACATAGTAATTGGCAATTCAAATGTTACAAACGAGATTTTATCTAACACATTTAATAATATATATTTTATACGCACCACATGTGTCTATTTACTTTAAAGAATATTGGAAATACCCGCAATAACAAGCATACATTATTATACGTATTTCACACACAAAATTATTTATAATTTTTCCCCCGTATACTATAATTATATGTTTAAGATATTTCGTTGACGATTCAACAAATCAACACAAATACGACAACAAACGTATATACAATTGTTTGGTTCTTATATATTTTATTTGATATAGCTACATAAATTTTGGCAATATCAATACAAGAAATACTAAATTCTAATATAGGAAGTTCATTTAATAAAATCTATACCTTTACACTATTGTTTCCCAAAGTGGTCCAGGTGGACTCCCAGGGGTCTACGTTGGTGTGACCAAAAATGAGGGTCTACTTGAATATTGGCTTGAGTAAATCTATCAATGTAAGCAGAATATTTTAAGAATCTCAGCGACTGTTACAAGTAAAACTTGCATATTCTGGGAAACATAATAGAAATTTAACTGCAGGAGGTCCACCGGAACCAGCAAAAAATTGAAAGCGGTCTATGATAAAAGTTCGGGAACTTCTGCTTTAGACTTTACTTAAAAGCTTTCCATTCCACAAATTAGAACACTATTCAAGGTTCGTGTTATTTCAGCCTACCTCTCATTAGATGGGGCGTAAAGATACACGTAGCAATTACGTTTCTTCGCCTAATGTAATGCGTAACTACGTCAAAACGTAAATTGGGCTAGTTTGTTGAATCGTTAGATAACCTGAGTGGTAGGGCTATAGAATGAGCGGTTATTTTTATAAATAATGAAAGTCCCGCTTTATATTTTCTCGGGATAAAAAGAAGCCTTCAGCACTTAGTAGTAATGTAGCTTCCTTTAAGTAAAAAAAATCAAAATCTGTTTAGTAGTTCCTGAGATTAGAGCGTTCGAATAAACAAACTCTTCAGCTTTATATATTAGTATAGATTATATATATGGATCACACTGATAACCTAGTGGAGTGTAGAGTACACAGACGGTTACTGGTTCGACCACAGCCTAACATATCGGCCATTTCAGTCATGATTTTTTTTACATGATCGTGTAAAGTGACCTCGCTTCACCTGGTGGTAAATGAAGTTGGATTAAGATAGAAAGACATTGACTAAATATATAAACAGGCTGATCCCTGAACGCGACACATTTTAAAAGGTTTTACACCTGGGGTACAGTGGTTGCTAACCAGGGCTATACAAATATCCTATCACCAGCTTAATAAAGGAAAATATTTTTCCATCTGACGGTTTGGCTTATATACTTTTGCAACAATATACCAGAAAAGATTCAACTCATTGTTTACGATTGGCTGCCTACCTGACGCCATTTCGCTTTGGGCAAATCTTCAAGCTACTAAAATGTGGCCTGATCCAGGATTCGAACCCTGTTCTTTCCTGTACTAAATCTACAATCTGCTGTTAATACGCGAAGGAGGCGAAATAAAATAAATTATACCAACAACATCTACCAATCACAATTAAAAGATAAGTTACAATTAATTGCATGTCATTCATTCGCGCAACTACGTAAAACAAAAAAAAACACAATACAGTTTTATTCGATAGTGTAGCTTTATTTATTACGTACTTTATTTGTGTTGTAATTTGTCGAATGAGTTATATAATTCGAAGTATGATTGCTATGTATTAAAATTCGGAATTCAATATTATATTGTTAACCACGTCTAGTCACAAAGCTCTAAAAAAAGTAGATATTATGAATGTCAATGCTGTAGAAAACGCAGTCATACTTCAAAAACCGGTTGAGTGATGTACTCTTTCTCTTTGCCGACCTGAAATTTAGAGTGCACAACACAAGAGAAAAGAATGCTCACCTTCCGGTATACAACACCTTGGCTGTGCCTTTAGCATTGCTTCTTTCTATGGGCGGCAGTTCCTGCTTACTATCAGGCGGACGGCTTGCTTATTCACTAAAGTGATAAAAACTTATAAAGGCCAATAGTCTTCAGGTGACTACCAACTTTCCTCGATGCCCCTGCAGTCGTTAAGCAAGAGGATTCCAGAATATTATTCATAAGTATCCCCCAGTGTTAATTGAAGGGATTGATAATAAAAAAATTGTTTACAGGATAAAAATAGCAACAAAATCTATCCCATCTACCGTCTTCCTAATGGCGCCAATATAACCAACGTGTGTTGCAAAGATAATTATAGAGCACCACTTACGAGGGATAATGGAAATGCCAAACCCGAACCCCACTACTCCGTGACCACTTCTATTTAACTTATCCACGTCTAACACGGATCGGGACGTTGCTAGGATTTTGTCGCTTCCAATTAATTTGTCCCATCTTTGTTTTGTCGGTGTGATTAACATTTGAAACGCATACCCGATTCGTAAACTTTACTGACAGTTAAATTCTAAACGAAATGGAATAGTAACACCAGTAATGAACGAAGTTTAGGAAAAAGTGACCGTTACTGTAGTAATTATTACGATTTGAGATAAATCACACACATCGTTTACATTCACTATTCACAGATTGATCAATAGAATTTCAAAACCGTGGTAGTCGTTTCACGAAGATGGAATATCTTGGGGTAGATTGTTTCTACAATCTACAATCTTAGTCGCGTCCTCCTATTAAATGTCATATAGCTATTCGCAAATAAAATGGGAATTTTTATTCATTGTACCGATAAATATTTCGTGGAGTGTAAAAATGTTATTTAAATTCCATTCAAAGCGGTCCACGGTCGTTAATCACCGGTGGCCTGTGACGGGCCGACTTTCTGACAACACAATGAAATCCTTGATACGGTGAGAGTATTTTAATGTTTTAAAGAGATTTTGTTGATTATATGTACGGCTAAGCCTAAATTAACCGAATGCAATAACTTTGAAGACCTAGTATAGGAATTTAATATAATAATAATAATAATATCAGCCCTGTATTATACTCTGTTGGGCACGAGCCTCCACGACTACTAAGAGGGATTAGGCCATAGTCCATCACGCTGGCCTAGTGCGGATTGGTAGACTTCACATACCTTCGAAATTCCTATAGAGAACTGCTCAGGTGTGCAGGTATCCTGACGATGTTTTCATTCACCGTTAAAGCAAGCGATAATTCACAAATAATACCCACATAATTTTAGGAAAGTCAGAAGTGTGTGCCCTTGGATTTTGAACCTGCGGAACATTCGTCTCGGCAGTCCGTTCCACAACCAACTAGGCTATCGCCGCTGTTTACTATAAGAATTTAGGGTAATATTAAAGGAGAGACTAAATTTTCCGTAACTTAAGAAAGATTTGCTTTACAGCCTATGATCAGTGAATATACCTATATTATATAATTTCCTACCTATAAGAAGATTTGTCTTAATATTGCGCCTTGTACGATCTAACATCTAATGTCGCTAGATGAAGAATTATACATGAAGTCCTCGGTGTCATTGCAGTTTATTTGCACATACCCTCAACCAAACGACTAAATAAATAGAGTTCTATAAAGATAAAGACAAATCTATCATTCTAAGAAACACGTCAAGCATACAAAAAAGATTTAAAAACGAACAATCTACAACAAAATACTTTATTTAAAAATAACATTCCAAAGCTAACAAAATTAAACCTAAAAACCATATAAAAATTCACTTATATAATGGAGAAAATAGTGTCATTATGAAAGTTAGACAATAGTCGACCGGATCTCGGCTTGTAATTTGAATATGACTAGCAATTACTTACTACGACCCCGAAACGGGTGCAATTCTGAACTTTAAAGGATAAGCTATGGAGAGATGATAACTATCTGATACGGGTTCATTGTAGCGTTCAAGGTACTTAGTGATTAGACTTATTAAAAATATTTGGATATGATCTTCGTTTTCATGCTGGTAATAATGTTATATCTTATTTATTTGTTTTGGATCATAATCATACTGACCAGTAGATTTCAGTACCGACGATATAATCTTACTATCATTAATGAAGTTGCTACGTATCAAAATCCGGAACTTCGCCTTTCATTCGAAAATATTTGCAATTACATGATTGTGATCATATGGAAAAAATTCAAATTTTGTATGGTTGTTTGTTTCTTAGTCACGACAGAACGGCTGAACGGATCTTGATGAAATTTGGCACAGGGGTAGATTTTATCTTAAAAAGTAGACGATAAAGTTTTATCGTGGAAAATCTATTACACGCAGGCAAAGACTCGAGCAAAAGTCAGTATGCAATATTATTGGCAAGGAATGTAGACCTAAAAATGTTACTGTAGGTACATTAAAATATCTTCTCTTTATATCCTTTGAAATAAAGATGGAATCTTACATCACCCTAAACCCAGCTTAAAGTACACAGGTATAAAGCCTAAAACCCTTGACATTCAAAGCAATGTATCAACAGAATTTATCCATCCCGTCCAAAAGGCATATCCCGCATCGAACCGCTAAAATTATTGTCCAAAACTTTGATAAAGCAACCGCAATGCGTCTACCATGTTAAAATCAGACGCGTGCTAAAGGTTGCCGGGGGAATAATTATGCAACTTAAACAATAAAAGGATGTCGACTAACGCTCGAGGGTGATTTCAAAAGGGATTGTTTTAGTGAAAATTTTCGGACTTTATGTAAAGGGCATTTTTAGTTGTATGTTAATTTTGACGCGATCGTGGGTTTGAGGGCGTGTTTTCAGTTTGATATAGTTAATTGTATGGTTGTTTTGGGTTATTATGTGGGACGTTTCGGTTTGCTTTAATAAGTATTATGACCTATTTAAACTTTAAAAATATCGTCAATATAGGTACTATGGTACACGAGCTTGTCTGTTTTGTAGGTGCCTATTCTCTATTTATGAGCAAGTCTTAATATAAGGACTAATTTCGTTTGGTTTAAAGCGTATTCTGACTATTTTTGTTCCGGAGTAATGAACTTTGAAATAAAGCGTTTTTCGGATTTTATTCCAGTTTTTTATATTATAATTTTGTCCCGACGTTTCGAAGACTTTGCAGCGTTCATGGTTAATGCGCTGACTGAAGACGTTTCAGACGACCAACAGTTCCTCTGAAAAGTCAAAGTTACAATATCTAACTACATTTAACAATTATACAAAATAAGTTTTATTACATAGTTTAACATTCGCGTAAACATAAGAAATCTGATACTGAGTAGAAAAACCCAAATACTACTCGGCCCTCCCCGGGAATCGAATCCAGGACCTCAAGCGCTGCCGTACGGCGCATGCAATACAACTACGCCACCGAAGCAGTCTAATATGTTTTGATATATAAAAATATATAATAATTTTCATACTTTACCCAACCAAAGATCATTATGAGAAAAATCCAAATTTAATTCCTCTGAATGTTTAGTTTTACATTCATTGGTTAACAATACAATGCTACTATATTGATATTTGAAATTCACAGAACCATAAATGGAAAGCATTAAAAACCAATCATTATATTACATCATCGAACAAGCTTCAACGTCGCTGAACATAATATAATACGAATTTAGCTTATTTAGCAAAAGTGGAATAGACTAATAAAATAAAAGTTAAAATGCATTGTATATTTTTTGTTTGTAGGCTTTAAGCAATATATGTAGATCTATTGGAAATACTTAAGAAATAAGAAGAAATTAAGTAAAAAAAAAAATTGATTTCTTCCTAATCTAATTTCGGTAACGGCAGCCAATCTCAAAGGAGATTAGCTACGTAAGATATTTATTATTAATTATAGAGCACAAGTGTGTGCGCAATACACAGGTGCAGTTTCTCACTCTGATAGACTGGTGAGATGGGAATCGCGCATTAATGATGCAACAAAACACGTAAAACAATTATATATTGTATTGTAATCTCACTGTACCTATATGAATTATATTAAGTATCTTAATTAATCGTGAAAACGTTGTAGAGTGTACAGTAATTTACTTTTGTGAAAATTTAGTTATTTGTCTGTACTTGTTTATTTTCCAAATAAAATGACCGGTGGGAGATCAGGCGCAGGACCAACGGCTTTACAATACCATAAACCAAAACCCCACTTCACTTGCCAGCGTGCAGTCATGTCAATTAGTCGTGCCAGTGTATACAACATCCCAAACATCACTGAATACAACATTCCAACCTCGACTCCACATACACATTAGTATAATAATAATATCAGCCCTGTATTATATACTTGCCCACTGCTGAGCACGGGCCTCCTCTACTACTGAGAGGGATTAGGCCTTAGTCCACCACGCTGGCCTAGTGCGGATTGGTAGACTTCACACACCTTCGAAATTCCTATAGACAACTTCTCAGATGTGCAGGTTTCCTCACGATGTTTTCCTTCACCGTTAAAGCGAACGATAAATTCACAAAGAATACACACATGCTTTTTTAGAAAAGTCAGAGGTGTGTGCCCTTAGGATTTGAACCTGCGGACATTCGTCTCGGCAGTCCGTTCCACACCCAACTAGGCTATTGCTACATAAGTATACTAATATGAAATTGTATTCCACTAGTATCAAATTAGACTTTATCGTTTCTGAGATTTCCAGATAAATTAGTGGAAGGTATTTCGCATTAGCAAATAGAGACGCTAACCCTTAATATGAGATTAATAAACAATCGAACATAATCAAATGGGGACGCGTTGAAGAACTTTAAAACGGGAATACTGTTTAATTAAATTCCGACGATTTATTCGCGACGTGGATTACAAAGCTTTAAACTATTACGCCAATCCGTTTCGAGAGGATCCTACAAATTATCCATTTTCGCGAAACAACGCACTATAAATTCGTATTTTATTAGTTACATTGAGAGTTGTACAAACGCCCGATGGGAATGTTTTGTTGTATCGCCGCGCTGCTATTTTTCGATGTACAATATTTTAAATAGCTCGATAGCGGGTGACGGCCCGTTTGTTTTATGGTATCGAATTCACGTTAATTTTAGACGTTTGTAACGTTAATTGTGGTGAGTAATAAATTAAATTAAATGTTAATGTAAATGTATAATAAATTTTCCAAAAAACAATACTATAATTTTAGTGTAGTGCACTTAGAGCACTCAGGGTTAAAAGAAACCAAGACACTAGAAAGCGGAGATGCAAAGTAACCATACGAAACTACTAAACGCTTGAATGTAAGCGATGATGAGGCTGGTGGCGATGAAGACAATTTTGTTAAGTTTCTGAAAATATTTCTTCTTCCATTTACGCGAATGTTGTACTGTGACAAAAATAATTTTAAGGATTTTGTCGCAATTTCAATTTACTTTTAACTTTCAAACGTTTCGAAGTTTCTAAAAAGATTAACATCGAAACAGAAGAAGCTACAACACTTTAAACGTTTTAGATAAGCAACTCCATGCTCGGTTAAAACAAAGATACCGTCAATAAACAATAAGAAAATTCCAATTTAAAAACTCCATGGCTTAAACGCCGCATCTCAGAGCAAAGGTTGGGACGCAATAAGGGGCGAGAGAGAGGGGTCGGGGGGCAGTCTTCATAAGAGGATTAAACACGGTAATAAGGTTTGCAGCCGACACACTTGGCTGGGTCAAGTAGGGCTTACTGGCCCGGTTGATGTTACCAAGTGTTTCAGAAACATTTCGAGCCTTTTATGTGGTTAGTTAAACTGAAAGTTTTGTTAGAGTGTTGTTTAAAGGTGTAAGTTGAGTGAGTTTGGAACGGTCAGTAACGCCTACGATGAATTAATTCCAGGGTTTGCTCTACGATGATTTGTTGGTTTTTAAAAGGTTGTTCGATATATATCGGGATTACACAGAACTTAGACGTCATTATCAATAAGGTTACAAAATATACTTAAAAGATAAATTACGAATTCAAATATGGTCCAGATGTCCAAATTTCCGATCTTACTACTTAAATGATTTGCGCACTAGTGAAAAAAGTCATCTTTTACGTGATGTAAATCAAACGAAATGATTTCGAGATCCACTAGTAATAGTTATATGCCGAGAATATATATTAAAGATCTAAATATGTATTTTAGAAGCAAAACATTGTAAATGTCTTTACAGGGCCCTGTAATTACCGCAATCCTTCGGAGCCTGATATTATCATCTTAACCGTTTTTGCAAATTGTTTTGTTAATTTTAAAAATGGAATCAAGTCATATAACTATTTATTGCTTTTTAGAATAACGTCTAAGATCATAATGGCCGTCTTCAATAAATGATCCCAATAACTTTTTTCGTTCTTTCCAAAACATTTACCAATCAGAAACATTTTTCATAGACTTATTTTAATTGGTCTATGGCTTAGTTGACCTCACGATAAAAAAAATGAGAGGATTTAATGCCTTGTACCTTCTTAGATCTGACTTTCGACACCGTCTCGTATCTGTCTTACTAATCAAACATTATAATTTAGGTATACGTGGACACTGCCTAGAAATATTTTATCTTCATAAATTAACGCAGTACGTGAAAATTTACTAACTGGCAAGTGATAGAACCCCCTTAAGCTTCAGAGTACTTCAAAGACCTATATTGGCTACTACGCGTTTCCTCATCTACATAAATTCTATGTGTAATTTAAAATCCCAGAAGTGTTCAATTCTCACTTGCGGTGATAATACCGTCCCTCGTACATATTCGTGATTGGGCTCAAATATATGCAGAAAATGCCCCTATAAAAGTAATAATTGGCCTTCCCCGAATGCCCTCACACCTACCACTTTGCCTCCCCGAAGTTAAGTTCTTAGAGCCCATGTATGATAACCTAATACCTCAAATTGCTCAAGAATAATTAAAGATCTTGAACTTCTTATAGTAGTAGAACTGGCAGTGAGACATGTAAAATTGTTTTATTGATATTTATTTTGATCGAAACTTACACACTTTTATTTTGCATTCACGTTTCAAATAATTTATTATAAAGTATTATTTTCAAGAAGAAAAGTATGGGGTTTCATTTAGTTATGTACTGTCATTATAACCCTGTATGTTACGGAAAAAAAATTACTGCCAATTTTTCTGAATCTCTTAATAAACCATGTGAAAGGAGGCTTAAATACTAATTAATTCGTCATGTACTACACGTATGTATGTATTTTTATAGTGGATAAGTTTAACTACATTTTGTTTTGAGGAAATAAAATCTATTATTCAAAGTACAGTGCAGTCCACATATACTAATTGAGAGAGAAATCTCTCTACGGTCAACAATACAAGGCTTGTCTGTTTTGACTAAATGTACTCACGTTTTAGACGTTCCGGAATGCGCTTCTCTGAAACAAGATATTGGGACATACACGGTGTTATCCATTGTCAAACAGAATATATTTGATATCCTACCATATAACGTCGCTGTCAATCTATTACAAATTGATGCCTATCATAAAACTGTTTTTTTCCTACTATCAAAGATGGATGTAAGTCGGCATAAAAGATAGGGGTAAATGTTAAATTACAGCAGATAGTAATCTATGGACAAATGTAATTCCTCAACTTGATAACGTATATTCAAGAAACACCACGAAATCCTCAATAAAATTTGAACCGGGAGTGTGATACTGTTTTTTTTTTTCAACAACTACAGTCTTGAGTAATTTGTCTTATTGTAATAGAGTAAACAGTGACTACGCCATACGGTAAACAACAGTTAAATAATCAAAATCGATTAATTGAAATTGATACAGATCGAACATTGTTGCGCCATTGGCTGTCTCAAAGAAAACCGAAATAAACAGTACACAACAATAGTCACCTTTGACAATTGAGATATGAGATTTCGGAAACGAAAAATTCCTCTTCATATCCCCCTTGTCTTTCGAAGTAGACGTCGTATCATCAAGGTGTTCATGAGTGATATAATTCACCCATCACCATACTCTGATCCGCTGTAAAAAAAATATTTTCCTATCTTAATTTCTACTACATAAAGATTTTCATTTCAAAAGAGAGCGGAAGAACTCACAAACCATTTCATCTCCATGACAAGTAAAAACAAATAGTAATTTAGCTCAAACACAACAGGATATAAATTCTGTATATCAGCTTTGCGTTTCCAAGTCGAGCTCGAAGTGCGGCTTGGCCGGCGGTCAACTCGTTACCGGGCCCCTGAGACTGGAATGTTGAGCTGCGCCGATGTCCAGTGAGTAAATAAATACGCAGAAGGGTTAACAGGTTAAACATAACACAATATCTTATGCCTCAGGGTGTCGGATGTGTAGCAGTGCAATGATTGATGTTAAAAAGTGTAGTCACGGCATGTAAACTGCACTCGGCTTTCAAAAACGACACATTATCGCACCAATAGATAACTTATTATTATAACAATAACAATATAACACGTAAAAGTAGTAAAGCATGTCTTCATTTTTCATAGTACCTATCATGATTATCATCATCAGCCCTGTATTATATGAACACGGGTCTCCTCTACTACTGAGAGGGATTAGGCCTTAGTCCACCACGTTGGCCTAATGCGGATTGGTAGTGGATGGTTTGATAATATCACATTGAACATTTTATAGAATATGCGTTAGACGGCAAACTTCAATCGAAACTAAGTCAAATTGTGATAATTAGCTCAACTCTAGCGTGCCAGTAGAAGACAGTTTGTCACGCATCTATCCCACCACGCGTTGCTTAGTGATTCTAATTCGGGTAATGTAAGTCCTAAAAATGGACAGTCATTACACTCGGGCGCGCAGCTCGTTTGTTACATCACAAATTCCTTAATAAGTTTCACGGGGAATTCACTGTTAGATACCGTAACGGCCTAGTAAACCAAAGCGGATAAGTCAGGATGAGGAACTGCCTTCTTAAAAACTTGAAGGAAAACCCTGAGTACTGCAAACCAATAACTACGGTCACTATCGATCGCCTTTGGCCTAGAGATGCAGATTGCAGTTTGACTGGCTAATAGCTTACAATTTAATTATCTCCACTATGAATAAATACATATCTAATCAGTCACGCAGCATAAATATCTATATAGCATTAATCAGTCTACTTGACCAGGGAAGAACCACTGGCCCAGTTTTTGATATACTGACAACCTTATCAATAATATTTGTCCTATCTGCGTAAAGCCAGTCTATTAATATCATAATCTTTGCGCCCTCAGTGATGGGAAGCCGCGACGCGACGTACTCTACTCTGGACTTAATGGCGGCGAGTCGTTGCTTTATTTTGTTAAATTAATGTTCACTGCGTCAATGTATTATTCTTATGAACTCTTTTTATAATTATTTAGGAGTATAATTAATTAAAAAGTATCTTATACTAAGTAGGACTGTAGGGAGACTGACGAAACTAAAAAATACTTGTGGAATCTTAGAACTGCTTAATTAGTTATACATTTTTTTTTCAATTAGTTGATAATTTCGAAGAGCTTATAGTAGTAGAAGAGCATATAGTAGAAGAGCTTATAGTTATAATGGACATTCATAAAACCTTTGATTGACTGAATCCTACATTCAATTAATGTCACCGACCAATGACATGTTAAACTTCAGTTGGGGTTGCTTTTTTATATGGTCTCTTCCCTACACTTAATCGTAAGCGGAATGGGCTCCAGAGTTTTGACTGACGAGAGATGATCACCCCTCGACAGTCAAAACAAAAATGCCGGCCTACTTGAAACCGGATTATTAATACTTGCTGACGTTTTCTAATCGTGATGTTTACCGAAATATGATTTTGTTATACCTCTGCCTATCCCATAAAATGGAAAAGGTTTGATTATACGCATGTTGGTTACCATCAGATGGGTAATCAAGTTTTTATGCAGTTGTACCAAATGTCATAATAAAACCCGAAGTTTATGTTATCATCTCCATTATGCTTTATAGAGATATTCTAGGAATATAACCCGCTGGGATAAGCATAATCAATACAAAACAATAGCTATAATAACTTGATACTCGGAGTTATTGGGTCCCGCGGGAATTTCTGTAAACCACCGTCTCTAATGACTTTTAATGTGTTTAACATAGTAATTATGGTAAATTTATTAAAATCAGGGAATATGTTAGTGACATACTTATAGTAACAAATAATCATTACAATTAAATTATATAGATGACTGTCTCGGTGGCGTAGTATTGCATGCGCGGTACGGAAGGGCTCTGAGGTCCTGGGTTCGAATCCCCTGGTAAAGTGATATTTGGGATTTTCTGCTCAGTATCAGCCCGGAGTCTGGAATTTGTGCCCGATGTAGCGATAGGCTCGCCCCCTATCACATCATGGGACGGAACACACTTGGTGAAAAGTGCCCTGTTTGCGCCTCTGCCCCGCTTCGGGGATAAATGCATGATGTGTGTTTGTTTGTTTTGATTTCTACTATTAATAAGTTTTTAATACCAAGAAAATGGCATTAGGCTTATCTTTATATAGAACCTAACATATTACATCGGCAATATATAAATCGCTGCGTACAATATACATTTTACTATCACCATTTAAAAACTGACAAGTGCTGTAAACAATTGAAACACAGCGATGTGAACGCGAAACACTGACGCGTCATTTTATTTTGGTAAATGAAAGCCCTACGAATTTAGAACAAAATCGAAGCAATCTATTCCAAGCTTCATGAGTTTAGAACACAAACATAAAAAGTGCATACAGGTACTTAAATAGGTCTATTATTATCCCCACTACTTTTCTTAAAATTCCTATGGATTTAATGAAGCACATGGCTCGTAATAATAATCATCATCATCAGCCCTGTATTATATACTGTCCCACTGCTGGGTACCGGCCTCGTCTACTACTGAAGAATTAGGTTTTAGACCACACTGGCCTAGTGCGGATTGGTAGACTTCACACACCCTCAAAATTCCTATAGAGAACTTCTCAGGTGTGCAGGTTTCCTCACAATGTTTTCCTTTATCGTTAAAGTAAGCGCTTATTCGCAAAGTATAAACACATAACTCCAGAAAGGTCAGAGATGCGTTTGGTTTTGAACCTGCGGACATTCGTCTCGGCAGTCCGTTCCCGACTAGGCTATCACCGCATCATCCGTATCCGTCCGTAATTACTTGGAATCAAGTAATCAACTTAATTGTTTAATCGCTCTAGTAATACCAGAAATAAATTTATCTTAGATATAACTATAATGATATCTCCAAAAAATATTTCGAAGATATGTGAAGTCAGCTAACCCGCACTATCCCAGCGTGGTGGACTAAAACCTGACTATTTCAATAGTAGAAGAGGCTCATTCACTACAATAGGCAGTATATAATACAGGCTTGGTTATTTTATTTTATTTATTGAGGATTACCAAAAGAATTTACAATGTTACATACAAAAAAAAAATCATCTGGACTAATTGCAATTCTAATAACAGGCAACCACAACATGCGCTAGGTTAAAAAAAATTAAACATATTATATTATATGTATAGTGAGAATTACTTTCACCTTCGTTGGTGTAGTTGTATTTCGCACGCGGTACATAGTACAACTATAGCGCTGATGTCTTCGGATATTGAGTTTGTCTTCTCAGTATCAGCCTGGAGACTGGAATTGCGCCCCAAAGATGTCAATAGGCTTGCCCCTTATTACATGACACTTAACTGGCGAAATTTCAATGTGTCACATATCTGTCTACCCTAAGAGAGAAAAACATGATGTATGAAATAATAATAGATCGAAAAAGCCCCTTGCAAAATAAGTACCACAGAAGTAAAACCCTTTATCTACAGTGTTACAAGCCATAATTTATCATAATAACTTTTACAGAACAAACAGTTATTTACGATAACTCATTCCTATGCGGAAAATAATTAAAAATGAATACAGTCTTTTACGAGAATTTAATATTATGTTAATGGACTTTATCTTTGTTACTTTAAAACGGGATAATGTGCGAGTTGCTTCATTTACAGGGAATGCTGGTGGAAATTCAAAGCTTAATGGTTGACGCAGACTTCTATATAATAATATAATCATCAATATCTATATAACGGCAGACATGGTGTATTTTCGTTATCGTCTTCCATAGCTTGTTCCTACTAAATATCGTGGGAGTATGTAAGGATATGTCGGATCACAATAACCGAAGTCAGATTTTAGTAGTTGTAGTTTTTGTATCAAAACAATTGTAATTCCAACAAACTACTACGGAACGCGAGACAGTCTCCACGAACTCACAGCACTAGTCTCTAATAATATTATTCGATCACTTGATCTAAATCAGCTGAATTGCTATCTTTTCATAGGCTTGTCATTCTCTTTGACTGCTAACTTTTCGGCCTTCTTGATGTCGTCTGACATCCTCATTGCGCTGTGTAGTGAAGATTCTGTCAAATGCCATAAGATGGTGTTGGCGTCCCATTTAAAAAATCAACCCGATGACGACATATAGATATTATTTAACAAAGTTCCCTTTTCTTTCTTTCTGTTTGATTAATTTAGTTGCGGGATAATGATAAATTAGTTTTCCCTGAGAGAGAGAGTTACAGTTGTAGTGGTGTGTGTGAAGGCGGGATAGTCTCTTTTCTGTCTTTCTGTATGTTATCGATTTTCTCAAATCTACTGAACGGATTTTAATGAAATTTGGTATGGAGATAGTTTAAGACCCTGGGAAGGTAATAGGTTTCTTTCTATCCCGGGAAAATATATAGCGGAATTTTTAACGGAAATTCGTTCACGCGGGCGAAGCAATATTTTAAAGAAATATTTTACGCCTAAAATATTAAATATTATAAAGGTGTCACAGCATATTCTATATTATTTACAACTATAAATTTGTGTTGTTTTTTATGTACTTTTTAAAGTAATATTTTTTACAAATTATTACCTCTAACATATTCAAATAAATGAGCATGCGGATTCGAAATTCCAAGTGCAACGCAGTTAAAACCATATAAAAAACATTAGAATACTCTATGTATAGGTACGTAATATAGTATACTGTTTTCTGTGGTAAATGTCTGAATCTTATTACATATCAAATATTTATTATTTTGGTGCGTAGAAATACAACACCGTAAAAGTCTGCGTTAACCTTTATGCGTATAAATTCGTTTTTATTTGTCTGTTGGTATAACGATTTTTAAAAACAGATTTTAAGGTGGTAGCTCAAGGTCCATTTTGTTTCGGCAAGTGGGTCTAGTTAGTGATTAGTTCTCGCAGTTGAAAGAAAAATGTAAAAATAATTAATAATCATGGATATTTCTGCCTTTAAAATTTCGTCATATTAAATTTTAAAGGCCGAAATATCCATGATTATTAATTATTTTACGTTTTTCTTTCAACTGCGAGAACTAATCACTAACTAGACGTGAATTTAAATTCTTTACTTGCCAATACTTGTTTAGTTACCCAGATTAAAGCCGAAACAAAATGTATGAAAATGGACCTTGAGCTACCACCTTAAATAAATTTATTTTGTTTTTGACTGTCTCGGTGGCGTATTTGTACTGCATGCTTATTACAACAGCGCTCTGAAGTCCTTGGTTCGAATCTCAGTTCAGGCAAAGTGATATTTGCGTTTTTCTGCTCAGTATCAGCTCGTGGTCTGGAATTTATACCCGATATGGCGATAGGCTCGCCCCCTATCACATCATAGGACGGAACACACTTGGCGAAAAGTGCTCTGTTGGCGCCTCTTCATACCCTTCCGGGGATAAATGCGTGATTTAGTGTGAGCGTGTATTTTGTTTTTTAAAACACTTTAAAATATTGAATACTTTTATAAGTAAGTGTCATGAGAAAATTGTAAAACCTTTACCAAACTACTAAACAGTCTAATTACCTCAATCGTGGTAGGGATAATATTAGGCCTGACACGAGAGCTCTTCCCGAGGGAAACGATGACACTTTGGCTAATGGCTTCCACCCGTTATTCCTATCGTAATGTACTTAAACACTCACCGAGGTTACAATACCTATAAGTTAAACTGTTTGTATTAAAATGATGCTATTACCAATTATTCGTGAGCTATAAGCATATTATAAACCTTTGAAATAGTAAAAAAAATACATTTTTGTTTATCCTTTAAATAACTCACCGAGGTTACAATACCTACAAGTTAAACTCCATGAATTAAAATGATGTTATTACCACAAATTTGTTCGTGTGTTATATGCATATAAAAACTCTAACAAGTAAAAAAAATACAAAGTCTGTTTATCCTTAACGTATATTATAAGTACCTAGTAATATTTTGACTTAGGGGCCTTTCAAGTATTACGTAACGCAGTTTGGAGGAAGAGGGAGTCTTGAAAAACGTTACGATGCCTTACGGCTCTCGTACAAAGCGTAATGTTTTTTTTTTTTATTTTAAAACAACAAAGGTATTTTAGCGACTTACCGGTATTTTGCGTAACATAATTGTGAATATTACAAAAAAATTACACTTTAGAGTTACATAACTTTTGGAGGGGTGGCGGGGGCTACAGGAAAACGTTACGGAACGTTACATGGGGGTGTGGGGGGTCAAAAATCTTAAAAAAATGCGTTACGTAATACTTGAACGGCCCCTTAAATATTGTTGTGTCGGGAAACCTAGCCCTGGACTGGAGGGATTATAATATGTCTTACAATTCCTATAAAAATATGTGTAACTTTATTTCTATTTGACGAAAATCGAAACACCGAACACTACCTTAAACAGGTCCCTCACCTAACCTTACATACTATATGAGTTTATCCCAAGCTTTATTAAAATCTCAAGTTTGATGGAGTAGTTCGCTTTTAATGACACTGAAACGTAAACCTTTTCATTACGTCGCTTCATACATACCTTCAGGCAAGCGGCTTGGATAATTTATTCATAGATCTAAAAGTTTTGGAAGAGAATTTACTTTCCGGCAGGCCTGCGAAGAACGTACGTTATTTCAATAAATTCTGATTACTGCCGTCTGTGCACGCGCTTCAAGAATCATTGGTGAGTTACCATTACACGAATCGCTATGGTAGAGATCTCGAAGTGTCCTTACAGAGACCTTTTATCTCTAACCGCCATTTTCTAACTGCAATGCCAGGACCACAACGAAGCTGTTGTTTAACAAATCTGTAAACAGCCCCGGATCTTTTTTTCGAGGTGGGGCAAAATCTGTAATACCGGCCCCGCCCTACCTATTTTTTTTACTTTTATCATCATCATCATTTCGCGTACTGCGGAAAATTATTTAAGTGTTTAATATCCTTGACATCTCAGTAGTCAAAGATGCATTAATGATGCGATGTGTATTCTTCTGCCAAGTTTGAATTTGCTGCCCTAAACCATGGCCAACAGGGGCTATACCCCCCCCCCCCCCCAAGATCCGAGGCTGTCCGTAAACCTTCCTTTGTAAAACATTCGCTGCCTAGTACTGCCCCTTCTAGAAAACTAAACAGACAATCTCGGACCGGCCTCAATTATTCACTATAAAATTAGGAGTAATTGACTGATCCAAGCCCGGGCAATCTAGATAAAAGCCGCAACTTGGTGATACTGCCCATGAACGGTTGGAGATCGTCTGCGGCCCGCTTGAAATATGAATAGTCTGACCGTGTAGACTAGGGGTAACTGCGGGTTTGTTCTTGAAGGTGGTGGAATTTTGGATTATTTTTTTAGGATATTTACATCTAGTGAGATAGCGACAATCGTACAAGTTGTTAAACATGCTGTACTAGACGCCTATGTACATAGATGTTTCACGTTCCAGGATTAGCCTGTGTATATCCAATTTTAAACAGGCCGGCATAATTATGTTGACTAGCGAGGGGTATACTACTTTACACATTTCTTTAGCCTACATTTTATTTATAAATATTGGAACTTAATCTTCGATAAATCAGAGAGCTGTTTCAAGACAAACAACGAATGTATACTGATAGAAGGTGTCTCATAGGTGAGTAGGTACCACCAATGTTTATTTCTGCCTCCAAGCAGTAGTGTGTAGTCACTGTCGTGTTCCGGTTAGAAGGACATTGTAGCCAGTGTAACTACTAGACATACTAAGACTTAACATCTCACGTCTTAGCCTGGCGAGCGCAGTGGAATACCAAACAATACTTTGTAATTCAAGGTGTTGGATGGTGTTTCTATTTTTTATAGGCGGTCATATCGCTTACCATAAGACGACCAGCAAGCTTGTCTCGCCATTAAAGCAACCATCATCATCAGCCGCAGGATGTCCACTGCTGAACATGGGCCATTAAAACAATGATAATAATAATGTATTCGTATTTTCTTTACCATTCCAATAACTATCACAGCCCTAGAATATTCAAGTAACAAACATGACTGGTTGATATTTTCTGAACATACAGAAACGAAGGCTGAATGTTTACCATAAATTATGTAGGAGAGGATAAAAAGTTACGTCCCTGCGTAAATATAATACGTTAATGAAAAACTTTATTTGCCATCCGTAGGGTCAAACGGGCCCGGGTAGCTTTTATGTATTACAATGATTTTTCTTTTACATATGAAAACGTTTATTGAAATTAAAGGGAATGAAATGTTATGACCATTTGGGGTAATGTTTGTGGGACATTGAGAGATGGGTTCCCGAAATGGAAATAATTAACTAAATAGTTTAGTGGAAGTACAAATATACTTTGAAGTACTGGATTCCATGCCATAGCTTTCATTTTTTACTTATCTTTAACAATTGCAATTATTTAGCAACTTAAAAAAAGGTCACAAACAGAAATGAGTTTTTCGACGACACCCACAAATTATCAATTTTGGAATAGGTCATTGATTTATTAAGATAGCAATATGAATAATATCTTAAACTTTAATTCCAGAATTTCGAAGACTTGAATTTTAAACTGAAAACCTAAATACTTTTTTTGATATTTCACACTCTGCAACATGTAATTTTAAAGAATCTAAACACAACAACTGCTACACGTCAAACCTTTAAAACAATTTTCGAACCCAAGGGAATACAGTACAGCTCCGAAACCCTCAAATAAATATCCATTAAAGAAGCGTTTAAATTCGTATTCATCAAAGGCGTCGCTTTTAAATAAGCATCAGAAACACGTCCTCAATCCTTTAGGGACTTATCAATCTTCCAAGCAGGCATTAGGCGGCGACACATCAAGCCTGCATCAATCACGCGATCAGGAAAAATGTTTTTAGAAAACATAAGGTGGAGGGACGGTAAGCGAGACTCGATGTTCTGACGTTAGGGCTTGTATATGAGATCGTGATAAAATTTATTAAAACCATTCAAAAGTCAACAAAAATGTTATAAGTGATTGGTATATCTCAGCTGCGATGCAAAATTTGCAATTGATTCCTATTAACTCACAAATTGAACTTGTATTTCGTTAAATGCATAGCTTATCTCAATTCACATTATATCATCTTTCACCCATCGACTAACAATTGAGAACAACCAATACAATTTGAGTATAGATCATTCATCAAAAGCCAGTCCAAGACTTGAATCTAATACAAATTAACCGCAAATCAAAAATCTCTTGCGGAACCCAAACAGCATACCTATATGAGATGACAGATAGAATAGGTAATTTGTCGTCGCATGCGATCGCGTTCCATTTCATAGATGTTATGGATTATAGGAACAAACATCGTGAATGGTTTAGTTTGTTCAATTAAATGGAATATATTTTATCGGCGCAAAATAGGTTTTACGTCAAACATCACTCTCACGATCGAAATGTTGATGTTACTTACAACAGTTTTTGTTTAAATTACTTAGAATAGATTTTTTATTTGCATATTTATAATTTTATATCAGTATTTTCACTTTTCGTGAATCAGTCTCATGGGATTCCTTAGAATGTTTGAGATCGCATGTAAACATCTAGTGTTTAGATAGATGACAAATATTATAAATGAATCCCTCCTAGCCAAATTTCGGCCACAGTGGACAATCTCAACGGAGATCAACCAGGAGATATAATAGCGCACAAGTGTATGCGCAATACAGATGCACTATCTGTTCCTTCACTCTCATGGTCCGGTGAGACGGCAATCATAACCGAAGAGAAATCAGGCGCAGGACCAATGGCTTTAAATATTCTAATTATAATTTTAAAAAAATCACAGCAAACTATCATTCACCAGATATTAAAATAAGCCAATGACATAACTTTTAAAATTTATTGAAAGTTAAATTGACCTCTATTTACATTGTCGATAGGCACTAAATCCCTGTTTATCGTTAATGCACGTTATGTATTGCACTTTAACATTATAATCGCTATAATGGCATATATCCTAACATTTAATTTGCGGTTAAAATTCGCGCATTACGTTCATAATTCAGGACTTGTGTAATAATGTAACCATTTGAGTTTAATTTATTTATTAATGTACCGAGTGTTTCGCAAATTCTGATTATGTTAATTGGTTAAGTAATTATGTATCGACTTTTGGTTGATAATCAAAGCCTAACAAAATGATACTCGAAAGCAATTTCCGTAATGGCGTCTTACTTCCAGCTGATTTCCAGAACTCCACTGATTCCCTTTACAACATATGTATTAGCGGATATTGTACCAATTTCAACCATAGTTTATGACATGATTTCACAACTGACAGACTTTTTTAAAATTTCTATTTCATAAGATACTAAAGGAGACGCTCTGTTCACTCTACATTACTTTAGCCTTACGTATTCCTCTTCAAATAATAAAAAAAAATCCCCTTCAAAAATTGTAACTAAAAACCCTCTTAACCATTATTACAAAACTAACATTATTATCAATCTAAAATACGTTAAAATTCAATCAAAATAGATGTACTAACAAAACATCTGTCAGAGTACACAAAATAGAACTCAATTAATAGAGTACCTTGAAGGTACACCAGCCACTTGATTAAGAGAATGTAAATAATTTGTCAGGGATTGGTGCGAGGAGGAAGCTGTCAGCGGTACGTCAAGGCGTTTTTTTTACCAGTAATTCACAACTTTCTTCGGGCAGTTGGTGTCCGTTAACTAGATAAATGGAATATTTTTGAGACAAGATTAACTTCAGGAAAGAAAATATAACTTTACCGTATAGTCCATTAATTTCACTGTTGTATTGAACAACAGTTAAATAATAATTCTACAGGAATTGCTATTTCACAACAATATACAATGATATTTATCGGATACAATTAGATTAATGTACGATATACAAACATATACCAGACTTGCAGATGTTTTTTGTAATTTTATAATCAATGAACGACTACATTGTCTAATTTTAATCAACTTTTTCAATACGAGCACGGAAAAATGACCCCACTACACCTGATGGTAAGTGGAATTGGGGGTTTATAGAATGTCGACTGACGAGCGATGATTACCCCTCGGCAGTCGACACAATTATGCCGGCATTTTGGAACCGCATATACACAAGCTGATCCCAGAACGCGACACACTTACGTGAGCCACAATGGCAAGTTTTAACCTTGTGTACAGTGGTCGCTATCCGGGCGATATAAAATATCCTACCAGCTATCAATTTGCTAATCTTTCTCGCCTATCTCTCATATCTTAAAATCTAACCTCAATGAATTTTCAGTACCTCGAAATATAGCGTTAGAATCGGATTAAACGGTGTTTAGTTAAAACCGATGAAAGGCTAAATTCACTGATTATTCGCGATCATCTTCAACTAAGCGCTTCGATGTACTTCGCTCAATTACACACTACATATTTATGTTGAAATTTGAACCTTTGACTTTGAAGTCGATAATTTGGTACTTTAATTACAGTGTTCTAAATTAACATTCAGTTCGTCTTTACGTTAGTGTACACTTGTACAGGGTTCTTTTGACATCGCATTACTAAACCACATACTTATCTACTTGGAAATAACACTACTTGTTCCTTGAGCCGTAGATTTAAAATAAAAAAGTGTAAGTTAAGAACAAAATAAATATTATTAAAAAGTAATTTTATTTTTACGCGCCCTAATGCCACTACTACTAATCTAAGAGAATTCGTTGCAGTGGCAACATCATACTTTCAGTCAGAAATACACTCCCTCATACGCTATATTCTCATTAAACTACAAAACGATCAAAGAATCACAAAACTTAAACCAGGATCATTGGTGAAAATATTCGGTATTAATGGATGATTTTTGACACAAAGTCAACAAAGGTGAAGACGATTATATGGTTTCATTTAGTAACACTATGTCAAAATGACCTTGTATAAAAATAAATAACGTTCTCAGAGTGATTCCTGTAGGAGTTGCGAGGCGTAAAATCAGCAAATGAGATACTGGAATCCCCCGGCTTAGTTACTGCAAGGGCCTGGAGGAAAGCAGGGATATCTGGGTAAGGAAGTGTGAAGGAAAGAAAAGGAACCCTTCGAGGCCTAGATAAGCCTCGATGTGTAGTTACAACCAAGATGTATACACATGCCTAGAGCCACGCTAAATGGCTCCCCGTGCATAACCATGCACTCGGTGAAAATACTGAGCGCACAAGATACTAGTGCACTCAGACTTAGCCAAATCAGTCCTATGATATCCTATCGGGAATTAATGTATTCCCGGACAATTGTGTGTATTTGCATATGAATTTTAAATTAACTTGCTTGTAATGGAAATTGAACCCAAAACCTGACGATTTACAGCCCTAAAAAGATGCCACTACATCAATGTTTATTTATTATTATCCGCTTGGTCCGCTCATATCCGCGCAGTAATCGGCTTGTTATTTCACCGATTTGAATCAATGAACGGATTCATATTTTAAACATGATAATATATAAAATGTTCAATGTAGTGCATATTTCATAAAAGCTTTAATAAAATCATGACCATTTTCACAGACCTTTTGCTTTAATCGTCTCCTAATCAGTCCTATCATTACAAGGTAGAAGGCATCTATCAATTCGCCTAATATTAGATATACTTAAACCCCCATATTCATAAACATTATTTCTCTAAGGATGGAGCATTGTTGTGATAACAAGCTTGTTTCTCAGTGCTGACGGCATGGCAGCCTTCGCAGTGCGTAGACATAGGGCCGTTGTGATTGGCTAATATGAAAATACAACTTTAATCTAGTTGGTGGTCAGATAAACAAACCTGAGAAACAGACTTGTTTTCACAGCAATGCTCCATCCTTAGATAAATAACGCTTATGAATACGGGCGAAAGTTATTAAGAGTTTTAGAGATAAAATAAATTTATGAAAATACGATAACTGTAGAACACTGAAAAAATGTTTAATAATTTGCTAAATACAATTTTAACGCGATTTTTATATTATTATTTGAAATAAAATTAAAATTCTTCTGTCTTTTACCTTACATACAAACAAATCAATATCATACCTTTATTAATACCAATATCCAAAAACAAATAGGTATTCCGAGGACTAAGACGAATGGTATAAAAAAAGCCAAACCATATCCCGGCAAGCAATTAATTCGTATAAAGTGATGGTCCGGGATAATGCCTGATGACAAATCGCCTGGAGCGACAGGGGTCGACCCTGGGGGCCCGTCTTAACACAGCGTAATTTATTTAGATAACCCTTTGAAATTAAGGTGCGTCGGAGACAGATTTCGTTCGGTTTTATTTCTTGAAGAATTAAGATGTTTTTGAGTTAGCTTGCGTTTTTACGAGCACTGCAAAATGACCTCACTGTACCTGATGGTAATTGTAATGCAGTCCGAATATAGTGTTTATTGACGGGACATATTCCTCGCCAGTAGACACCATTATGCAGGTCTGATTGATTTTTCACTGTAAAATGTAGTCTAAAAGGCGTACGTTTAGTGCCTAATAAATTAATTTAGACAACAAAAAGATCTGTTGATCATATAATGCATTCAGCTATTTCATCTTTTACTTTGACATCAAAATTTTTACTTCGTCACTGTCTAATACTCCCTAATGAATGATTTTCCAAATAGTCTCCTACACCATTACCTTTCATCATCTGCCATACAATTATAATTATTAAATTCATAAACCAAAACAAAAATACTTAATTACGCGAATCACCCATAAGAGCCGAGACAATGGCCATTTTTAAATCAAACAAAGCTGCTCAACAAAAAGAGTAACACTTAATGCGGCGTCCATCCGGCCTCACAAACACGGCCGCTTCCGCATCCGGTTCGGAACTTACGCGATCACGTGCTCGGAAATGGAATTTTAAATCCGCACGTTGCGCTTAACGCCAGCCGCGGCCTACTCGCGCGAGAGAATACGGACACACCGAGCGCAACGCAAATAGTGATATTACATACCTAACATCACGCATTTATCCCCGAAGGGGTATGCAGAGGCGCAACTAGGGCACCCACTTTTCGCCAAGTATGTTCCGTCCCATGATGTGATAGGGGGCGAGCCTATCGCCATATCGGGCACAAATTCCAGACTCCGGGCTGATACTGAGCAGAAAAACCCAAATATCATTTTGCCCGACCCGGGATTCGAACCCAGGACCTCAGAGCGCTATTGTACCGGACATGCAATACAACTACGCCACCGAGGCAGTCACATAGTGATATTATTATTTATTTTACTAGTTGACCTGACAGACGTTGTCCTGTCTTAACTATGTATAATAATATCAGCCCTGTATTATATACTTGCCCACTGCTGAGCACGGGCCTCCTCTACTACTGAGAGGGATTAGTCCTTAGTCCACCACGCCGGCCTAGTGCGGATTGGTAGACTTCACACACCTTCGAAATTCCTATAGAGAACTTCTCAGATGTGCAGGTTTCCTCACGATGTTTTCCTTCACCGTTAAAGCGAACGATAAATTCACAAAGAATACACACATGATTTTTTTTAGAAAAGTCAGAGGTGTGTGCCCTTGGGATTTGAACCTGCGGACATTCGTCTCGGCAGTCCGTTCCACACCCAACTAGGCTATCGCTATCTAACTATGTATACACGCGCGCATTCTGTCGATCGCTGGCAGTTATTTCAAACCACTGACAGTTATGTAAAATTAATATTGTTTTTAAGTTTTCTTAAATTTCCTAATTTTCCGCGCAATTTTTTTAATTTGTTCTTTTATAAGAACCTTCTGACAATAACGAACACAACAAAAAAAATTGTGAAATCGATCCAGCCGTTCACGCGTTATGGTGTGAAGGGAAATAGGGATTCATCTTTATATTTATAGATTTATTTCGAGCTCAGGAAACTTCAGGAAACGCATATGGAAAGTGATATTTTTATTTATATCATTTATTTCAGGCTCAGAAACAAACCATACGAAAATATATTTATACATTTATACATTATTATAAGATTATTAAATTAATATAACATAGAATAACATAGCAAGTTAAGATACAAATTACTTATTTAAGAGATATATATGGTGTTATTTTTTTATGGATTCATTGGTCTTGGGGTAGTGTAGATAGGTGTGGATTTGGTCTAGATTTTTAAGTTCTGGATTCGATTCTCAAGTCAGGGATTGTAATGTGATTTTTTTATAATACAATTAGAATTTTGAGTATTGAATTTCCAAAATCGGGGAATTGTAAAAAATATGGCAAATCGTTTTGGAATATTGTTTAGGTAATCTAAATCAACGCTATAATAGATAAGGTGAAAGAAGAGGAACACTGGCGGATTCTGAAATGTGCCAAATACGTAAGTTTCACTACGTGTATTTACAGAAGATATATTTATCTAGTTTGATACGATAATCAGTATCGGATACAATTCAACAAGTTTTTGCTCGTTCAAGTGTTCCGATGGAAGTATTCAACTTTGTTTATATATTTCTGACTATTGTTACTCATCTATTTTTAAAAAAAAATCCTAATATGCATAATTTTTATAAAACAATTACTCGTTGTGTCCCAAGCTTTTCGGACTTTCTGGCAGTCGAATGATACAGGGTGTGCACTCGGAACGCGTAAAACTGAATTCACAATGAAAATACTCCGACCATTCATCCGATGCTTCAAATATTTATTCACATTGCTACCATAAATTACATCAATGGTTACTTTGAAACATATTTTGGGGCTTTTTTCCCGCTTATGTCTAATGCACTGCGAGGCGTACGTTTTTAGGAATTGCCCAATTTGGACGATGTGTTTTGAATTTGTATCTTGGTTCTGTAGAGTTTTGACATGATAAAAATGTTGCACGCAATTGAAGGTGAAGTAAAATTTTTTCCCTTATTTTGCTAAGATTGTCTTTATGGCAAGGGGCTACAAACGAATGTGAATGATAAGTGATCTGTTTTTTCCATGAACACATATAACAATTTATTAAAAAAATCACCACTCTTCGTTGCTTTGCCGTAATCGGATAAGAAGTACTGCACCTGATGGTAAGTGGAGAGGGTTCAATAGACTGTCGACTGACGAACTACGATTAGCCCTCGACAGTCGACACAATTATGCCGGCCTGTTGGAACCGGATAAACACAGGCTGATCCCAGAATGGGACACACTTACGTTTGCCACCATGGCGGGTTTTCACACCTTGTGTACGGTGATCGTTATCCGGGCGGATATAAAATATACCCTACCACCAGTAATATGCAAAATGTAAAGCGTCTTTCATTCTTTCTTCCTGTCTCTCAGTATCAGTATCTGTTTAGAATTTCTTCATGATATAACATATTGTTTTACAAATAATATGATACAGTTAAGTATACCATAACCAATTCGAGTGTAGCGGCGCCGTCGGGTTGCACAAGCGCATCGGCTGCATAAAGATTTTAACATTCACTAACGCAGACATCGCGCCTCCGGCGTGGCGGGCCGACTGAGAGCTCGAAGCGGCGCGCCGCGGCGCGGCCGCCGGCGGCCGGTGGATCGTGACGTAGCATACCGACACGAACACAGCGCGCTCGACGGTTGGTCGCCCGCCACGAATGCAGCGAACGTCAAGCCGTTGAGAGCCAACGATTTGATATGTGTGTAACGGTTGTTGTTGTTATTACAATTTATTTGAATATACAGTTAGTTCGCATTTGGTTTTTATTCTGGTTACTAGTCCCTAAACGAGTATTTCATACCCGTGCCATTTCTAAAAATTGTTTCTCTACTAGAAAGCATTGTCTCTAAAAATAATGTAGACTATTTATTTTGCCTTCTGGAAAGGCTCACATAGCAAACAAATCTAATAGTTCACTTTTCCTTAGAATTTTCGACAGACTCCTCGCTTATCTTCCTGTCAGTGACACGAGAACTGATGACGTCATTAATTCGTTAAAAAACAGGCTCACACGGGCCTTTATCAGACCAGCCGTCTAAGATAATTTCTAAGAGACGTCTTAATTTGGCCCGGCCCGTAATTAAGAGGACAAGCCGGGGGCCTGTCAAATTAATTACATCTATTCGGTATAATCGCGCTTGGAATTCTAGACGGGATTTTTTACTTTGCCAAAGAAGTGCCTTGAAGGATTAAGTTTCGGTTTAAGTTTACGTTTGTTGAGAATTTTTTGGATAACAATGGGTTTGTTTACTTTGATGAAAATTTTGTTGTGGCTATGTGGTTATATCAGACATTTTGATACGGAAATATCTTGAGATTTTTACATTGTGTGATCGAATGCGTCGTAATTTCTGATAATCACATGGTGAGATCTATTTTTACTGTTTTGAATGATGAAACAATTGACTGTTTTAATACAAATAAGTTTATTATTTAACGTTGATATTAAGATCTCTTATGCGACTCAGTATTTCTAATGTGTCTAATATGCTATCTACCATAGATATGTGATCTAAATTTATTTATTTTTAAATCTATAAACAATAAAGCCACGTGTGACGAAACACCAGTGCACAATAACTGTTAATTTAAAGCCCCCATAAAAAACCTTGTTACACATCTGTTTCGGCTCACGGAAATATTTCATTTTATCCTTTAAGGGCGTTATGAAAACAGCGAGTTTCGTCCGTACGCACATACAACGAGAAAAGGGAACATCCGGAAGATTTATTAAATTCAAACCTGAAAACCCACCAGGGTCCCGGATTATTCTTGGGACTTCGATATCTGTACATATACTGTTCGATATTTTTGTTAGGCGTGTATGCATTTACGTTGGTAAAGAATGTGAGTAAGAGAGGGTTTATTTTTATAGAATAGTATTACGACTAGCAAATTATTATTTGTATAATATAATTGCTGGTAGTATGATATTTTTGTCCGCCCGGACCAAGGGCGGATTAAGAGAGAAGGTCATGGGGGTCATGACCCCCACCTTAGGCTGGGTCCCGCCATAATGGCCCGCGTAAGTGTGTCAAATTTTGGGATAAGCCTGTCTATCCAGTTTCGAAGAGCCCGGCATAATTGTACCGACTGGCGACGGTTAATCATCTACCATCAATCGACACTATCTGAACTATACACTATCAGAAAAAAATCATGGATGCCCACAAACAGCAACAGCACCGTCTTTATAATTAAAAACTCTTGTTTTGTGATTCGAATTTGTAGATTTTTGGTTTGATCGCTCTCTCGGCATCTTCGAGTAATAAGCTGGGAATTTAGAAAGGTTCCCTATTGGAGGTGGTATAAAAACGTTTTGCATGAATGTTGCAAAAAAGATTTCCTACTGTTTTTAAGGTAAGCTCTCTGCCTGGCGTTAAGCCTTTACGGGGTCCGAGAGTTCCATCCCAATCAATATATCAAACGCAATGTATCTAATGTGGTGAAGTCATAATTGGACTGCTTGTACATACCAATGCCTGTAAGAGTATATTTCCATCCAAAAAATAGTAGAAATTTCTAGTTTCCCACCCGACAACTTACAAACTACGCCACGCAATCAAACAATCTCCACCAAACCCCAATAAATCTTACTCATCCACAACTACAACCATCCGAATCCAAATTATACCAATTGAAACACTAAATCTACGAATTTGATACCCGGCCAAAGGTCTGACTCATTAACAAATATTTAACAGAGTCTAAATTTCACTGAAACTGCGAAGTTGCTGTGTTTTACTGCTAATCAAAATTCAACTATGCTAATTTGGGCAGTGAAACACTATTAAGCCTTCTATGTAATGCTTTTCGGTGCGTCAGTCCCACATTCCGTATATTTAATTATGTCCCAACTGGTTATTATACATTCTGTTCGGTGACACACGAAGTCTGCGTTTGATTAGTAAGACAAATATGTATACTAATGATATACGTCTCTTTGCTTTTGAAGGCCACGCGACAGTCTGCATTGTAACCATACTCGGTATTATGAGCCTTAACGTCACAGATTTAAGGGTGACGAGCGCAGTGGAGCGTCATGTAGTACTTAGTATTTCAAAGTTCAGTGTGGTGTTGCTATTGTTTATGGGCGGTTGTGTCGCTGTCCATCAGGTGAGCGTTCGTGTCATCATTTAATTATCATAAGCAGAAGCTTTGAAATATAACTATAGGCGAATCTACTTCTTATCCCTATTGTATTCTGGGTCGCTGAAGGTCGTGTCCGTCTTGAAATGCATTGACAAAGTCGATAACTAACTTTTTTCATACCCTCTTGTCTTCGGCTTTCCTCGGGACAGTGGTAATAACCAATAAACCAGCGGGCATACAATCGCCCTCATGGTCTTTCACCGTCTACTTTCCCTACAACTAGCAGTTTGTCGAAGTTGTCTAGCTGTCTTCCAGCGATGTAGGTAAAATAACTTAAGACTTGTTTTCGCCCGTTTGGGGGTTTAGTGGCGAAAAGGTAAAATATCACGTGCGATGATGTCGCACCTAATAAAAATATAAAAATAGGTATGTTCAATGTGTGTAAGTGTCGGTTATGTCTAAATCTGCTTCGCATTTATGAGTAAGGGTTTTTAATAAGTTTATCATATGTCGGAAGGAAACGAAAGATAACAGCATCATGACATACCTTGTAATGTTCTGTGTTATACGGACTGTGGTCTTCCAAGATAACATTCCTAGATGGCGGCAAATTCCTTATCGTATCACGTCAGAGAGACTGCTCCTGTTAATTATAAATGAATCTATGACATTGCTGTCGCAATGCCCGTGAGTAGGCTACCAAGACTTATAGAACTGATACTGGATGGTTATCTTGGTCAAGATTAGAACAATAATTTAGTACAAGTTCAATCTCGTGAATATAAGTTAGAGCCAAAGCTTTATATTAGTCCTAAGGGTGCTAAAAATAGTAAGGGTAACGCGACGTTCCAGATTTTGATTTGGTACAATAAGCAAGTGCACAAACAAATTCGTAATTGTTATAGAGCCTTTTCGGCATCATCTCTAAGTTATATTACTAATGTTAAAGCACAATTAAATCGGATCCTCCCCCACTCTACGAGGGAAGTACCGGGCGATTGCTAGTCGCCTCCAACCGGATGACTCAAGGATCACCGCTTTGTGGTCATGCTTTCACCTCCATACGAGATCGCTCAGAACACTAGACATCAGAGGGTGCGGCTATAAGCTCCCAATCACACGGAATCTCTCCAGACGAGCACAAACGGCGAGATATTAATATTGTTATAGAGCCTTTTCGGCATCATCTCAAAGTGAGGTTACTAATGTTAAAGCATAATGAAATCGGATCCTCCTCCACTCTACGAGGGAAGTACCGGGCGATTGCCAGTCGCCTCCAACCGGATGGCTCAAGGATCACCGCTTTGTGGTCATGCATTCACCTCCATACGAGTCCGCTCAGAGCATCAGACCTCAGAGGGTGCGGCTATAAGCTCCCAACCACACGGAATCTCTCCAGACGAGAACATACGGCGAGATATTCATATAGATAGGTTACAAGCCATAAGCCTTATTGGGCATGCTGTTAGGATTTCCACTAAGTTAAACTATGGAAGTCTTTGTGTGCAGGACGCACACACGAAAAGAGCGAGACAGCGCATTCACGCATGCGCAGTAGGTGTGTCGAGCGAAACGACACACCCAGAGAGGGACGGACAATGCGCCCGCGCACGTGTGTGTGACTGTTTTTTAGTGGTACGTTATAAAGCGATCTCATGACCGAGATATTGAAGTGACAGTGTAGAAACTTTACGTAGATATAGTTTTTGCTTTTGCCTACCCCATGCCGTAAACATGGGTATTGTATATAAGTTCATATCAAAGTAAATAGCGTTTTTAAGGCCTTTGTGCGTCGTCTGTAGACAAATTTCTTGTGTTTTGTTATTGTAACTTTTTTCGTATCGCACATAGGCGTATTATTTTTATGTATAGTTATAGGTAATTGATTTATCTATAAAACCGTGTAAATTTCACATAGGGGACTCCAGAAGTCCAACTTTTATTTGTAAAATAGTGATAGCTAGGAAGTGAAAATGAGGCTGCAAAAAGGCTCTATTTTTGGCGGCTCTCCCTACGGGATAGCCGGGTTATATATAAGCGAATGCAATTTTGGCATTCGGCAGTTCGAGTTCCAGCAAGTTCAGTTCGAGTCAAGAAAAGGAAGAAAACAAGAAGCCCTGAAGTGTTCCAGCCAGGAAAAACAGTGCAAGAAAAGGAGAGAGCGACGTGCATGCTGCACCGCTCACGCTGCACTGCGAAACATACGCCGCTACTGTGTGTCCGCCGGATCATTGTATTATTTAACGTGTGTGAATAGTGAATATACGCTATAAAAACCTCCCGGGCCTTATTAATTGGCATTGCCACCTCCCTTCACGCAATCCAGCACTCATTGTGGGGACGGAAAGGCGTTCCGTGCCGATCCTACGCCCCACACTTTGCTATCAGTCTGGAACGTCGCAGCGTCTCAAAGTGTAAATGTAAGTATAAACACCCTTCAAATTGGTTATAAGTAATTTCTCCATTTGGAAGCATTAACACGCTCACCGCGGGTAGATGTCTAGATTACATAGTAAATTCTGTATACAGACAAATTAACGTAAGTAAAAGATCATTCACCGTAATTATAATGTTATAAGTTATACGTGCTATATTCGGCGGTGTGTAAATCAAAGTAAAATAAAAACCAACTCACATGTGTGTGTAGAAAGTGAAACAAAGTTAACTCACGTGTACGAATAGAAAGGTAAAACAAAACCTACTCACTTTTATATGTTTAGATCTTTAGTTAAACACAACTTCAAAAGTTCTACTTAAATGGCGAGCATTTGTACTTTCGGCCATATTGTAACTTTATAATCAGGGAATGTTGGTACTACAGTAAACCACTCACTCACTCATGCAAGATATATTCTGTACGCGGTACTCTCAACAGAAAAGTGTGCAAAACTCACTTAACATACATAGACGATATAGTATTCTATCCATGGACAATATTCATAATATAATATACATACTTATATTTGGTGAAAGATACAATATCTGCGTAAATATAAGCACATACTCACTTTGGTGTTGACAGCCTTTCAATGATTTCGCGATCTTTCGCGACAAGACTCGTTAGTAGTATATTGTAGGCTAGTGCGTATTATTAGGAATATCAATACTTACTCCCAAAGAATGATCTGCTAGAATTAGAATAATATAGAATTTGGTAGGAAATACATATTTATCGTCAAGGCGGAACGTCTTCGTCAGAAGGCGAAATATTTCTATGGCATTTGCTAAACACCAATGCTTCGAAAAACATTTAGAAAGTTTGAATATCAGCGATAGTAAGTCGGATAAGTGTTGATAACAAAGATGATGGTCTACTAAACCAAAGCTGATTAAGTTTTTCTAAAATGAGAGATCGCAAGCGCACGGTTTAATACCTAACTACAATGTAGACAGAAAACCTAGCAAATGGCTCAGAAAACCGGAGAAAACAGAGCGCTTCGAAGTTAGTCTAGAAATCTTTAAGTGTGGCCTATGTTCAGCAATGGACTTCCAAAGGCTGAAAATGATGAATACGGTGAAAATATGGGATACTTACTACTTTGATCTCTCTTTCTACAGATCCATGTGTCATTAACTGCTGAATATCCAATAAATCTCATCTTACCATATCATAGTAATGTTCGTCATTCTTCTCGTCTGTGTGTCCCCTTAATCCTACTGTGAGAAGCTAATTTAATCTCGGTATGACTATTGAAATGATAACAATGTATGCACTGTATTAAAATTTCGTGTTACGTTACTAACTAGGGATAATTCGAAATTAATAACAAACAGATACCAGGAATATGTTTGCTTTCAATTGTTCGATGCTAAATAGGTGACTTTATGATTATTTATCATGTTATGATTTAGTTTATTAGAAAACTAGGCGTTGTTTGTGGCTTCAGTCGCGTGAAAATCTTTTAATGTTACAAAGGTTCCTTAAACACTAGTGATTCATAGCGCTACTAGAACAACACAATGGTCATCTGCTTACAAAAAAACCATTATTTCCTTTGTCCCATGGGAGCAAATTACCGGAATAAAAGGAGTCCATATATTAATCCAAGACATGGTCTATCCGTGTGGCAAATTTCATCCAAATCGGTTCAACTGTTCTGCGTTTATTGTTAACAAACATCCAAACTTATGCATTATAATATTAGATTTCGTTCACATTATGACAGCGGAAGGAAAAGTACACTTGGCGGAAGAATATCAGAGATATCTTGTATCGAAAAGCGACTACCTAGAATCTTATCCAGGTTCTAGTTTAGTATTATTGGTTAAAAATATTGAAGATTATAAACAGTGGCTCGTTCCAACGGGCCAGGTTCTTAATTTATTATAATGATTAAAGCCATTATCTTGCCGACCGTTGTAATTCCAGAATAAAAGAGCACTATCCTAATTAAGTTGTTTTTTGTAGTCCCTGCAGTCTACACCGAGAGGAACCTACGAACGAGATACTAGAACGAACCGGATTAGCGGTCGCAGCGTCCTGGAGGAGAGTTGGAAGGAAATATTTGGGGGTGGGAAGTGTGGTGGGAGGATAGGAACCTTGTTTTGGGATGAGCGGAGGGGAGAAAGAGGCGAAATGTTCGCGGGGCCTTATACGCATTATTACGAACTTACCACGTATTCAACACTGAACTGTGTGCCTAGGGCCGCGGCAAATGTATTTGGTATGGAGACCGAGCGCACGAGATTTGCTTCGGGGGGAGTATCATTATGTTAGTTACTACTATTTATAGATACTCGCGATACTATCGTTCTAGACATGCTCATGTCGTAAAAAACTATATCAAGCCATTTAATAATATAAAACAACAGTATATCTCCTACTTACCACGCCATAAACAAAATCCCCACATCTCCATTTACGAAGCAAAAATTTTTAGTAACAGCCGACCCCAAATTAATTAGCGTAGAAATGTATATTGCTCCATTTCAATTATCAACTAAGTTACAAGCTTGGAATTACTTTAATCGACTCCCCGTTAGAGATAATGAAGCTGTAATAGAAATCAGGGTTCAAGACAATTATTTTAACGTCTCACATACACGAGTATAATGCGAAACTACATAAATTTGTTTCGGGTTAAGTCACTCGACCTTTGGATCATTTTGTTTAGTCCTTCATCAGATAAGTACTAGCTTTTGCCTGTGGCTTCGCCCACGTGAAAAAGTTTTTCCGGAATTTATATTTTCCCGGGGTTAAAAGTATATTACTCAGAGTAATATAGCCTCCTATTGGTGCAAAAAAAAATCAAAATTGGTTAAGTAGTTCCTGAAATTAGCGCGATCAAACAAATCAACCAAAAAACGCTTCATATTTATATATAAATGAAGATATTACTTAAGGTCTCTTTAGTTTTATGGAGGTATGTCAGATTTATGTCAACGAGTATCGAGTGTAAGAAGCGATAACTTAGTTAAAATTGACTGCCAATTCAAAGGCACGAGATAGATTCCAAAGGACGCACTTCTAACTTTTTTATACACGGTAAAGTAATCTTTTTTTTTTTTTTTTTTTTTTTACGTAGGTAAATCGTCAGTTGACTATCTCCCGCCTTGGGATGGGCGGGAGGGCGTGTCAGACTTTTACCGACTAAGAACCTACGGTGTTCCCATCCTTTGCCTATGTGCCTAGGTCCAAGATCCGGTGGCATTGAGACCTAGGCAGGCACCGGCCCTAAAGGGCCCCGCAAATTATACTGACACTGCTCTTCGAGGCGCGCGTGGAACACTACGCGCCGAACACACGGGACGGTAAAGTAACCTAACATAAAATATTTTGTATAAATCTTTTATAGATTAAAAAATAAATAATAATAACAAAAATAAAACAAAACATAACGCGCTTTTACTCATAAAGGATAGACAGATGTGCAACCAGGGCATTCAATTTTCGACATGTGTGTTTGACTTTGGTCCTAAAATGTGACAAAGAGCGAGCCTTTTGCTATATCGTCAATAATTTTGGACTCCACGCTGATACTGAGCAGAAAAACCCAACATCACTTTGGCCAACCCGACCTTTATTTATATTTGAAAATTATTCGACGTGTTTAGTAATACCGTATGAACAAAATTGTTTTATTTCGTGGATAAAGATAGGGAGACAGACAAAATTATGGTACATAAAAACATTGTTGGTATAATTACCACAATATTATATGCGGCAATATTATATAAAAAAGCGGCGATAGCCTAGTTGGTTGTGGAACGCACTGCCGAGACGAATGTCCGCAGGTTCAAAACCCAAGAGCACACATCGCTGACTTTTCTAAAATTATGAGTGTATTCTTTGTGAATTATCGCTTGCTTTAACGGTGAAGGAAAACATCGTGAGGAAACCTGCACACCTGAGAAGTATTCTATAGGAATTTCGAAGATGTGTAAAGTCTACCAATCCGCACTAGGCGTGGTGGAAGGCATAATCCCTCACAGTAGTAGAGGAAGCCCGTGCCCAACAGTGGGACATTATATAATAATGGCTGATATTATTATTTATTATTATTATTATATGAATAAACATCATTTTATTGCGTTCCATTAACAAAATTAAAAAACTGGGTTAAAATAAATCCTGCACCTCACGAATAAAATATACAGAACTATATCCCTTTCGTTCATTTTTCAAACCTCACGCTCAGGCAGATTAGCCGTCAGTAGTTCCTAGCTTTTATTTCACTTGCTTATTTTGCAATGTAATAAGGTTGATATTCTCTTGGCACAGAGCTCAGAACCGAGATAACAGATCATTTACCCAAATGAGCTGCCATTTTGCAAGTTCGGCACCCAGTTTGGGAACAATCCCAGGAACTTGGCAGCGTTCACCTCAGCTAACCGTAATCCGACCTTTTTGGTTATTCAATCATTTTTTGTTTGTGATTTGGTGTGAAAGTTATTTTGATGTCATTGGATTTATTTTGTTTTTTAATACGGAATATTTTATTTATATTTCTACGTGCCATGACGTTGATTAGAAAAATAAGCATTGTTCATATTAATTGTTACTACAGTTATTTTTTTAATGCGGGCACGGCAAGTGACCTCTTTGCATCTGATGGTAAGTGGAGTGGTGACTAATAGAATGTCGACCGACGAGAGATGATTACCCCTCGACAGTCGACACAATAATGCCGGCCAGTGGGAACTGGATTAACACAGACTAATTTCAGAACCCGACACTTACATGCGCCACTATGGCTGGTTTTAACACCTAGTGTACAGTGGTCGCTATCCGGCGGATATAAGATGTATCCTTCCACCAGCAAAATGATTACTTATGTAAACTACCTCTTTGTTTGGTTTAATTTCTGTACCAAAAATAATATACGTATATTTCTTGCGAGGTCCTTGGAATATGTTCACGATACTACAGGTCCACAGACTCCAAAATAGAAAACATAAAATCATACATACATAATATCTCGCCTCAACTTCATAAGAGTAGGCAAAGACTACGGACTGTTAATGTGGATGATTTAGCACACGTCTTTCGCTTCTTCCACTTACAACAATTTTCTCATGCATTCCAGCCAGTTCAGAGCACTGTAGACTCGCATTAGATACTAAGAATGTCAGATATCTCACATCCAAAAGTTCGGTGCGGTCAACCTCTACCGACTCCACTAGATCATTGAAACAATAAACCACGCAACGTCGAAAGTTCCAACGTACAATCATTTACATAACTTAATTGACATAAAACATGTCAACAGAGTCCATAATGGATTTTATTACCAAGCAAAAAGAGCCAAATAATCCGACGATTAAAGTGTTTCGTTACGAACTGGCCATTGTTTCCAATGGCCCTGATGTTTGTTGTGTGAAAACTGATAATGTTTTTAATTTAAATGCGTTCATTTGGTACTTACTGGTAAATCTCTCATATATGAGAGTCCGCCTGGGTAGGTACCACCGCAGTGTCTATTTCTGCTGCCAAACAGCAATGTTTAGTCACTCTTGTGTTACGGTTTGAAGAACATTGTAGCCAATGTAACTACTGGAAATAATAAGACTTAACATCTCATGTCACAGAATGGCGAGCGCAGTGGAATACCTAACAATACTTCGTAATTCAATGTGTTGGATGGTGTTTTTACTGTTTACAGGCGGTCGTATCGCTGAACATCAGGCGAACAGCAAGCATGTCTCATCACTCAAAACAATAAAAAAAAAGTTGCATATGACAAACATAAACGTAGTCCTATCTTAGTTTAATATTGTTAGCCAATTGAATGTATTAGCATGGTTGATTGGAGATCCAGGTTTTATAATAGCTAAACAACTTGAGCACACTACCGCGCGGTGAGGGATTTGTTTCTATTTAGCAGCGGGGAAAATCATTTTACCCTTAATGCTTGTCCATCTCTTTGGCTGATATAAAGCCGAAGAAACAGTTTTTTGGTTGCACGTTTCAGCTCAGATCTTTTCTGTCTACAATTTATATTAATCTAACGTGCTGACTTATGATTACTGGATATATCTTCAACTTGTATAAACCCAAAGAGATAGTTGTTGGGTTGGTTGATTTAGCCCAGACTTTTTCTTTTTACAATTTATATAATTCTTACGTGCTCATTTAGGACTACTGGATCGGTTCTGAAAATTCTTTCATTAATGGAATCTTCATTATCCCTAAGAGTAATAGCCAAGAAAGAATTTTAATGCAAGTAAAACCAGGAGCAAACGCTAGTCCATTAATATAATACATAATATTAAACATGATTAAAATGCATGAAATCTCCAGAAACCAAACCCACTTCTCCAAGACGTCTCAATATTTCCAGCGTTCATTTTCTTAGTCTAAAAGGCTGTGTCGTAAACATGAGACCGGTGCAACGTTACAAGTTAGTGGCAATGGGCCAAAGGCACCCTCAGCTGCTAGCCAACGTGTTTTATATTCATTGTTCATATTTATTTATATCTTCAAGCTTAACGTCAGGTATCGAAGGATGGAGGTTTGAGATCTTGAATTTTTGCTGCGTTAGTTACGTACGATTTTAGTGGTTTAATTTTTATGACTGAACTGTATGCGTGTGGGGAAAAATAACACTTGAGCGTCCAGTATTTAAGCCGTTTATATGCAAACTAAACTGGACACTACCTTTTAATTAGTGGGACGGTATAATAATAAACTACCCGCAATGTTACAATAATAATATAAATATAACTAAGTTCCACTGTGTTTTAAAGGCGTATTTTATTAGCGATAAATAAATCTTATCTTACTAATATAAATATTATTGAATATGTTTGGTTGTTTGTTAAAAGTAAAGGCATTAACTACTGAACGGACTTTAATGAAATGTGAGACACGGATTGACCGTGTCTTGTATTAACATTTATAAGTTCTAACTCGGTAATTTTCCCTCCTGGGATTATGATTTTTTAATAATAGTCTTACATTTCCGCGATAAAAGTGTTTAGTATGCTACCAAAGTTAAATTCACCAATTTATGCGATAACAGCATTCGATAAAAAAATAGAAATATTTTATATTCATAATATCTATAGGAAATATAATAACAGTGCAATAAAATATGTGACTATTAATACTGAACTGCTTCAAAATACTTAAAAGTCACGTTCCCAAATTTATAGACTGGTTTAAAAAAACATGCTGATCCCGATAGTATGAAATCGTTTCGGACTAGCAATGAATACTCAGTAAATAGAATGTTGCTCTTTTATTTATTTTATAGGTTTCAAATAAATTATTGAAAAAATACTGATGGCTGTTGGGGCGGAAAAGTTCTGGAATGGCGACCACGAACGGAAAGACGCAGCGTGGGCAGGCCCCCCACGAGATGAACCGACGACCCGGAGAGGGTCACCGGAGTCCGATGGATCAGAGCGGCCCAGAACCGGTCCCTATAGCGCTCAGTGGGAGAGGCCTATGTCCAGCAGTGGACGATTCCCGGCTGAAATGATGATTGAAATGAATGTAATATTTATTGTCTATTGGAGTGAATAAAAATGAATAGGCGAATAGAGGCAATAATAAAAAAAATGTACATGCACAAGTCTATCAACTAAATTCTTTCGCATGACCTCTAGCTATTAGTTCTTATCCAAACCAATCGCTTATAATACGCGTCCCATTTCCTCTCTCCAACTTAATTTGCGAAATGAAAAATTCGACAGTATCCTCTCTCTTTTATTTTCTAATCTCGACGGAATCTCCTTAAAATAAATTAGAAACGGCCACGCTAACTGCGAATACTTTGTTTTTAATTTCATTCGTACTCGCGAGCAAAAAGTCCAGTGTTACGTCTTTAATTAATTAAGGGCCTCTTTTAAATCAAGTGTCTAATGAGTGTTGTTATTTTTTCTTTTTTCCAACGTTAAAGAAAATGCCTTTTTCGTTGGAACTTTACGCGATAAGATTCTAATTGGAAAAGCGCTTGGCGATAATTCTTGTGTTGCAATTAATTCGGTTTTCGGAGGGAGCTGTGATTGCTTTTTGTCGGCTCAATTTTTTTTTATTAACTATTTAAGTTCGTCTTTTATCTTTATAATAGATTCTGATAGAGATTGAATCTCGTTGAATACACATAATGTATTGTTGCTATGTACATTCAGTAGTATTTCACTTTAATTGGGACCTTTACTTCTAGTCTTAATTTTACACGGTAGTAGGTATTTTACTTTCATTGGGACTTTTACTCCTGGCCTTAATTTTAACAGTACGTACTTAGTAGTCCGTAGTACCTGAGTACCCTTCCTCATCTCAAAATAAAATAGCCAAAAATCCTCTTTATTACTCACGTAGCCTATTAGAAGATCCACATTTTATAAATAAAATGACAAAAATACTTGAAATAATCAAGCATCGTTGTAAGAATTATGTTTTATTAATCGCATCGTAGGAAACCGAACTCCATCAAGCAAACAAATTGCTATCTCGATTTACCTTCATAATATTCTGAAATTTTTAATGAATGTCCCTCTTTTGTACGGTGTTACAGCTTTTTGTTCGCAATCACGAGCAAAATTATCGCTCATTTTATATTTTGAGACAAACGACTCACGGGTATTAAAAATTTTCTTTTTTTCTCATGCTTTTGTGGTCTGTTGGAATTATCTTTATTTTGATGACATAGATCTGGCATTGAATATTTTTATTTAATGTTAAACGTATTTTTAGTGGAATAATTATTGTATATTGCATTAGTTCTTATGAAAAATCAAATAATAAATATTTTGTAATCTTCCCACTACCATTTCATATGATATTTCAAAGTTTATTTTTTAATTAATAAAGAAACTACTTATTTCTAAAGAGGTAGACAGAGATGAAAAAAATGCCCTGAATGAATATCTTAGCATTTCCAATAATCTTAACTTTTTTTTATAGATACAGACTCCGCAGTCAACAGTGAGGGAAAAAAGCGAATGGGATACTAGAATCACTCGGCTTAGCGACAGCTGGGCCCTAGAGCAAAAATGGAAGAGGAAAATAGGAAAGAAAAGTTGAGAAAGCAGAAGGGACCAGCTTAGGATGGGCAGAGCAGAAAAGGAAAGGAAATGTTCGCGAGTACCTCATAGGCCTCAATGTGTACTTACAACCTCGAGGTATACACATTTGATTATGTGCCTAGGGCCGCTTCAAATGTGCCTCCGTGCATGGGCGTGCATTCGGTGTGGAGACCAAGCGCACAAGAATTCCCCCGGGAGGGAATAACCTTAACTTATTATTATTATTCTATAGATTATTGTACGTTTGGGGTTCATGCTACAATTATGGTGTACCATTCGCTCCCTCACGTTGAGGATCAGGATGCATACAGCCACAGATAATACCTAAGATAAACTCTAAACCCTTGCGGTCTAATAAAACGCCTGCAATTTTACCAAGTTTTGCACAGGATTCGCCAAGGATTTTTTGAGTACGCTCGTGTTTATTATAATTATTTGAGTCAGGTTTTTATTTAAGTATACTTAGTAACTGAAAAATGACATTTTAAAGTGCTTCTACCCATAGCCTTTTATTGTTTTTTTTTTTCTAAAATAAAGAAGACCCTTTGAAATTTATTTTAGGTGATAAAAACACCCATAGTGGACTGTTTGATCAAGAGTGCACACAATCCAATATATTAAACTACAGCTATAGCCTAACCAGGAAAACAAAAAACCGGCATTGGAGGACCAATTTTGCTTTTTCAAAATTTCATCGAAATCTGTGAATTTGTTTCTGCGTTTACTTCTAAAACATACAAATGTTTTCACGAACTTTCGCATTTATATTAGTAAGATAAGTAGACCCGTACCATAAAACCTTTGGTTCAATAAATAATGAACCTTTAACACTTTACAACGAAATCGTACATTAACACTATAACAGATCAATAAGGAAACGATCGCGCGAGTTTCACAAAATACACCTACATTACTAATGTATCATGAACTTTATTGTCGTATGAATAGGGTGTAATTTATACCATCGTAAAAACGTATAGGCGAAGGCTAGAGCTAGCAATGTTTTTAAAAAGCGCCCCAATTTAAAATTCACTTTAACACTTCGCCGCTAAGTTCAGTTTAGAATGAAACGCAAATTTATGCATAGGTAAAAACCGCTATCCAAAAACAACATTTCCTTTAACCGATAGAGTGCTTTAAAGGTAGGAAATAAGGTGTAATTTCAATTACGGCGTAATTTGTAGACGAGGGCCGTCTCGTACATTTTCCCAAGTGTCAGTAGCAATTTACTCCAACACTACAAGGTAATGTAAAGAAGTTAGATTGACGTTTTAAACTTCGCCTGCATTAGGAACTGAGCGTCGGGTAATGTATTTGTACTGTAGAATACAGTGTCGGATATTCAATTAATCAAGTAAAGAGTATTTAATGGAATGCGATTTTGGACGCTAACGTGACGTAAAAGGCCATAAATTTCATTAATACAGTCTGGAAAATGACTCAAGTTTTGTTTAAACAATTATTGAATGGCAAAATGTGTAAACTTAAACACGGCAAAATAACTCCGCAGAACCTGATTATAAGTGGAGTGGGGTTCAATGGAATGATGACGAGAGATGATTATCCCTCAGCAGTCGATACGATTATGCCGGCCTGTTGGAACTGCATATACGTGACGTTCTGGAATCAGCCTGTGTATCCTGCTTCAAACAGGCCGCCATAACTATATCCACTGGCGAGGAATAACACTCTCTCGTCAGTTGTAGACCGGCTCCACGTACAATCGTGCATTGACATCGATATATATGTACTATGTAATAGATTTGGCGTTTCGAACATTCACTGTGTTCAACTGAATTGAACTGCAATCCATTCAAACTGACTTTATTATGGTCAATATTGACAGCTTGCGGTTGTGTACGAAGTGGCGCTCATGATATAAGATCTCGTGTCTAAGTGTAAACTTTGATTTGATCAAAAAATATTAATCAAATCAGTAAAATTATTTGTTGTCCAAGTGAATAAATAGGTTATAACAGTGACGTGTTGGTTGCCATTTTAGTTCAGATTTTGAACAAATAGTTGATATGGACGTTTGTGTCTATAGAACATACGTCAATGTGAATTAAGATCATTTTACCGCGCACTGATAAAAAAACATCAAACTTATTAGGTATAGACGATTCTCTATAATACGGTCAATATTCGATGTCAAAATATCACCCTTAACCGTTTATGATAAAGCCGGTAATCCATAGCAATTTCCTTCACTCGGTACCGCTCGGCTAACTAATATTGATTGACTTTAAGTCGTCACAGCACGGTAAGTGCAGGCTAGCTGGACACACGCCAAAACTCCACAAACTGACCTTATAAAGGCTTCGGGAATTGATATTAACAAATAGGGGGAAATGATATTGGTATAGCGATTGATATGACCAGGAACACTACTGAGTTTTATGGGATTGATTCTGAATTATAGCTTTTAATGGTACATACATAATATCACGCCTTATCCCATGGGGTAGACAGAGACTATGAATTATAACTACAATTCTAGCATACTTCTCGCGCTCTTCCACCTTCATTAATCTTTTCATGCATTCCTGCCGGTTCCGGGTACTTTTGACCTGGCCTTTACTGAGAATGCCAGATATCTGACATTCGAAGGTTCGAGGTCGACCCCTACCGGCTCTTCCAACCACATTCGCCTTATAAACCTATGTCAGTATCTCTATTTCAAATACCGATGTAGAATGCGGGCTTCCTGTTGCGTTTCGTATGGTGAATGTGATTTTCAGAATCTCTAAAGACGCTCTTAATTTCTTAAATCTTATCTCTGTCTCTCGTAAGGCTTAAAAAAGAAACATTTTTAGCTTAAAAGCAATGTGTTTTAAATTATCACGTCAATGCCATAAACATTATTTAAAAATAATCCATGGATAGCGTTGTGGGTAGTACATTTAACTATCATTACATATACTTAAAAAAAACTGTAAAAAATACAATGTACTATTGTTTGTTATTCCTAATAAATGAAAAAAAGGCTTGATTTATCTGAAATTATAGATGGTCGTAGTCTATAGAAATAATACAAGGAGATACGTGTTCGTTTTCCAGTATAAGTTGGATATACATTTGCATAGGTAATACGGCTACTAATGCAGCGTACTTTGGCTAATTACAACACCGCTCTAAAGTCCGAGGGCCCAGGTTCATCCCGGAATTAGAAATTTGTACCCGATGATGATAGACTCTCCGTTTGTCACATGAATCAACACACAATAAGGCGAATATATTTACTTTGGGCATGTGCCCAAGTTGTATCTTTGCTTACCTCTTCGGGATAAGACGTTATGAAAGACTATGCGACGAAAATTAGATTAGATGTTCTGGTTGGACTTCTGTCCACCCCTACGGGATAAATGCGTGGTGTATGTGCGTGCGTCCGTATGTGTGTATATATGTGTATGTACTTTCTTGCTAAATTGTATAAAATATACTTGAGATACAAAAGGATTTCAGAATATATTAAATAAAATAAAACGAAGTCTATCTTGTAAACTGGTTTTATAGACACTTACCAGTATTCATGTCTAGACCAAAACAATCTCATAAAATTGTAATGAAACACTGCAGATAATATTTTATTTATCATATATCAAACAGATGAGATTATTTCGATTTATAGTAGAAATCTGTTTGTTCTTATGCTCTGAAAAGCGATTTTTTTCATTTTATGTGTTTATTATTTCGGGGTTTTTAGTATCTCATTAATTCCGAATTCATTGAAGACCATAGCGTCTATTTACGACGGGTATTATGACCTTTAAGAAGTATTTTATATTATTTATAAAATTACTTCCTATTAAAAAAAGTTTTTAAGGTCGTTGAGGTGTAGTAACGCATAACCTAATGAATGGGTTTGGATGACTAATAATTATTTTTAGGCTCCAAATTGAGAGTTTATGTCCCTTTATTTTCAGATTCTTTGTCAGGAACTAACTTTATAGCTAAACTTTTCTTATATTCTATAAACCTTGTATTCAAATCAGTTGAAAACAAAACTTGTTACAACTAAGTGAAACCGCGGAGAAAGTTATGTTATATAAAGGCTTTTCGAAACGAATCCTAATTTAGGTGCAAGTAAAGTGTAAATTACAGCGAATAAAATTTTATTGGTAACATAAAAGCGGAGTATGCAGCTGTAGGGAATAGGCTAGCTAGATCTACCATAAATTGACGATGGATAAAGACAACTCACAAATATTTAGGTATTAATAAACCTGGATTCGTACCTACTTTTAATAAAAATCCACTGGTTACAAATAATTAATATTCTTGCAAAATGTTTGGTAAGTAATAATGGTGCGACGATAATGTCAGAATCATCATTTCAGCCACAAGAAGTCCACTGCTGAACATAGGCCTCCTCCAAAGATCTCCACGTCAATGTCAAGACGACGCTAAGGTCAGGGATGCACCTATCTACAGGCCTTACTTTCCTTTCCCATAACATCCTCTACCAACAAACCCTATTTCCTCTCCCCAGCTGATGATGGGCAGCAGCGTCCTCAGCGTGAGTCCCCTCCTGCGCTCGTCAACTCGCCTGCCAAGCGTGGCGAGTATTGGCAACAAAAGAATGTCAGAATACCACCGCAATATTTTTTATTTATGCCGTCAAGCAACAGTGGGTTACGTGTTCCATTGAAACCAAAGACATTAAACTATATTATATAGTATAGACCAGATTTCAGGGCCAAATTTTTGCTCTAAAATTACCAATTGGTAATAAGTCGCTGTCTTATTTGAAATGTCCGAACTGTTTAAAACACATTTAAGGCGATACCTCAAGGTCCATTTTCATACATTTTGTTTCACCTTTAATCTGGGTAACTAAACAAGTATTGGCAAGTAAAGAATTTAAATTCACGTCTAGTTAGTGATTAGTTCTCGCAGTTGAAAGAAAAACGTAAAAATAATTAATAATCATTAATTGAGCAAACAGCTCGTCTCGTTACATTTTTAAAAAACCCAGTTTTCAAAACTAAACATTTAATTTGTATTTTATCCGTTACTCTTTAAAATCCTCTTGCTTACCGGAAAAATCGAGACCGTAGCAGCCCCGGGCAGAGCAAATCCTCGGAGCAAGGTCCAGAATAAATTCTTACACTTTTCATTGTGGACTGAATGTTTCTGCGTGTTTATTGTTTTATAGTAGTTTAATTAAGCACTGTTGCTTTTCACTTCGTTCTGTTAATTCACTTCCCTTCGTTTGTAAGGGTATTATTAATTTATTTTTCGTAATGACAAGAGAAATAACTAGGTATAAAAAATATTGTTCTTATCAAATACGGTATTTTCCTTATTGGGCATTATATAACTGCAAATAGGAAAAAAAAAACAAGCCACTCTGTGAAAACTTTAAAACATTCAATTAAAACTGCGAAATGCAACTTCTACTATACGAAGTCGTGTGTAAAATGTAATTTAATACATCAATTAACAAAAAAAATAATAGGAACTTAAGTCTATGTACTAATATATAAAGCTGAAGAGTTTGAACACGCTAATCTCCGGAACTACTAAATCGATATTGATTTTTTTTTCACTAATAGGTAGCAACATTACTTCTGAGCATAATACTTTTTATCCCGTGTATATATTTACCCCAAATACACTTTTTACGCGAGCAGATCCGCAGCTACAAGCTGTACAAGTATAAGTGTTGTAAATTATCACCTGCGTGCTGGGAGCATATAAAAGATTTAAGCTCGAAAGCACTTCATGCTGTTAATTGCGATGAACGCACGCTCGAGCCGGCCGCTTGCTGCGCCTATTAATCTCCTTGTACCACTTTCTACAGTACTCTACAGTTAATATTACATATATAGTTATAAACATATGAGAATAATGTAGTGATAGGATCGCCCCCTATCACATGCTGCAAACACACTTCGCGAAAAGTGCGTACGCTGAACCTCTGCCTACTCGGGGATAAAGGTGTGATGCGTGTGTATGTAATTCTTACTTCTTTGACGTTCTCTCTTAACTATGAATAATGTTGAATTCTAATTGGTATTATTAACAAAAAAAAAATACACAAACATAGTGTTTATTATTGTAATGCTCTATGATAAACGTATTCTGTCAATTGCCGACACTTATTTCAAACAACTGACTGTTTTGTAAAATTTATATTGTCATTAAGTTTCTTAAATTTTCTAATGCTCTGCTCAGTTTTCTTAATGTTTTCTTTAAGGCGAACCTTCGCCTGATAATAATTAACACAACAAAAAGAATTTGCAAAATCGTAACATCCATTCACGCGTGATGTGATAACTAGGGGAAATAAACATTAATTTTTATATATATAGATAATAATTTGCAATTGTGAAGCCCATCAAGGCAATAACTACTTATCTCATAAGCAAAACCAACAGTCGAAATAAAGTAAACAAGTTATTAATAACCGCCAGTAAAAGTAAATCAGAGGTCAAAGTTGGCAGTAAATGAAAGCCGGATAAAATAACATAGTTTAACACGTTCATTGCGAAGGTGGAAAAAGTTTATTCGCGATAAGTGTAACAATAAACCACGGCGCATGCAAAACTTTATTATACGCTTGAATAGGCTCGTGTGATTGTTTGTATGTTGGAACAGTTTTCGATATTACAAGAGGTTTGACGTTGAATAATCAGCCATGTTCAATGTTTTGATTGTCGTTTTACATGTTTTGAGGTCGCTAGTAGAAATGGAAAGACTATACTAATCCCCTCCCTTCCTTAGGGAGCTTTGCCGACTTTAAAGACAAGGAATCAGTGTCGGTTATACTATTAAGTGCATCACTTGCACCTTTGCTGGTCTATGCAATAAAGACATACGAAGCACAGGCGTGGTACTGTGCATACCCACAAAACAGTTGATCTTTATGGAATAAATAAATATATCTTTGATTAGGCTCTTTTATTTCTCAAAACACGAACGGAATTGTTTTAAGGAAACTTTTTTCTGTCTCATGTGTTCGAAATAATGATAGCATAAATGTATTATCTACTTAGTCATAAATATAATAGTTTGGTTTGGAAATATTAGAGGGAGGTCTATGTTTTATAAAAGACTTCTAAAGACTATAGATGTTCTTGCTAGTAATAGTAAAAGCGAGGTTTAATCATCTAAATTTATTAAGGAATTAATAAAGAAACCTTCCCTTTACTATTTACATAATACAGATTATGTTATACTGTGGAATCCATACCACATAACCTCCAATCTAAAGTTTAAATTGTACACTTAGATCACCTTCAAAGACAAATTTATAAGTCCCCGTAACAAATTGTTGGACGTAACAAATCACGCCCAGGAAGGCACTTGCGTGAGGTTAACCATTGAATTAATTCCTGAAATACACAAAATGAAACTCAGTCACCATCGTGTAGGGTCTAGAGTCGGTTGAGCACATTGAGGATAGATTCCGTGCTAGGCATCGCTAGTTCTGTATTGTAATCAGGATGTTTACTAATGATTACATGGTTATACGCTTTGGATAAGACCTGCCTATTATTTGTTCGCGAAGGTCGGCTATACTATTAATTGTATGTAGGGATTAAATCAGGTGAATAACAAATGTGAAGATAAACAAAATGAAATGAAGTTTAATTAAGTCAATAAATAAAGTATTTATTTTAAACACATAAAGGATTTTTATGGAAAGTCAACGGGAGAAGCAGAAACCTCTGGTACTGCAATACCCTACAGTAATAATAAAAGTCTGATCTTAAAACCTAAGTAAGATTGTCGAAGTTCCAAATTCACGTATTGCCTGAAGATTAAGAATGCAGCAATTCTAATGGGAAGGTACACTATAGGTATAGCATATTCCATATTGATAGTCCCTCGTGGAAAGTAACGTTCTCTGTTTAATTACTGTACGTTCAAACATTCAACCTCGGTTCTGAAACTGTCAAGTTATTGACAAGAAACTGGAGTGTATGTATGCATCCTTAGTTTTATCAAGCGTTATTGTTTTTTTCTTTTCTTTTTACATTTTATTTGTTCAATATTCCACGTTCACTGTGGTAGGTTGCCTCATTTAAAAAACCCTCTAGAACCCAAACATTTTCACACTATCTGTTCTTTCAGTAACTTCAACAACATCAGCACCTACTGACTTCATAATATTCCTCGTTAAATGGACAGTCTATGCTATGACTTACTAGTGTCTTAGTTCTAATAATTCCACAGCATCAGCACCTATTGATTTAATAGGATTTCTCATTAAATGGGCAGTCTACGCAATACCTTACAAAGGCACTGGGCCTTTGTTTTAATATATCATCATCATCATCAGCCTCATAAAGTCCACTACTGAACATAGGCCTGCCCTAAAATTTCCCGACGGACCTGGGGAAAACGCTTTGTATCCATCGTGTCCCTGCGACTTTTATCTAGTCGTCTGTCAACCTCCACCTTCTTCCCCAGAAGCGATTCTTGTGCGCTCGGTCTCCATACCGAATGCACATGCGCGGGGAGACATTTGTCGCGGCCCTAGATACACAGTTAAGTGTGTATACCTCATGGTTGCCAATTCACATTGAAGCCTATGAGGGCTCGCGAGCATTTCCTAGCCTTATCCCATCCTAAGAGGTATCCTTATGCTTCCCCCACACTTCCTTCCCAACTTTCCTCCAGGATCCTGCAGTCGCTAAGCCGGGAGATTCCAGTATTCCATTCTCGGGTTTCCTCCGGTGTTGACTGCGGGGTCTGATATCCAAAAAAAAATAAAAAAACCTCCACCTTCTAATAAATACAAGCAAATCCGCAGAATTTTACGGTTGTATCATAAAGCGTGATAACGATAGCTGACCTGGCACTTAGCATGTCGGTCGGTTAGCACTGAAAGCATTCTCGTGTACAGCTGATATTTTTTATTCGCCAGGCGTTTAATGAGTCGAGGGACGGCTGTAGATTTAAATCTAGGAGACAATTTATGTACTAGATTCATGGTACTATTGGTAAAAAATGTGATCGTAAATGAAGTTAATACGGAGATAGCGGTGAATGGTCAATTTGAAACAATCAGTGTTATAAATTCGTGTTATTAATTCTCTAAAATATATTCCTATACATACATACATACATAACATCACGCATTTTATCCCCGAAGGGGTATGCAGAGGCGCAACTAGGGCACCCACTTTTCGCCAAGTATGTTCCGTCCCATGATGTGATAGGGGGCGAGCCTATCGCCATATCGGGCACAAATTCCAGACTCCGGGCTGATACTGAGCAGAAAAAACCCAAATATCACTTTGCCCGACCCGGGATTCGAACCCAGGACCTCAGAGCGCTATTGTACCGGACGTGCAATACAACTACGCCACCGAGGCAGTCTATATATTATATTCCTATAATTTTTATAAAATAATTAAGTGCACGAAAGCATAGTTTAAAATTGAAGGAACAGCCGAGATGAATGCTGATTAGAAACCCAAGGAACCCGCTTCAAAGTTTTTGAAGAATCCTGTATATTCTATATCCATTAAAATATCGTTCGCTTTAACAATAAAGGAAAACATTGTCAGGTAACCTCCATACCCTCGAATTTTAGATAAAAATTTCGAAATCAGTGCAGACTACCAACCCGCTCTGAGTGTGATGGATTAATGCCTAAACCCTCAGTCGAAGACTATGCCCAGCAGGGGGCAATACAATAATGTTATAGGGCTGGTATTATTATATTTAATAGACTCCCAAAAAGAGCTACATAATAGTATTCAATAATTTAGTTTACTTTGTAATATTCTGTTTGTCTTTCGAACTGATTTTTAATAAAATATTTCACCTATTTCCATCATCGACCGGTTTCTTTTTTGAGATTAGTTAACCTTTAGAATGGTATAAAACCAAAAAGAACATAGATACACGAAAAATACCGCCATTTAGAGACTAAATACTATAAAACTTCCACAAAAATAGCATTTAAAACTAAATACAATAAACCATGAACAAAATTAATTTTATTTAAAAGGAGGAATTAATGACACTATTCCATTCAAACGTATTTTTAATTAGAGGAGAAATTATTCGTAGTTAAAATACGACACGTCCGCCACGGAACCCCTTTTTTATTACGTCGGCAATACAAACGAGATGTTTTTCTCCGCCTTTTTATATTAGGCCGTTGGTTAACCGCAGAGTCGACGCTAAGTCGATGCGGAGCCGAGTGACGCCTACGCGGAAAACATTTCAGCTACCTCCATACCACTTTTTCTTAGGTAAGTACAATAGTTATTTTTTTAAAAAAACTTAAAGAACGTTCGCTTTATTCGTCGTAATTTTTAAATATAATTATGTTAGTTAAAAAAGGATTAATAACCTTAATATTACTTATTAAATTTAGTATTAACATAATATCGGCATGGAGGTGAAATATTGTGTCGACCCCGACTGAAACTAAAATATACGCGTCTGCAAGGCGTAAATTCGTACTATCATATCTTCTGTTTCGTTATATAAGAAACAAATCTTACACATATAATGAATGTGAAAGTTTGTGAATACTTTCGGATGTTTGTTAGAAGTAAATGCATAAATAGTCGAACGGATTTGGATGAAATTTGCCACATAGGTACACGATCCATATGTCAGTAATTTGCTCCCATGGGAAATAATAGATTTTTATCTTATCTTTTTAAATAGGTGGCGCTGACTACGTGGTGTTTTAGCTACTAGTGGGGTGGATTTTCACGTGGAAGAAGGCCCGTATCATATATAAATCAAACACTCACATTTCTCACCCGTCATTTCTTGCCTTTGTTGGACACACGGACGCCTGTGTCTCGAGTCAACTTTTGACAGATATTCGTCCGCGCGTCGACTGCCCTTCGACTGTACGTCTGTAAGCAGCCTTAGAAATCCGCAATTTAATTTTAAAACCAAGCGTAAACAGGCGAAGCGGTGGAGCTGTGGTAGTTAAGAAATTACATTCTCTTTTAAAAGGATTTTAATTTGTTTTTATTAATGTGCTAATATTTAAATGTCTGGCTCTGAAGAGAATATTGTTTGAAATGCTTGATTAAAGTAAATTCGTCAAGGGCTGGTGCTATTTATAATAAGCAGGTTTTAATGTTTATTTAGTATCATTGAAAGTAATAAAAAGTAATATTTAATTAGCCTGCACGCAATTTTCGACCGTAACAGGCTGTTCTCATCTATCTAGTTCGCGTAATTCATTACGTTTTTGATCGTATACATGCAAGACTTGCTCGGAATAGCAATTTATAGATAGTCGTAACCTATTATCGTTAGAAGGAATAGTGATTACTAAATGCATTTAGGAATCATCGACAACAAGATTCTACTAATAAAGTGTATTGATACATCATGTGAATTATTGCTTGGTTTAAAGGTGAAGGAAAACATCGTGAGGAAACCTGCATACCTGAGAAGTTCTCTGTAGGAATTTTGAGGATGTGTGGCCAGCGAGGTATACTGAGGCCTAATCCGTCTCATTAGTAGAGGCCCGAGCCCAGCAGTGGGACAGTATATAATACAGGGCTGGTATTATTATATTCTTATACATCATGTGCCTCTTTTAGCACCAAATATCGTATTCCTTATTACTAGCCTTCATAAAAAACATCATAAACCAAGATATAAAAAACATAATAATTTCTCATCAATCGACACTCTATTTAGCCCCTATACCACTTATCAGGTGCAGTTGGGTCACATTCCCATTCCCGTATCCAAAAATTCAATAACCCATCTAATCCAAAACCTATAAACCTTCAAATCAAATGCCCGAGCCGAGCTGAAACCGCACGAGCGACATTAATTATCAAAATATGCGCCATTAGAGAGCAACAGGCATAAAAAATATAAAAAAAACAGCACATTACGTACATTAGAGTGACGGACGGGCCAAAAAATCCACCATTAACTACTGCAAAAAGGTTAATCACATGGATTAGCGCAAATGGGGGGTAGCGTGCCTGTAATTGGCTTTCCGAAGGGCCTTTCTCCCGTGGCGATGTGATAGTAGTAAGATAACTCTGATATAGAAATGATATATTTTTATGTGAAATGACTGAAATGACTTAGTGCATCTGATGGTAAACGAAGTGGTAGTAAGATAACTCGGATTTAGATTGGTATATTTTGTTTGCGGGCCCGGCAAATTGACCTACTGCATTTGGTGGTATGCGGTTTAGATAGAATGTTAACTCACGAGAGATAGTTATCCTTCGCCAGTCAATACTATTATGACCTGTTTGAATCTGGATATACAGAGATTATGGTAAGCGGAGTGCGGTGTAGAAAATGTTGCCGAGAGATTGTTATTCCCCACCAGTTTACACAATTATGACCTTTTTGAATCTGGATATACAGAGGTTATTGGAACGCGTCACGTTGAAAACTATGGCGTGTTTTACACCTTGAGTAAGAAGGTCGAACACACAAATAATCTATTCTAGCCTGACTCCCCACAATGTAATTCTACAGTTAAGGTCGGAGAACGAACGCAAAATTAAATTACCTAAATGATAAAACAACATCAGATCATAAACGCGTTGCCGGTCCAAATAAAAATAACAAGGATTAAGAAGAAGCCATTTTGGATTCTGGAACATTCTCTTACGTAACACACAAATTAAACGTAGATTTAAAATAGAACGTATATCAATGTTTATGATGAGTCAAGACTTAGCATCAAGCGAGTCATCTCATCATTCAATTGAATAAAAACCTAATACCTGTAAACATAGAATTTGAAATACTGTTCAATGCTACTCTACGTTCTCTCCTCGGTTTTTCGGTTAGCAGTACATTTGGCTGCGTCATCGATGTCACGTGGACTTAAACGTGGTCTTACAATTTAATTGCACTCGATCAACGGACAGACACGTTGACGTGTAGTATAATTACTAAAAGATGTTGCGCTACCATGAAGGATATAGCTTTTAAAGAAAACGTCAGTCTAGATAGTAGGCTGGATAATTAAGATTGAAGTTGGTTTAAAGGTATGAGATTGTTGAATCGATTTCAAGAATTTCAATGATCATAAATTATCTTTTTGACAGACGAGAAAAGTTTGTAGAGTGTATTAGTATATGATGTTATGGTCTATCATTAATTGTGATGCTAGATGATAATTAGTCTTATTGTGAGTATTTTTTTTAAAATAGTCATCCTCCAAACTGATTCCTTTTTATTTTCAAACGAATTTTGGAGCCTATAATTTCACTTTCAAGTACTTTACATTTAAACTGCCTCGATATTGCAGTGGAATACAAGTAGTATCCTGCGAGGTACGACAAAACTATGAGGTTTCAGGTGCAAATCCCGGGTCGGCCAAAATTTTATTAGGTTTGCCTGCTTTATCAGCCCGGAGACTGGAATGTGTGCCCAATAGCCTGGTCCCCTATTACGTCATAGGACGCAACACAGACATTAGAACCGGTGGTCAGCGCCCATATCTTCAGTCTCCTTTATTATACAATTATTTTTGGGTTTCGTTGGATCTGATATTGTTATACCTAGGCAAATGTGATTTTTACTTTTCATTTCCAAATAAGACACTTTTACCGAGCACAGCCACTTTCGGTTTTATTCGGGAATACACTGTAATCGGCTCCCGATGACGCGACATTCAAGCTCCGCCAATCGAAACGTATGAACCTTCTTAACATACGCGAGCAGTAAAAATGTTAGTAGTAATAAAATTATCTAAGAGTGGAAAAACGGCATCCCGCGCAAAACAATACGAACAACATGTACATGTTTGTAAAGTTTCACTTGATTATAAAGTTTATTAATTCCAAGACTTAATCGAAGATCAAAAAATCAAAAACATAAACAATAAAAACGTAATTCAATAACATTTTTTTAGTCCACAACAACCGCCGACAGAGGAAGTGAAAATTCTCAACAAACTTTATAAGTGATGACGTATATCAATAAACTAGGAACTCTCGGCGAACGCTCGATTAAACTTCTACTTCACAGTGATTAACACTTAAACATCCCACTCCGGTATATTTTACCCGCAATTCCACGGAATATAAAATTGTAAAACGCTTCTTTGTAATTTTATTGCATTTAAGTCGACAGCGTCCTTTTATGTTAAGCGTTCAGTAATTAATGATTTGTGCGATATTTGTACTGTTTAAATAGTTAATGCTTCGATTGGAGTTATAAAACATACACGTAGAGGTGTAGAACGAAAAGTATCATCGCGCTTAGATACATAAGGGATAGACAGAAATTTGACAAGTACAATTACAATTCGTCAGTGGTCATGAATCCCAAAGTATGATACGACTCAAGCTGGAACTGAAAAGTAAATTGTAAGAAGACCTTGAATCAACGATTTCAGATATCATAACCCGCATGCTGCCATAACACCTTTATAATGATCTCATCTAATTAGCTTGAGGGTATTATTCCCAAAGCTTAAAGCTACACAAAAGCTTTCTAGGAAAACCCTCAATCAGTTCTCACAACTCCATCGAGATATATTTAGTTAGTAATCTCCACTATTGATCTGCAACCTTTTTCTCCATAGTATAATATCTTCCATTTTAGGAATCAACTCCTACATAAGCACATTTTTGCAACAATTTTTAATTTTTTTTTTCAGTCCAATCTATTCAGTGATTCGCCACGACCATCTCATCGAGTAGGCCCGTCACTCCTGTTGCCACTGGGACAGCCGAATCCGCTCAAACGTTCAGACACTGCGACGAAATTGGCTGTCCCACTGCTGAAATAGATTGGCCAACTTACAAATTTAAAACTTTCAGATTTTTCAACTCTACCACCCATAACCCAAGAGCCAGTTTCGTCTGACAAGTATTTAGCAATCTTGTTTTCGTAGCAACATAATGGTATGGAATATAAGGCAAACGCTCGGAATAGGTGTGTATGTGACTCCGGTGCATGCAAAACGCTTGTCTGCTCTTATATTCGTATCCTGATTCTGATAAACCAATTGTGAATGTTAACCGAGTTTTAGTTTGTGACCGAATGAATTGAATGGATGAAATTGTTTCGATAAAGTTGACTGCTATAATAGTCATGGTGGTCAGTGAGTTAAAAATATCTGAATTCATTTTGACGTGGAATGTGACTATAGATTTGCTAATTAAGTGATTGCTTGTAACTAGACACTTATATAAGAGATTGTTACTATATACATGTGTGGATTTAAAGTAAATTGTAAACGTTAGCAATCCGTTAATAATAAATAAATATAAAATTGACTAAAAATATTTTGATAATCTCAAATTCTAACAGCCACGACATGATTTAATACCAGTTTATAAATATGTACAGAAATAAAAGTATCTATGTAAACGCAATATATGAATATTTAAAAAACCTAATCACCCAAATTTATAAATACTACATCAGACACAAAATCGCCTCTCCCAACCTCGATGGCAACAAAAAAATTCCCTACAAGAAATTGCTGGAATAAAAATTAGAAGAAACACAATAGTGAAAACAAATAGTATTCCCGATTGGATAGAGACAAAACAAACCATCTCCAGACTGCAACGATTAAAAAAACAATCGATATCGATTCAACTCGATACCAATTATTCTCCGAACTCATCTCACATTTCCGCGAGATAATAAAACGAGACCATCGGTCCTAGGGATGCTGTGTAATTGGATGTTAAATAATATGCAATGTCTGATGGCTTGGTTGAAACTGGTTAAGGAATGAAATGAATAGATTTGTAGTGGCCATTTCTTCTTGTTTATCATATATAAGGTTTTGATGAATCTGTTTGCGAAAATTTTATGAGAAATAAGTATAAGAGTGTGCTTGTGTTCATATGAAATTATTTAAAGAATTCCTTAAAATCTAATGAAGGCTTTAAAGTTTTGATTTTTTTATACGGGCACAGTGATCCCACTGCCCGTGATGGTAAGTGGAGTGGGGTCCAATAGAATGTCGCCTGACGAGAGATGATTGCCCCTCGACAGTCGACGCAATTATGCCGGCCTGTTGGAACCGAATATACACAGGCTGATCCCGGATGGAGACACTTACGTGGGCTACTATGGCGGGTTTTACCTTGTGTACGGTGGTCGATATCCGGGCGGATATAAACTATATCCTACCATAAAAATAAAGTTTCGCCTAATGTTGATGCTTATCGCTATCAAGCGAATAAACTCCCTGTCTTAAGGTTCAGTGACTCAGAAACTGTAACAAGCTGTTATTTTACTAATATATCCAAAGCGCTTAGAAGTAGAAATAGAAATCCTTTATTGCAGAATGTAGGTACTTAGCATACAAGTGGTTTTTAAATATAAAAATTTAAAAATGTTCCAATACATTCTCCAGGGATATGTACCGCTGTGCAATACTATGTACTTTAATACACAGTGCTACTTTTATTTGCTTACTTCTCAAGTTACTTTTTGCTTAGTACCAAAGAATTAAGATATGGATGGCGAGCGATGTCTTTGATACAAGCGTTCACAAAATATAAATACTTATTTTGAAACCTCTTTGTAAACCTTCACGAGTCCCCCCTCCCCCCCTCCGGGGAATCCTGTCGCGGAATTCGCTTTGTATTTTTACTGGCACGATGCAAGACAAACTGCTTTGACGAAACTGTTATTTTGTTTTTAAATACCATAAGATAGTATGAAATTTGACAATGTAAATTTATTTAATTTCATATTTTATTTATTTGCCTCGTATATATTGCATAGACCCATTGACGTGGAATGATGGCAAATGGAAACATAAGAAGAATTTCGTTCAATGGCAGATAGTCTATACATCTTGGCTTTTCAGACGACCAACACCACAGTCCCCGCCGTGACCAAAAAGGCTGCAGTCTTCAAAACGTCGGGAGAAAATTATTATATAAAAAACCACGATAGAATCTAGAAAAATTGTTCTATTTCAATGTCTAACATTCGCGTAAACATAAGAAATCAATACTGAATCACAAAAATCCATCAATCGACCCTCATAAACAAAAATGTACGTCCAAAACATCTCAAAATGAACCGCGGTTGGACCAAATACGTACACAAAGAAATATTGGATCAATTCATTTGTCCAATTCTAACTGGGGACACGGCGCGCATAAATCACACATCACTATGAATTATTGCCACGAAGCACACTAGCGCCACAATATGTAAAACTGGGCACGTGACAGACTAAGCCTTGTTATGTTTGCAACAGTAGGGCAATTCCGTTTTAAATGCTATTTTTGTGTTTTGTTCGATATGCCTCCTTTTGAAGTAACTAGAATTGTTTAATCTGTTCAATCGATAAATTAAAAATTTATTAATCAAATAAAAATAACTGTATCTATATAATATTATACCGGACCTACATGTATATATAAATAATATACAAACGTTATAGGTGGTCTATCAGGTTACTCAATATTTTGTCTCGATTATTCTAACAAAATATCACACAACAGTGGTGAAAAGTAAAATTTTTCAAAAGGGACCCGACACAACTTGTACTAATATTCATAAATGCGGTCTACAAATCTTTTTAATGATAATTAAATTCTATATCAAGGGAAGACGGTTAGAATCGGGTTATGTGGACCCTTCGCCACTATCACACAACATGCTAAGACCAAAAACTGTATACTAAATGTATACCAAGATTATTATTACGACGAAGAATGAATAAAAACGAGTCCCCTTTCTATAAAATTGATATTAAAGGTAAATTCCAATGGATCTCTTCGATCGCACCGAGCGCTATCGCAACTGCCCGTCGACTTTAGCGAGCCTTATACTGTAATAATGCTACGACTTTCTATAAAATTGTTCTAGATATTCAATTTGCTTGGTACTATCCATGTATAGAGTCTAGTATATAATATTGTCCTCATATTCGTCATTAAAAATCCTGTTTTCTAATTCTGGTCAGCGAACCTCAGAATTGCCAAATTGCTTTAAACCGCATAGAAAATAAAATACAGAATTTCATAGGCCAAAACACTAAAATCTTTATATAATTAGACAAGATCGTGATTCTGGCATCCATTTGGGGAGGCATACGTCCAGTGGACGGCGATATGTTTGATTCATAATTTGTGATATTATCTTTGTTCTTATTCGTTGATGGGTCATACATAAAGGCAACCTCCCAAAGCCTCGCGTTTACAGAGGCCTCGTACAGTACCTTGGAAGATCTATTTTACGGTCTTACCGACGAACCTTGGGGGATTTTCTCATTTTATTTTGCTTTCGCCTGGGACCTCACGTCAATCAAAATCCACCTGGAATATCTCACAATATATTACTGAATGAATTCTACTATGGTGACAGCAAGTAAAACTCGCCTGTGACAGTTAAGTCACGATCATTTGTGTACGAGTAATTTGTAGCTCACGTTACGCGTTAAATTAAATCTAGATTTCATGACATTAGATGGAATACGAATTATGGTACAAATATCTGTGATTGATTGTTGTCTTTTTATAGCAAAAGCCGGCATACGCATAAGTAGGTCATTAATACTGAGTGATCTTCATCGCCTATAAACACTCAAGATACTAGGAGACTCATGGATCACAATAAAGAAGACTTAGGAAAAGGAAAGGAGGCTTTTGGGCTTCTAGGAATTACAAGTTCCGAACTGTTATAGGATTCTTTGTGTTCAAGTTAAAAATATACACGAATATTTACACTGGTGTTAGGTCTCTCACCTGAGAGTCCGACTGGGTAGGTATCACCGGAATGTCTATTGCTCCGTGTGTGTCGCTGTTGTGTTCCAGTTTGAAGAACATCGTAGCCATTGTAACTACTGGACATAATAAGACTTAACATCTCATGTCTCATGGCGAGCGCAGTGGAATACCAAACAATACTTTAATTCAAGGTGTTGGAAGGTGTTTCTACTGTTTATGGGCGGCCGTATCGCTTACCATCAGGCGAACGGCATATGAAATAAATAATAGATCAGCGGAAAACTAAATCGAAATGGGATGCGCTGTTAAGAAGGGCATTAAGAGCGTTAAGAGTTCGCGGAATCGGTGATCTAGATCGTGCTATAGCACAGTACCTAGCAATTAAAGACGATCTTATCAGCCCGGTTCAGTCCTTGTTTATTACTATAAAGTCAGATAGTAGAAATCTGAATCACTCATCATGACTGAATCGCTCAGACCTACGTCACGAAGTAAATAAGAGATTATCAAAATTCCTTTAATATCGGCCATCGCGAAACATCCAAACTTTCGAACCGAACGAACGATCGACTACTAAAGGAAATGAATTTCACTTAAGTCTAATGAAAATTCTTTGATAGTACCGGCGGATAAGCGCCAAATTTTCCAGCTTTTGAATATTTGAGAATTATCGTGAGGTTAGAATGTAATGTAACGATATATCGGATCGTCCGGTCAGTTTTATTCTGAGTTGTGCATGTTGAAACCTTACAATAATTATTTGCTTTAATGATAATTAAAATCATGAAATAGTATTTTAAGCATATATTATTTGAAGCCTTCCAAAAATTATGTGGTTTAATGATTATTATCATGAAATATTATCTGTAGCAAATATTATAATATTATACAGCTTTAGCGATGGCAAAATACGAAAAAACAAAGAAAACACATATTTTGACTGATTAATTTAATAATAATATCAGCCCCGTATATTACAGTCCCACTGCTGGGCTCGGTATTCTACTAGAGAGAGGGTTTAGACCTTTTTATTGTTTAATTTAGATACTATTAATATATCAAACAAAGTGTCTATCTGATAAGTTGTAGAATAAGAAACTGCACAACGGGCTGAAATCCTCGGTACACCGGGGTCATTCCGAGAAACCTGTGGAGGAACCAGGAAGATCCTGCGCTTCTGGAAGGAGTTGGGCTGGCTGCTGGCTGGGGCTGGCCCTTAGCTGGCATACTACGCACAACGGCCCGACCTACTACGGGCTAAGTGCGAAAAAGGAGCCCTCAACATAGAACACAGAATTTAATGATTTCTTATGTTTACGCGAATGTTAGACATTGAAATAAAACTAAAAACTATTCAACACAGAAGTTGTAAAAATAGTGTTGGACACTTTTCCCTTGCTCTTTATTATCGATATTTCCAATTCACACCCAAGATACTCTACGATTGTAAATGTGAGTCATTCTCTTCAGCTCCTCAAAACACTTATTAAATAATTTCTACAAAATTAAATACAATTTCGCCGATTCTCCGTTTGAAATAGAATCTTATCTTGAGTTAAACAACTCAAAAGTTTGATTGATTTTAGAATTTGAACTCATCAATTAATTCATCTCTCGGCAATGTCATCAATCTTTATAAATAATCAACATGTCAGAGCGGTTAGCGTAGAAGCCAGTTATTCGGACCAAGAATCGATGACAATATTGACGAGGCAAAATTAGAACTTGTAACATACTTACTAGCCAAATGATTGAAATGAAAAATCATACTGTATAAAGGGTGGATTTTTGAGCTAAGGCAGTAGGGGCAGCAAACAAAAATTACAGATTTTTTTTAAACATGACTAACATTTTCATGATATATACTTAAGCATTCACAGATTACGAAAAAATTAGACAGTAAGAACAAGTTACACTAACTTTTTGTTGCCAATCGATCCAGTGACTTACAAAGGTGAGAGTCTACGAGCCGTATCAAAAAACAAATCCTTTATTTGAGTAGGATCAGAAGTAGACATTAATTGTATTGAAATATTTAATAGTTTATGTTGTCATTTGAGAGGTTGTTCTAAGCTGAAACGACTTTGTTTGATAAAAAAAACTCAGCTGTCAAAATCTGTCATTTGCGGTGATTTAACATTTGGGATGTTGTACCAATATATGTTTATTAACCGCACTGAGGTCATCTACATAATCATTGGTGGTAGGTCCCTCATATGTGAAAATCCGCCTAGGTAGGTACCACCGCAATGTCTATTTCTGCCGTAAAGCAGCAATGTGTAATCACTGTTGTGTTCCGGGTTAAAGGACATTGTAGCCAGTGTAACTACTGAACATAGTGAGACTTAACATCTCATGTCTCAGGATGGCGAGCGCAAAGGAATACCAAACAATACTTTGTAATTGAAGATGTTGGATGGTGATTCTATTGTTTATTGGTCGTATCGCTTACCATCAGGCGAACGGCAAACTCTTCTCATCATTGAAAGCAATAAAAAATCGTTTCCCCCCTCAACGATACGCTCTAACCCCGCCCTTGACTATTTAAATGACGTTATAACTTCAAGCGATCGTTTATTCATGATGTTTTAAAAGCGAAGAAGCTCTGCGGTGACCTCTAATTTGCAGTTTAGTTCAAAGACTAAATTAATAATTCCATGTGCCTTAACTTATTATGTTATTGGTTGAAAATGAGCGGAGATTTTGAGACAAAGACCCATTCCATTATAAAGAATATGGTCTCTTGAAACTTTTAAATAGGTATTTTATTCCACTTCCGCTTTTTAGATACTAGATATGTAAATCAATCAATTATATTATAGGCATATTACAAAGATGAAGAGTTGATTTCTTATTCCGCCAATATCTAACTACTGCTCTTATTCTGAAAATTCTGTAATATTGAAATGAAATTAAATAATTTGTAAAATATTGAACATTATTTAGATTCAGTCAAATGTTTACTGTACAACCAGTTCGGAGAGTAGTGTTCACCAGGGAAGAACCGACAAGAAACTCTAGTGTTGCTCTTTTCAATACGTCATACGAAAACCTAACATTTAGTTGTTTAATTTAGAGGAGCTTATTTATTTACTTGCAGAATAAAAAAAAACAATTCTAATATACGTGCCCAACCCTCTCAGAAATCATGAAATAATTTGATAATATAAAATGTTTTTAATATATTATTAAAATTATTGGTACTTAATATTATATATTATCCTTGAATGGTCTCTTACGCGGAGGAAACCACAGACGTAAATAGGTAGCTCAAGATAAAACTCTTACGACAATTTAATTACTAGTAGTTCTAAAACCTTTCTTTGAAAACTTCTTTGATTTACTCCAAAATTTTGAACATTGCTTTTAGAGGTAGTATTAACTCCATACCTATTAAACATTTAGACACTATCAGCCAGCGTAAACATTCTCAAGGTCCAAGTTTTTTTTTTTTGTATTTGCACGATAAAGTGAATCTACTGCATCTGACGGTAAGTGGAGTGGAGTCCAATAGAACATCGACCGGTGAGAAATGATTACCTCTCGACAATCGACACAATTATGCTGGCCTGTTGGAACCGGATATACACCGGCTGATCTGGAAACGCGACACTTACATGGACCTCTATAGCGGGTTTCAACACCTTGTGTACGGTGATCGATACAGCATACTTACGTAGGCCACTATGGCGGATTTCAACACCTTGTGAACGGAGATCGCTATCCAGACAGATATAAATATACTAGCAAAGATTCCAGATATAGTAATTTAAATAGTTGACCACTATCGCATACTGTTTGATACACAACACAAATCCAAACAGAAACGTTATTCCATTCAATCGTGCAAGAGTGGTAAATGTATGCGCATATTCTGTCTCGTTAGGAACAGCGAGGGATGTCGCCGCGCTGGATGCGGCTTGGTTATCAGAATTGTTATTTGACTTTCGTAATATTTAACGCTTATAGAAAACAGAAAACATGTTGAAATAAAACTATTTGGTGACCATGTTGGCTGTAAAGTCCTCGAAACGTTAGAAGAAAATTGTTATCAAAATAAATGTTCAAATAATACTATTTGTTCCCTCCGTGACCATGAAGGCTGTAGACTTTGAAACGTTGGGAGAAAATTATAATACAAACCGCGATAAAATTCTAAAAATAATTATATTTCAAATTGTTACATTTTCGTAAACATAAATCATTATGCAGAACAAATTTATGGAAATAACATATGCTATTGAAAAATAATTATTTTATAAAGTATAAATTACTCTTTATTAAATGAATGTTATGTCCAATATCTTTCCTCGCTGTGTACACTTACCTTCGTTAGTCTCTGGACCACCTAAAGGTTGACTAGCTGAAATTGCCATCGGCATTAAGTCCGTATATATGATGATTCATAGATTTAAGAATTTAGTTCCCGATATTTCTGTGATGGCAATTTTCTTCTACTCGCAACCGGCGGGATGAAAGATTGATGAAGATGGAGGAAGGGCGAGAAGTCTGGTAGAATCGTGCAAAGTGGCAATCCATAGTCTCTGCCTACCCCTATGGGCTAGAGACTTGATACTATGTATGTATATATGTAGTCGCATTGGACATCAATTTAGTTAAGACTAGAAACATATTATTTAAAGAATTCACTTTGTTTCACAATGGACCTAAAACGCTGATTAAAATTAAAAAGACTCTATGCGTAGATTTCTCCACAATAACTGTTAATTCTCACCAAAATAATTATAGTCGCAGAAAAATCTTATTTTAACGTATTCTCTTACCATTTTAAACACGACCTTATAAAGACAATAATAGAAGCTATTCTAGAAAACACTAACTCTACTGAAACACCACATCAAAGAATATCGAAAATTTATATTCTAACGATGGCCAGTAATTGGAATTGTATATGAAACCCACGTCGGATCCCGCCCCACGTAATTATGAACAAGATCCTATAATCATTTTTATGCATAGCTTTTTAAATCTGTTCAAATCAGAATAAATCCCCATTTTTACACGACGAAGAAGAATTTAAGTATGGAATTTTCGAGATCTTTATTCAGCCTTCAAATACCAATATCATTTGGTTACATCAATTATAATTTTGAACATGACATTGGATAGTAGAAATCCCAAATATATTAAGTTTAAAGCGGGTTGCCAAAACACTAGAGACTTTTTGTTTTAGAGACTTTCCCGCCCTCACACCCACCACTAGAACTCCTGTAAGACATGATCAGCAGTGGCACGCATTTTATGACTTCGAGCAGTGAAGCTTGGCGAGTCTCAGGGAAAACTAATTTGTCATTATCTCACAACGAAATTATTCAAATAGAAAGATAGGGAGGAGTTGGAAATATTGCCAAAACACTATTTAGAAAAGAAAGAAAGAAAAAAACAGTTATTGTCTACAGATTGGGTGGTAAACATAAATTACAGTAAATAAAACTTAATATTAAAAATTATATAAAAAGGAAAAAAGCAAAATGAAAAATATAGTTTTGAGGAATTTTATAGTTGGGTGAGTACCTACAGACATACGCACTCAGATACTCACCAAGTGTGGATGGTATATGTCCCACCACAACAGTGCCAATAGGATCTAGATCAGTATATGCCATCAGCAAGCGTTTGACGCTGAGTTTCATCCAGACCCTAGAAATTTATTAATATTACCAATACACGAGCCACAATCCATGGTTTTGATAAGCAATCATAGTCGCTGCAGCCTTCAATGGTGGCGTACATTTTTCCACAATAGTGAATCTTCCGGAAGAGATAAATCGTAGGTGAGTGACGAGCGGTATTCGACGACAGCTGAAAAATTGTTTCATAACTCACCCTGTATATTTATAAAATATTATCATTTACCCTTGACATTGGTTATGGGACGACTAAATCTTTTGTTTACTTACATGTTATATTTACTTAAGGAAATAGGAAAAGGTACATGATTTAAAGTTACAGTCGGCCATTAAAGTAGTTCAACTTTGAAACACATTAATTAATTGATATATTCATTTTTCTTTATCAGAAATAAAGTAAACCCTTTATTGGATGTTTATTTTACTGAATAAAAAACGATTGCTGAGAATAATATACAATATTTTAGGTGATTTGATATTTTTATTTTATTCTATTACTTTTGTAGCTAACCGTACATAAATAACAAAGTACCAATTTGAATTAAACTTTCTCGATAACAACGAATAAAAAAGTAACTATATCATCGTATAAAAAATATACGATGATGATTCCCGCATTAAATATAATTCTTGGTATATTTTTACACTTACAAACCAATAGTTTTTACGCTATTTCCTACGAAAGCAATATCTTAGTAAATAAAACTTGTAATTTCCCGCATTCAATGTATTTTTAGATCTATTTTTGCACTCACAATACTTTTTACATAATTTTCTACAGCCATATCAGGTCCATAGACTATTAAAAAAAATATCTATGAACAACTAAATCCTATAGGTTTTAAATATCCAATCATTCTAAAAGTTAATAAAAAGCGTTTCATTGAACGAATGTTATAATCTGTAACACGGCTCGAGTAAAACTTGTTGGCTTACTGAAAGTTAAACCTCGATCAATGGTTTAATCCAGATTTACCCGCCAAATCCTTTTGCGTTAGATTTAATCATGGCTGTTGTTAGTAAACAGGGATTTTTCTCTGCATGTGGGAGGTAACCAGGTAGTGTATAGAATTGGTATACCTCCTCTTATATGACGTACTGACGAACTGAACATAAATCTTGGGGCTTAAAGGCCGAACTGTTGTATAACCTCTTGTTCTAATATAATTTAAAAATTGAAAAAACATAAAATAACAACATAGTAAAATACAGTTTCTTATAAAACTAATATATAACTATATATTAACTCATACCCATGCCTTTCATGCATTTGATATGCTTTATTTGACCCAATGGCTTTGTCAACAAATCTGCAGGTAGCTCATCCGTAGGCATATACATTAATTCTACACGAACAATATTTATTATAAAGGCTAGAGTGAGTAACAATATATAATAATAATATCAGCACTGTATTATTACTGTCCCACAGGTGGGCAAGGGCCTCCTCTACTACTGAGAGGGATTAGGCTTTAGTCCAACACGCTGGCTTAGTGCGGATTGGTAGACTTCACACACCCTCAAAATTCCTATAGAGAACTTCTCAGGGATGTAGGTTTCCTTATGATGTTTTTCTTCACCGTTAAAGCAAGCGATAATTCACAAAGAGTACACACATAATTCTAGAAACGTCAGAGGTGTGTCCCCTTGGGATTTAAACCTGCAGACATTTGTCTCGGCAGTCCATAACCAACTAGGCTATCACCGCTATTTTAGATAAATTATTGACACAAAAGAGTTTTAAAATATTGACACAAAAGAAATCACCCATCTTAAAAAAATATTTAGGAATCTAAAGGAGAAAATTCAAAGATTTGATTAAAAATGTTTACTTAGGCGCAACAAACGAGCGCCGGGCCTTTCTCGAATACTTTTCATCCTCCTAAATTAGGGCCTTTCACGGGCCCTGTAATTACTCTATTGGGTCGTATGAGTGCCTCACCCTGATTTGAGTGTGGGTAAGTATTTGTGATTTCGTATACGCATTTGGGATTTTCGCTTACGTATTTTAAGTGCGAATACTTTTTTAGGTAATTGGATTTTTTTATTGTGTATGTTAAATTAATACATTAGAATATAATTTAGGAAAATTAAGAACTTCTAGTGCTTTAGCAAGAATTTCTTAAAGTAGGCCTTAATTGGTTCTCTTGTTTATACTTAAACCAGCAGAACTAGGTGTCTGATGGTAAATTGTCAAAGAGATTTTAGATGTTTCGCCAAATTTTAGCGTGATATTTGTTAAGGGTCTGTCAGATACGCAAAAACTTAAAAATAATTGATATATCTCTGACATGACGCTACTGCCCTTTAGGTATGGTTCTACTTTCAAATCCGGGTGGCTCAACACCCAACATAACCGCTCAGTTACCCCCCCCCCCCCCGAAGACTGGGCGGTAGTCATAAGGCACTTTCTCCGCGAAAACAAAAAAAAAAAAAGGTATTGTTCTACTCCAGCCATGCTCGTGTACAAAACTAGTTTCCAACACCACGTGAAACCCATAAAGAGATTTTTTACATACACACGACAATGTGACCCCACTGTTCCTGATGATAAGTATATTAGGGTCCAATAGTATGTCGACTGACGAGAGATGATTACCCCTCAGCAGTCGAAACAATTATGCTGGTCTGTTGGAAACGGATATATACAAGCTGACTCCGGAACGCGACACACTTACGTGGACTACTATGGCGGGTTTCAACACCTTGTGTACGGTGGTTGCTATCCAGGCGGATATAAAATATATTCTACCACCAGAATATTAAACATGCCATAAATTCCACATTCCCATAAACCGAATGAAAACATAATTATGTAGAAAGAATGTTAAAATATTAAATCAATGCATATTTTCACCGCTATCGAAGCGTACGTGAAAAACTGATACACAAAAGCGTGAAATATTTCACGCTTGCATAATGAAATTCAGATTGTACTGTACATTAACGGGTAAAATACTGAATTACAGCCGCTGTTGTTATCATAAATGCGGTTTTTGTTTTAATTCGTACTGGCACATGGTTTATAAGCCTAACTAGACAAAGATTGGGTTAATATCAGACTAACTTTGAAATCCATATCTATACACAGTAATTTTGACATTACGTTACTAAATGAAACCATATACTTATCTTCTTGAAAATAGTAATTTACAATAAGTTACTAGAACCGTAGATAAATAATAAAAATGATAAATTTCGAACAAAATATAATCAATAAAAAGTAATTTGGTTTTCACACGTCCTAACGACATTACTAATACTCTAAGAGAGTTCTTCGCAACATCACACTTTTAATCATAAATACATTAATGCAAACGCCATATTTGCACTAAACTACAAAACGATAAAAAATCAGAAAAGTAAAACCGTGGGTTATTCATGAATGATTTTTGATAGATGTTTGCAGAGGAAAAAACGAGTATATGGTTTTATTATTAACGTAATTTCATAATAACGATGTAGCAGAGCAGTAAGTATATAGGTAATTAAGTTTCTTTAAAATGTATGTCGCCATTAAGTGAGACGCTATTTAAAATGATTATACGCCTACGTTCCTCAGGGTAAGCGAAACGGATTGACGGAATAAATAAATGATGAAAACAGTTCGTCCCAATGAAGACATTCATTGCAATTGCTATTCTGGCCTAGGATACATAGTAAATACACCCAAACTATAGTGTAGTATTTCTATAATATACACGTAAGTTATAACGAAGTAGCGTACTTTACGTAAAATTAGTCGTTCTTCCAACTAACGCCATCTAGCTTCCACGAACGTAACTAATATTTATAACATCCAAAGATATTACAAAGAGATTTTCCGCGAATTCTAGAGTGCTTTAAATACTTCCAAAGATTGCTTATGAGGGTATTTGTTACTCTGTTTTAAGAATTCAGCATGATATACCATTTATTTAACTTTAAGTTTAAACCTACTCTACATAGATATTGTATACTGTGTTTAGATTATAATAATGTATAATTTTATACAATGTGGTCAAATACAGTACATTATTTTTTACGGATAAATTGTCAATGAATATTTTTTTCTCAGGTATCAATATTCGACTTCATGAGGTGTCTTCAAAGAAACCCACTTGAGTTGTCCAGATTTATAATATATGGCTGGTACGAAGATAGGTTCGACCTCTATCACAACAAGGGACATATAGGCTCAGCGAAATACTAGTACAATAATATCTCTGCCTTACTCCTTAGATATTAAGGTGTTAGTTTGCGTCAACAAGATCACAATCTCTTAAAAATCTTGCACACTGCTTGGAGAAACAAAGAAATAATTGGATATTTATCGACGCCTGTTACTAATAATCATAATACTATCTCTGTATTATACTCTGCTCACTACTGAGCATGGACCTAAAGACGGAGAGCATTAAGGCTTTTGTCCACCACTCTGACCTAGAGCAGCTTGGGAGACTTCACATACTTATACCTCAAGACCGTCTCGTAGAATTCCCTGCACCGAAGAATGTCACCGCTGGTTTTGATTTGTATGCCGGTGTAGAGTAAACATAATAATACTCACGGGGATGATGGTACTCTCGCGAGTGTCGACATTGGGCCGAAAGATCAGTGACACCAAGAGAACTGTTTCACCCTCAGTGGTGCTGGCGACAATGTCCTATTTCCCCGAAAAAAAAACAAAAGGCTACACATACTTTCGAAATTCAAATGTAGAATTCTCGGGTACTTATGTAGGATTCCTCACGATGTGTTCCTTCACCATTATATGAATTGATGGTAGATAAACATTACACATTATACTTCGAAGTGGCGTAGGCGCCGTGGGTTTTGAAACTGCGTACCTTCGTCTCGGCGGTCTGTTCCATTTCCAAAAAGGCTATCGTGTTGAATGTGATTTATGTTTATTACGAAGAATCTTGCACTCTGTTTCGTGTAGAAATATAGAAAGCAAATGAAATGTATAAATATATCTGGATAGAATCCTGTGTAATGATCGGTGGGTATCGTCGCTTCAGAACAGCGGTGATGTTTGCTGGTACACCAACATGGTGCAAGTTACAAACTCATGTCATCTTTCTTTGATATAAATATATACGTGGGTGGCATAGGACGTCGAGGAGAGGATGAGGGGGTCCATTCTCATTCATAGAGTATAACTCAGGAAGTTAAGACAAATAAATATATTTAAACTCGAAAAAAATGTTTTCTATAACCTACCATGAATTATTATGTAATTTAGTTATTTTAATTTTCGAAATTAATAACTTGGTAACGTATGACGTGGTTTATGATTCTGGGGCACGTATCCCTGGATATAAACTCTAGATACGCCATTAGCTTCTATGTACGTAAAATATAGAAGTAGACAGAGGAAGATATACTAATATTAACTAATAAAATTATTTGAATCAAACAGTTTGTCTATAAGTGGAATCTTTCTACATAACAAAATTTATTTTTTACAAACTGGGAGTTGCTTACAGTTCCATCCGCTGGAACAGACTTTCCTGCTACAAAAAAACGAAATCAAAGTAGCGATCCATAATCCATTAAAAAAACAGATTCGAAATTCAAATATTTCATACGGTCTCCGTGCAAAATATTTGAATTTCGAATCTGTTGGAAATGCTTGAGTTAAAAATTAGCCTAAGTTAATTGAGGATATCGTGTAGATATACGAGTGCCAAATTTCAACGAAATCCGTTCAGCGATTGCTGCGTTATCTCCTAAAAACACCGAAAAAAAATATAATTAGTGAGGAGTAAGATCAAAAAATGTTTAAATATATCTTTATATATCAATGTTTATATTTTATTGTGTAAACGATATATAAATCCGTTATTGGCCTTACGATATATCTATCAAATTGAATCACTAATATTAAGTGCTGTGGATTTTAATAAATCGTATGAATTGTACCACCGAATATAAAATAACGATATTTGATGGTATCCAAACGGTGGTAGTCATTAAAATCGACTTATCGTACCTATTCATACGTGTGCACAAAACCGTCTTTGATGTTTCATATCAACATTCAAATTACTTGAAAAATAGTGAGTTTTGAAATGAAAATAGGCCTTAGTACGATGAGTCTATATCAACATTCAAATTACTTGAAAAATAGTGAGTTTTGAAAAGATTTTCTTTTAGTACGATTAGGCCTTATATATGATGAGTTTTAAAGACGAAAAAACTGATGAGCATGGCGACGGCCGTATTCTCCGCCTTATTAAGTGAATTGGAAAGTCAATGTGGTAACATGCACTGCTATGCTGTTGGTGTGTAATCTAAGTTATATAATATGCCTTTTCTGCTATTTATATCCGTTAACGTAGCGTTTTCTATGAACAGAGCTCCTCTTATAATGTAATTGCTTAAAAAACCTTTAAAAATACGCTACTTATTGCTAGCTTTCTTGCTGGTGGTAGGATATATTTTATATCTTGATAGCGACCACTGTACACAAGGTGTTAAAACCCGCCACGTGACCCACGTGTATCTCGTTCTGGGATCAGCATATATATATGCGATCTAACAGGCCGGCATAATTATGTCGACTGCCGAGGGATAATCCTCTCTCGTCAGTCGACATTCTATTGGACCCCACTCCACTTCCCATCAGGTGCAGTCGGATCACTTTGCCGCGCATAACAAAAATGGCAGTTCGCGAATAAAATATTGAAATGAAATATATTTTATCCTTTACTATGTATTCGAGTAGCCGATGCGTCGTCAGCGGAACGCGTTTCGCGCGTCGCGCATAACATTTCAAAAATGGCGGCAAACTGGCCGCGTCCGTTAACGAACCTCTTTGTTACCTGGTCATGGATCTATGAATGTTAGCTGAATATTATAAAAATAATTATTTAAACATCGTTTTATTGAATCAAAGTGATAGATGTAAAAAAATCATGATATTTTGCGAACAAGTTTTGTTTTTCCTTGCGGACCGTCTTTTGACCACCGCGCTGGTGAAAAAATGTTTAGAGAATGCCTACTTTATCCAAACTCATAAACCTCTTCAAAATAGTGTATAAAAATACGAAGAGAAAGAAGAATAAAATACTCAATACAAAACAATGTCTTTATAGGGAACTTTTCGGAAATGAAAAAAGTTATTACAAATGCTTATAAATCGGCTTTCAAAACCTATTCAAAATAATGTTATATAAAATTTAAATTTATAGATTAGACTTTTTATTTATCAAACTAAACCTAAACTCTATATTCGTAGCTCGACGTCGGGGCTGGCTGAACGGAACCATTATTTTAGGCTTTGCTGACCGGTCTCCCTCGTTACCTGTCCAGATTTACAAAAGAGGTTAGTCTAAACCGCGCCAGGTTTTACTACAATACCAGTATCGCCCCTTTGTACTTTACATAATCGTTTTGTTGTATTTCTTTTAACTGGTCAAATGTGTTGGTGATATTTTCTGTTGGTTTTGGTTGAAAAAATATATAGGTATTTAGATGGTATTTAAAGCGAGAATTTGGCTGATAGTTTACTGTTTTCTTTGTTGTTATCATCATGCACCAAAGTACAAACACTTTTATGTTTTAGTTTGGAAACTTCGCGCACACCATCAAAAGTCTCTTATTGCCTCGCGAACTATAATGTATTCATTCATAACAATTCTAACCCCCTTATTCATAGACGTTTTTTATCTAACGACCGAGTAAGGCTGTGATAACAAGTCTGTTTCTCAGTGCTGACGGCATGGCAGTCTTCGCAGTGCGTAGACGTAGGGCCGTTGTTATTGGCTAATATTGAAATACAACAATAATAACCAATCACAACGGCCCTATGTCTATTTCTCAGTGCCGTTGGGCACTGAGAAACAGGCTTGTTATCACAGCTTTACTCCGTCCTTAGATAAAAAACGTTTATGAATAAGGGGGTAAGTCTTTACAACCTTGATCGTTACCATCTCATCTTACAATTCATTCTGAGCTGTGCCAATTTTTTTTATATACGTACCTGATGGTAAGTGAAATAGGGTCCAATAGCATGTCGAATGACGAAAGATGATTACTCGTCGACAGTCGACACAATTATGCCGGTCTGTTAGAACCAGATATACATATTCTGATCCCGGAACGCGACAAACTTACGAAGGCCACTATGGCGAATTTTAACACCTTGTATACGGTGGCCGCTATTCAGGCGGATGAAAAATATATCCTACCACAAGCAAATTTACGAACAGTCTTAACGCGTCCCATTAAGCGACTAGGTAATTCCATTAATTGAGTGTAAAAGGCTAGAGGCACCTGAAGTTTTATCATTAGTCCAATCCACACACAACAGAACACTAACTAACTAAGATCTCCAAACTTCTCGTTGGCATCACGGAAGCATTCCCACACCTAATAGGTTCTTGTGGGATTTCAACACGTCACGTATACCGAGGGTGGAGTCTCAATGCGTCCCGCGAAGTCTCAACTTCAATCCACTACCTAATGTTCTTGAAGAGACTATTTTGATAACATTTGATTTGAAATTAATGCCTTTGTTGATGTAGGAAATTAAATAGCTGTTATAATTCAATACAGTTAAAAGAAAAGTAGATCCAATGAACTAGACATTAATATCTCTAATACATGGCCAATTGTTTACCTTGTTGCCGTAGTTCCAGCTGTAATTAGCTTCTAAAGTATAAATGTATGTTACAAATTAACACAGACTCCTCAACACGTTTAAAAAATGGCACACCCATACCAAAACCCCTGATTTAACATAGCCCACTTTTACTCTTGAAAAGTTAACTTTTATACCGGCAAATACTTTCACACGGACGAAGGTTCAAGCAACAGTTTTAAATAAACTAAACGGCAGCTCTAATAGTAGGGCCAAATGATAAACTTCAAACTCGCACCGAAACTAACTTCAACGAATAAATGTAGGTGAAACGTTTGAAGGTCTAATCGAAATCCGCGTTCGAACAGGCTTGCGAGATAAAACTACATTTTAAACCGCTACTAGAATGCATTATAAGAACCTGTTAAACAATTTCGCCGGCTCGACTGGGACGACTCGACTGGACTCGCTCGAAGACTGGGATTTGTAACCAACGTGTCGTACTGGCGGTAGGTCTCTCGTATGTGGGAGTCTGCCTGAGTGGGTACCACCGCAATGTTTATTTCTGCCGCCAAGCAGCAGTGATAGGAACTGCTGTGTTCTGGTTCGAAGGAAAAATAAATATGATAGACTCGCCCTTAATCACATCACGGGATGGAACACATTTGCCAATGTAGCTGCATTTGTTACACCTTTGCCTACCCTTTGGGAATAATGAGTGTGAAATATTATGTGTGTCGTTATTGAGAAGGATCTGACATAGCTGGCGAAATAAGGGTGTCTCATTATCTCTGCGTATCCCTGAAAAAGCATTAGTAGTGCTTTATATTCACGTGAAATAACTTGCTGTAATTTCCTACCTTTAGCAATTTTTTGGAAGCCCATATATCTCTTCTTTCTTGTCCCTAATTCTTGGTCCTCCTTTTAAAAGGTCTGTTATGTGTCCATAATTCCTGGGACATCTCAGAAATTTCATTGATGATAGCTAACCATCAAAAAACCTAGCCATTCAACCAATATACCTATCACTCTATTCGCTAAAACAATTTCAGAAAGTCTAAAATCATTTTAAGAGCTCAAAGAGTAAATGAGAAACGATCTCACTATTTTTCCTGATGAATGACTTCCAACAACTTTTTGATAGGCTTCATTTTATAGGATTACGAGAGACATTCGAAACTTCCAGACGTAATCTCAAGCTGTCGATAATTGAAAAGGTATTAATGCCTGTGATTGAGACGCGGCTGGAGTCAAGTCAATGATAGGATTTCCATAAAGCCTTTTTAACCCACGAAGTAAAAGAGAGTTTTTTTTTGTATATCTGTCTATGAATTCGTAGTATCTTAAGGTGTGTACCGTCTCAATCACATTTATACAAAGGTATAAGTAACTTGACGACTTGATAAAGGTCGCAGAAACATGGTCCGTCTGGAAATCTTTGGGGGAGGCCTATGTTCAGCAGTGGACTTTATGTGGCAGATGATGTTGATAATAAGTAACTATCATTATATTATGGTTGACTGTGAGATATATTTCATTACTACCAGCTTTTGCAGGTACACTCGTTCAAAAGTCTATCAAACCTTTTAAACAAACATTGGACGAACAGAAATTCATAACGTCAGAATACTGTGGAATAACATATACGAATAATAAAAATATGAAAAAAGGTATAACCTTCAATATGAATGCATTTCAATAAAAGCCACTATAGAGGAATACGCTAACCGAAACCAAAACGGCCGATTAAGTTCGATACTGACTAGCCCATTTGCTTCAGTCCAGTTATGTCAGTCTGCCAATGGCATGAACTTAGATTGGTTTCGGTTTTGCGCAGCGAGACGTCTTCGTCATTTATACAGATTCTGCCGTTGATTAAAGCTTGCATACTTGGAAAAGAATATTTTTTTATCTCATCAGAATCTGTATAGATATTTATTACGTTTAGCGATTACACTGTATTTATAATTTGTATGTGTCTAATTATTAGTCAGATGCTTCTCGATGAACAGAAAGTAATAAAAGTACTAATAATGTATTTAGAAATGGAGCAGTGGAAATTTAAATAATTAATAAAGAGTAAAGAATAACAACAAATATAATTTTATTCATCGGTAATTAAAACAATCCCTCGCCCCAGTCCCACATAATCCCAAACAAGTTAATCATACTAATACATAACACAAAGATTATAATGGACATTCCGCAAATGCTTAGAAAAGAAAGCCGTTATTTATTGTGATTGATCCAATATATCAGCTAAAAGAATTTGTACGACGCAATAAAACAAATTGTGCGTTAAATTAACCCGGACTGCTGAGATATTGCCCTTTCTGGGAACAATAGACTCTAATGTTATTGATATAATTTTGTAAAACGTCCCTTAGCGTCGCTATTATCTAGCTTAGTTTGTTCCAGTTAGCAGTTTGTAGCCTCAAATTAGTAGTTAAGTTTTATATTATCTTTGAAGGATTTGGAATAAATAAAGTTTTTGATATATTTTTTTCATATATGGGTTAAATGGCTAATTGACTCAAGCGACATTATTTTCCGACTTTAAGTTTCAAACATATTTAAAATCAGTTTTTTTCTGTTTTTTTAACCTAGTTAATATTTTTCGAAATAAAATGTTGCTAAAGTTTAGTCTTTAAACTGTCGATGTAGTTATAGCATTTATCAAAATTACATTATCCTGATGCAATTTGCAGGCAATAAAAAAAGTTTAAAAATTTAGGATATAAACGATAACATTTTCTATTATTCAAATATCAATTAATTTTCTTTACAACTATCAAAAAATCTCAAGTGCTTTTAAAGCCGAGAGAAACATTTTTATATCTGCTGATTAATTATCACAGTTACAAAGATAGCATGTAATGTCGCTTCTCAGAACAGACATACGTCGTATCGCAAAATGGGGCATATTATCCCATACCTACAGTACAAAAGGGTGCAGTTGCATGTCGATGGGGGCGTGAAGAGCATTATGCTATGGACATTGTGGCGCACGTCGCGTACAATGGAGCAAGGTTCAGCGATCATCTTCAATTGTGACACCGATGCGATGACTTGATAACTGATACTGTAGACTTGGGCCGCAGATGCGAATTTCTCATATGCGAAACTTTATCAAGTTAGAGAAGAGTTTATGAGAAATTCGCATCTATAGTCAATAAAGTCTATAGTCGCCTAACAGCATAATGATTTATTGTGTTTATGGGAATGTTAGATTTTTTTTATTTATTTATACATATAACACCATAATAGTTGATACTAATGCGATGTTATACAGATTTAATCTTAAAAAAATATTTCAATACATCTACCTATAATATGGACTTCTATTTTTTTTGGGTTTTATCGTGGTTTTTTATTTTATAATTTTATTCTGACGTTTTGAAGACATAGCAGGGTAATTGTTAAAAAAATATTTTGCATTCAAAATAGTAGTTTTTGAGATTAGCGCATTTAAAAAAACGCTTCAGTTTTATATAAAAGTGTAATAATAGATAATAATAATGATAGCCTTTATTTAGACACATACAGTCTTAATTATAAACTTGTTTTAGCGTTAAGAGGTGGTTAAGAATTGCATAAATAGTTGTCAAAAATATCAATGGTTTCCTAGTTTAAACCTTATTAAGAGGCAAGATGGCGGATTTTGACTTACAGCTGATCGATTAATTTTGTGTTTTAACTAAACATAGCTTTGCAATTTTTTTATAAGTAAGACTGCTTATTTACTTTGCATGTGAGTAGTTGTAAACCTAGTTTTAGTTAAAAGACATCGACATCTTGATCTCTTTTCCCGAAGTTGGCCAAGACATCCTCCAATTCTTGCCATTATTTCTTATTAAACGCTGTCCTGGACCATGTTCTCCTTGCTTTTGTCTTTACATCGTCTTCTCACCTCCGAAGCTGTCTGCTAGGTATTCGTTTTGCGTTCCTGAGATACTAAAATAGAATGATTTTATTCCATTATATATAGTATAGATTATGTATAAAAATAATTCTATAAATTTATTTCGACTAATGTCCACATTCCCAGTGGTCTCCTTGCACACTAGAGCTCCCATATTCAATAACCATATCGCATCTGATGCAGCACTAATGGGCGCAGTGTCGTGCTTCGACTTGATCTAATACCCAAGATTCCGTAAATGCCTCCATAATCGACGGACCACAAATTATATTCTACCGCAATGTGCTTTGTAATTAATATATTGTGTATTATAGCAATTTCGGAAATTAGGTGATATTATTTTATTAATGTACCGGTAGCAAAGGCATACAACCCGATTCCGGTTGGCTTCTCTTTCGTATTTATGTAAAATGTAACTGTCATTAGAACGATTTGCAGATAGAATTTAAGCATATCTATAATATAAAAATGAATCGCTGAATGTTTTGCTAAGCGTAAATCTCGAGAGCAGCTGACCCGATTTCGCTAATTCTTTTTTTATAATATTCCTTGAAGTACGAGGATAGTTCTTACGGAGAGAAAAATTTTAAAAATTGCATGAAAAAGTCTAAAAACAACACTTTTTTATATTCTCATACAAAAGATTCGTAATAATACTTAAAAGTCAATTTGAATTTTAATACCATACGATAAAGTTTAAGTGTTAGTGGAGGGGTTCCGGGAAGGCAAAACAATTGAGTGACGTTCTATCTATACTTCTATACTATTATATAAAGCTGAAGAGTTTGTTTGTTTGTTTGAACGCGCTAAACTCAGGAACTACCAGTCCAAACTGAAAAATTCTTTTTGCGTTGGATAGCCCTTTGTTCGTGGAGTGCTATAGGCTATATATCATCACGCTATACCCAATAGGAGCGGAGCAGTAATGGCTGATATCAGGAACTACCGGTCCAAACTGAAAAAATCTTTTTACGTCGGATAGCCCTTTGTTCGTGGAGTGCTATAGGCTATATATCATCACGCTATACCTAATAGGAGCGGAGCAGTAATGGCTAATCTCAGGAACTACCGGTCCAAACTGAAAAAATCTTTTTGCGTTGGATAGCCCTTTCTTTGTGGAGTGCTATAGCTTATATATCATCACGCTATACCCAATAGGAGCGGAGCAGTAATGGCTAATCTCAGGAACTACCGATTCGAATTGAAAGATTCTTTTTATGTTGAATAGCCCTTTGTTTGTGAAGTGCTCTTAGTTATAAATCATCACGCTATGACCAATAGGAGCGGAGCAATAATGAAACATGTTGCAAAAAAGGGGACAATTTATTAGTTTTGAGAGCTTCCGTTGCGTGCGCTGCGTAAACGGTTAAAGTTATGCAACAATGATGTATGACGGGATTGTTTCTCTTAAAAAGTTCTAAAAAATATATTATAAAACAAAGTCTCCCGCTGCATCTGTCTGCCTGAACGTGTTGAACTCAAAAACTACCCAACGTATTAAGATGAAATTTGGTATGGAGACAGTGTGAGACCCTGGGAAGAACATAGGCTCCCGGGAAACTACTACTTTCATAACGGAAAACTTTAGCCTGAAAAACTTTATAACGCGGGCGGAGCCGCGGGAAACGCTAGTCAATTATATATTCAAATGGAACAATATAAAACGATACAAAACGGGAATTTGAAATGTATGTTCTAAATAGCCAAGCTGTATGCTTAAAAGCGGCGATAACCTAGTTGGGTGTGGAACGGACTGCCAAGACGAATGTCCGCAGGTTCTAATCCCAAGGGTACACACCTCTGACTTTTCTAAAAATCATATGTGTATTCTTCGTGAATTTATCGTTCGCTTTAACGGTGAAGGAAAACATCGTGAGGAAACCTGCACATCTGAGAAGTTCTCTATAGGAATTTCGAAAGTGTGTGAAGGCTACCAACGAGGCCAGCGTGGTGGACTAAGGCCTAATCCCTCTCAGTAGTAGAGGAGGCCTGTGCTCAGAAGTGGGCAAGTATATAATACAGGGCTGATATTATTATTATATATGCTTAAAATGTGTCAAAAAACATGACACGACTCCGTGTCGTTTTATTGGGATTGGTCGAGAAGTAACACGAGACTGACGCATTGGACTCTCGATTAATCACAAACATGAAAGTTAAACGACGTCGACTTACAAGTAGCTTTTTGAGACATTTTAATGTTGAGCCGTTATCACAATAGAGAAGTATGATGACAATAAGTGTAATATGTACCTAATACTATGGAAAGACGTATCTGATCTAAAATTGTTCATTATCATTTATTCATTTATTTATTGGAGTTTTAAGGGAAACATACAAGGAATACTGAATAACATAAAAATAAAGCAAATTAAGTAGCACATGGCTCAATTAAATTTCCATGATTAAATTAACTCTTTAAACATAAAACTGAGAATTTCATATAATTAAGATATTGTAAGTATCCCGCCACCAAGAGCAGTAACAACCCAGTAATGCATACAACTATAAAATAAGAGACAAAAAACACAAAACACAATGCTATCACATTATGTTTTCAATAATCCTGTTTCTGTTGCTCATAGCGTTTTAAAACAAAAAATTCACACCCCGGTTGAAATAATTATTTTCCATAATTTTACTCGAGTACCTCAATAATAATAATATGCTGAACAATCCAAATTTAAATGGGCAAACACAAAAAAAAAAAACATTTTTAATAATTTGACAAAATCACAATATTATTCAAATAAATACTCCAAGTGTTACTAAATAAGGTAGACATTTCTTTAGAAAAAAGATAATGTTTGTTTTTCTAACATGCGCTCACAGTAGGACCTTGGGAAAACAATAACGTCTTTCTGTGGCGCATAATTCCAAGATAACAAGGAAGTTATCTGACAGACAACACAGGGAGGAATTTCGCAGGGTTGGAGGAGCCATGCCACCCAACACTCGAAAGTTGGTTTTATAAAGATATTAAAACAGATAAATTAATAAATTTAGATACACGTGTACGGAAAAGGTAATAAGTAAACTTTTTTTTTTCATATAGTACGGGACGAAAACTAACAACTTTTACAAGGGAAAGTTTTTTTTGTTTATTTAAGACAGCGGAATGAACTGCTTCTGTTATAAATAAATAAGTCTTACTATTACGTTATTTAATCAGGGACTTAGTATATCTCGATTGCCAAAATTATAAAGGCCTACAGGACAGATGCACCTTTTATCGCCAGATCATTAATCACGGGTTGTTTCCTTGGCTAGTCTTAAATTGAAGTATTGTGTTTTTTTTTTATTATTTTGAATAATTACGACCCCAATATATTCCTAAATACGTCCACGTCGATCTCTTATCCATACTTATCAGATCGGCGGTGAGAGAAGCTGTCAGCCAGTGGCCATTCAGTGTTTATGGAACGCAAAGACAATGATAAATGCTTGACAGAATTCCCAATGTGGGAAACATGTGATTATCGCGTCTATTGCTAATGATATTATTATGATAGGAGAAATCATTGGTAACAATGTGCTAGCGTTTTATCGTCGTGTTCTGGGTTCGATTCCCATGCTGGGAAAAAGATTGTTATTCGCACTGAATTTTAGAGTTTGGGCTCTGTGTCAAATAAAGGGATAGTCTGGCTTATTACCTTATAGAACGGTTGAAAATTAGGCCAAATATAAATACATAATACATCTACCTATTTTTACGCTCTCTTCTGGTATAAAAGCATAAATCTATTATTGGGAACCTGTATTTTTATAAGCATATTTTATTGTTACTAAACTTAAATAACTTTAGTTTCACGAACATTTTACAAGTTGTATAGAATAATTCATTGTCTGCTGACATTTCAAATAAAAGTTTAAGTTGCAAACTGCTATTGTTTTCTAGAATTTACGACGTTTGTTACAATTTTATTGTATTCTGCTTTTTTAATTGCAACTATATTGTTATTTAGGTTAGTCCCGCTACGTGAAACAATAATGCAGTTTACTTTCTATTGTATAAAAATTTTGTCAATATTGATAAAATAATCTTGTTTCAAAAAAGTCTTTTCTGGGTATTTTTATGTAAAAATCAATTATTAGCCGATAGCCTAGTTGATCGTGGAAAGGACTGCCGAGACGAATGTCCGCAGGCGCAGGTTCAAATCCCAAGAGCGCACACATCTGACTTTCTAAATTAATGTGTGTATCCTATGTAAATTACGCTTGATTTAACGGTAAAGGAAATCTTGAGGAAACCTGCACACCTGAGAAGTTCTCTATAGGAATTTCGAAGGTGTGTGAAGTCTACCAATCCGCACTAGGCCAGTGTGGTGGACTAAGACGTAATCCCTCTCAGAAGTAGAGGAGGCCCGTGCCCAGCAGTGGGACAGTATATAATACAGGGTTGATATTATCTATATATATAAAAATGAATCCCTATTTCCCTTGGTCACGCCATCACGCGTGAACGGCTGGACCGATTTCACTAATTTTTTTGTTGTTGTGTTTGTTATTGTCAGGAGAAGGATCTTATGAGAGAAAAAATTAAGGAAGTTGAGCGGAACGTTAGAAAATTTAAGAAAAGTTAATTTTACCGATTGACAGAATGCGCGCTGCTAATTCATAGTTAGGACGGGACAACGTCTGTCGGGTCAGCTAGTTTATACATAAAAATTACATTAATTCACATATTTTTATCAACCAATCGAGACATTGGCATAAGTATATAATAACATACACCCCAAATAAACGCCAAACAATATTTTAATCAGTATAACAAGCGCCTTATGCTAATCAATAGCAATAACCGTTAGCTGTGGTTTACTGGGCCACGGTGGTCGCCCACAATTACGGTTACCGACAGTAATTAATATATCAAAACAATAATGCCTTTATGTACCCAGTTGATTAGTTTTAGAGGTTTTGACGTGGATATAATGTTCATATTTCATAAAACATGGATTACAGTTTTGTAGCGGCTAATAATAGCTCAATTAGTGCATCAATTCGAGTCTAATATGCTCGCCACAATTTGGACAAATTTCAAAAAAGACATATCACGTTTTATCCCCGAAGAGGTAGGCAGAGGTTTAACCAGGTCACCCATTTTTCGGCATTAGTGTTCTGTCCCATGATGTGACAGACGAGTCCATCGCCACAGTAGACAGATATTCTAGACTCCGTGTTGATACCAAACAAAAAACTCAACATCACTGCTCGACGGGTGCGAACCTACTAGCTTTCGCCATGGGTGTTCTGTCCCATAATGAGATAGGCGAACCTATCGCCACATTAGGCAGATATCTGCCTAGACTGTCCTGCACGGAGTCTAGAATATTCTAGACTCCGTGCTGATACCAAAAAGAAACTCAATATCACTGCCCGACGGATCCCACTCCGAGACCTCGAGCGATGTAGGGCGCACGAAGTACAACACCCTCGACGCAATAAAATCTTTATAATAATTTAGATTTTTAAAAAACTACTATTTAATACTGGCTACAAAAATAGATAAACCAAGAAGTTTCTTTGGAATATATCAAACCGCTTGTTACCATCCTTGTTACGCTCAATTCATGGTAATGAGCAATATATATTTGATAGCATCGCAAACAACAAGTATTGCGGCAACTTGTTAAGATAACCGTCCAATTTGGAAGCTACTGGATCCTTATCTTTGAACTCTTGGATAGTGCTTTGTGGCTTAGATTTTTAGCGAGTACTGAACAGAATAATTTAGCTTTAGCGCAGATTGTATATTTACATACTGCTTCATATTTGTATTAAAGTGTTGAATTCTCCAGCATTTGTATTATCAGCTATTTACATTTGAATTTTTTTTATACCTATAATGTCCCAGTGCTGGGCAAAGCGTTCCCCAAAATTATAGTGGTAAGATATATTTTATATCCGCCCGGACAACGACCACCGTACACAAGGTGTTAAAACCCACCATAGTGGCCCACGTACGTGTGTCGCGTTCCCGGGTCAGTCTGTGGTTATCCAGTTCCAACAGGCCGGCATAATTGTATCGACTGCCAACGGGTAATCATCTCTCGTCAGTCGACATCCTATTGGACCCACTCCACTTACTATCAGGCTCAGCAGAGCCACTCTGCCATGCACTTATAATAAGACCCTTCCATGAATCGCGGTCTTGCGCTGAAGTATCTTTGCCTTTAAATAAGTTAAAAAAAAATCGGACAGGTTAAATGCCAGTACTACCTAATTATCGCGTTGTTGCAAATACCATAGAAAGGAAACACAAGTTTTTGCTCAAAAAAATATAATAACTAAAAAGAACATACTGCAAATAACAAAATCTGAATATAACGCTTATAAACATTATTTAAAATCTACAGTTAATTTATCACCATAATTTTATACCAAGATAAAAGACCTTAAGTCTTCACAATTACAACTACAATTCCACCTAAATATATAGAACGAGCCAACCCAGCAGAACAAGCTAGTCGCGACCGGTTGATCTGGGCACAATGCCTCGCCGACGTGCACAATAGAACCTCGTGGTACCTAGCTCTCCACTGAACTTTATAGCGGCAGATATGGGCTATCTTTAAACGCTTTGTTTCACATATACGGCTTTTAGTTACGGACGATTTTGTTTCGGTGTAGAAGACCGAGTTCATTACTTAACGCAGTTTTATTAGGTTGCTATGTTCACTTAGCATGTTTATTGATTAAACTATATCCTAGACTTAGGTACAGTGCATTTTTTTTACTTCTTTGAATGACTGATATCACAATAGATTCAATAATTCACGGATTGGAAATGATTGTCTCTGCCGACCCCCAAAGGTCAAGCTGGACTCATGTCAAATTAACGACATACACAGGACATTGCCCATTTCCTTAATGTCGCGATAAGTCAGGCCACATCAACACGCGCGTGCGTTGTTCAGATAACGCCTTGTAATTTACAAGGCCCATCGCCAAGTTAATGTCTCATTATCTACAGTGCACATCGATCACTTGCAATATTTGACCTTAGCTGTTTTGTCTATATAATGCTTTAGAGAATGCCAGAGTCTTGAAGAAACGTATGAGAAAAATATGTTTACTGATTAGGTAATATTATCAATAATATTTGTTTGTTTACTGTCCTTTGCAAAGAAAGAGACAAAATAGATTTGATCTTGCGTTTCGTAGAATTTATCAGATATAATAAGACCTTCATCTTTCGCGGGAAAGAATGCGTTGTCGCTACCTCCACCTGAAGGGTAAGTATTACGGTTATATTGGCTTAGATATAATAAGACCTAAAATCGCAAGAGTCAATCCTTACGAAATTCTATTCCACGTCAATTTTCTCTGAGATGGCACCAATCCGATGGCCCTTTCGTATAAACTACACTGCAATCTCGCGCCAAACCCGATGCCATTTACCGGCAATTTTCTTCAAGTTTCCACGTTGGGCCGTATAAACAATCAAGCTAAGTCAATACACGGCCGAATACCAAAACTTACAGTATTCTAGGCGAAGTTACGCAGGTCATGTTGCGAGCGTACAATCAAACAGCCCGCAGACATCTTAGCTGTTTGTTCAGCCAAACACGGCGACATGCGGGCAGCGAGGCCTGTTCACCAAACACGGGTATAGCTCATTGAATAAGCAATTTCGTAATTATGTTGAAAAGGACTGCCGAGATCCTGGTTCAGGAATCCATGAAACAACTTTACGAAGTAACATTCCAGCACCCGTAAATACCTACAATTAAAGAAAATCTTCGACTCACTACCGTCTTTAAGGTAAAGGGAGGAAATTAGGAAAGAGAAGAGTCTTACGAATATTTTCGGACAATGGAGTAGTAACTCCAAACCAACCAATCCATACTATAAACAAAACATTTCCTTTGCAACCATACCATCGCTATTATAACTAGACTTCGAACCCGATACGGTTTGAAGCGGAATAACCACTCGGTATAAACGGTGCAGAGGTAAATTGGAAGATAGCTGTATCTTCCTCTACCTGGCTAGTGAGCAATCTTGTCAATTAATTACGACCGGCGCAATTGTGTCGTGACAATGCGAACTGGTATTAAAACTAGATATAATATGTTTAGAAAATCATTAAGAAATCGTTTCGAAAATCTTTAATTCTTCTTTTTGATCGTATTCATCACTGAAGGCAGTGTCCGTGTTGAAACTTCTTAACGGAGTCGGTGACGAGCTGTTTTTTGCTGAGGGAAGTGGTAATAGGTAATCCTGGTATACTTTTTATTTGATCAGACCAGCGGGTAGGCGATAACCCACGTGGTCTTCTATCCTCTACTTTCTATACATCTAATATTTAATTACGAAGGCATATAACATTTGTAATAGATTAAAAAAGAGACAAAACTGAATTAAGACTCACAAATGAAATATAAAATATATTGAATTAAAATAACCAGGAGTTGACAGGTGTAAGAAAATACAAATAACGGAGATGTGGTTGGGGAAGGAATAGACGAGAGAAAAATAATTAAGGAATACATATTTTGACCTCTTAGTAGAAGGAGGCTCGTGCCCAGCAGTGGGACAGTATATAATACAGGGCTGATATTATTATATATTATTACATATTTTGACAATGGGAGACGCAACGGGGTCCTCTAAGAGTAAGACTACTAGCGTTTCATTAGCTATTTAATCGATGACGACCTGAAGAAGAAAGACAGAAAGACGTTCCAGGTTTAATATTGAGCTTCATCACTTTTTTTTCTCACCGCTTATTTTGAAAATTGTTTTATGACTGGATTAATTCACGCAAACCCGCTCAGTAGTAATGAATATATATACCCAAGAATGGCAGAGTAGTAATATAATACCTGTGTATAACACATGGTTAATATTCACTATCTTTATTAGTTTAGATCCTATCACACTGTACTCGTCGAAAATATAAATTGACAAAATACTAAAGTTCGGCCATCAACTATTAATGCTTTCAATAAAATGGCAATCAGTTAAGTATTTACATTAGCTATCAAAGGGCACTCACTACACGGAAATAACTACTGAGTAATAAATATAATCACCCGGCCCCGAATTCACATGTGAAGGTTGGATCCAGGTTCTAATCTCTTGGAACCTTAAACCCACCGTATCGTAAATTTTATTTTTCAGTGATTTTTGTTTGATTAACTTGCTGTGTATGATTGCATTTGACATTCTTTATGATATAAAAACGATTATGTAAATGGAGAATACCAAAAAAAAATTAAAAGTAATAAAATTTAAAATATATACATACAAAAAAATCTATCTCATTTATGCAAACATCGATTATCACTATTTACTTAACATTTTTATTTCTCTCATACAAATATGTCAGTTGAATTTTGGCATAAAGTCCTTGGGGAACCGGGATTGACGAACATCGGGCATTGACACAACCATACCCAAGGCTATTCTGACGTCATCCTTCCCCTAATCTATATTCACGATGTAATAATAGCAGTTTTGAAGTTATATTATTTTCTAACCTATACAGTAAATAGGTCGTTAGGTCTAAGCGCGCCTAAAATCTAATCATAGTTTTATAAATTTAAAGAGTTTTCATTCATTTACCCGTTATCAATGTGGACGATTTACTCATTCGTTATGAAAAGTTATTAGAAGTTTCTCCTCGCGGCATATCATTAGCGACAGCTTTTATTGACGACTCTTCTACGGTATGTCCGTCTCTTTCACTCCTGTAGTCTAAAATGCGCGAAAGTTATCCCCATCTCGCTCGCAAAAACCGGCAAATCGACCGCGGTACGCCAAACGCCGTTTCACTTTAGCCGGGTTATATTATTTATTTTTATAAAGCATACGTGTGTAGTGCGTTGTGACAGAGTGTAGTGCTATATGCGGCTACACTCCTTAATTTTTAATTTTTTTTTCAATTAAAAATGCAAACGTGACATTTTTTAAATACGCATGCGTGCGTAACTGTCAAAAACGTCTTCAGGACGTCAGCTGGCTATCGTAATTTTGCCCGTAGTTACATTATTTATAAATTAATCCGTGAAGTGTTCTAGTGAAGACTGAATTATAAGTAAAAATGTCTAAGGAAACGCCTCTTGTGGGCCTAGATGCTATACTGAAGCAGCTGGGACCCTTCGGAAGGTACAATGTGCTCAACTACATGATGCTGCTATTTCCATGCTTCTTAGCTGGGATGTACGGCTCTGTCTTCGTGTTTGAGGCTTCGGATATTAATTACAGGTACGTGTAGAAATATCTTGTGTCCTTGAAAAATCAACTTTAATACCTTTAGAATAACTCGAACAGTATATGCAAATAATATAAATATTTAAATGATATGTATATATACAGGTTAATAAATACACGGAATTGATTTTAAAACCGGTGTATGCCAAGATTTCTGTCAGGTTTGTTTAGTTTTTGTTGCTAAAACCCGGCATACGCATCGCGCATGCGTTAGAGTTGTCAAAAAATAGGACAGCGCGCAAACGACACTGCTACGTTTTGGAGCATTTACGTGTTTTTAAGGGTTACATTTACTCATTGAGCATTTATATAAGATTCTGACTTATTTAATTTTTAACAATTTTTTCACAAATTACTGGCGACTGCGACCGCGTAAAATGATTTGCCGGAACGATTGTAATAATATCAAAATAATAAAAATCATTCAGATACAATCATTCATGTATTACAAATAATTTTACAAATTTGATCTCTTTGTACTATTAGTATCAATTAACCATGTTTTTACTTTATCCTATTTACTGTCCTATTTATTTGTGGTGTGATAAAAAAAAAATTTAATGGCATTCGATGTTGTGATCTATAATAAAAAGTATTTTGTCTACTAAAAAATTACCTACTTAGTATTCAAGTTTCACAGACTCTACTTACAACTTCTCTTCCTAGAAATACATACTACGTAGTACGTTATAACAATAAGTTCACAACGACGTTATATTTTTTTTTTTTTTTATAATCCCTTCCTTCCCTCTAATTCTATGATTGAGTTTTTTTTTTTACGATCACGTCAAGCTTACTCCGCTGCACCTGATGGTGAGTGGGTCCAATAGAATGTCGACTGACGATAGATGATGGCAGTCGACACAATTATGCCGGCCTGTTGGAACCGGATATACACAGGCTGATACCGAAACGCGACACTTAGGTGGGCCACTATGGCGGGTTTTAACATCTTGGGTACGGTGGTCGCTTTCCAGGCGGATATAAAATATATTCTACCACCAACAAAATGTTGATTTGTACATATCATAAGCAGTGGCTTATCAATAGTTTTCCCCCTGACTTAAATACTCGCCGAGTACAGACTAATAGTAACGAACACGAGTGTGTAAACAACTTATTCGGGTAATCGTTAATCATAATCCATAAGCATATTCGGCACGAATTATTCGCCAAATCATTGGGGGAAGTCTTCGTCAATATTCTGTAAGGTTGTATAAAAAATATTAATTATATTAGATCCTATATTAATGGGAATAAGGAGTCTAATTAATATTACGCTGGCAACACTATTGGGAGGCAATGGAGAAGCAACCGGCCGAATGAATATGGAAGCTGGCTGGTAACGAATAGGAATGAAGTCTGGATATGGCAGGCGTGAGTGGATGGCCTGGATATCTGTAGTTACTGGTTAACGGTTATTGGTTAATTAAATGATTGTATGGTTAACTTGTGGTTGAAATTATAATTCTGGAATGCTGTACAATTTTTGTATTTCGGAAATACCTTATAAATCTATATTTAATCTTCAAATACGATGCATCGACAATATCAATAAGCTTTTATAAAACATCGTCAATATTCAAATACGATACAACAGTTACAAGACTATTGGTAATATAGATAAATATTATTCACAATAGTAATACGTGTTGAACTATGAACAATATTCATAGTACATTGTTTGTCAAACATCACGCATGCAGCTAACGCGTGATATAAACTAAGAAACCCGTTGATGGCAATACAATTATTCAATATTTCAATAATATTATAGATATTTATATGGATGGCAAAAGAATTATTCTATAGTTTAATAATATTATATATATACTAGCTTTTGCTATCGGCTTTGCCCGCGTGAAGGAGTTTTCCCGATTATATTTTTTATCCGACTTGATATGTATCTTTATATTATAACTAACTTACACAAAATTATTGTAAATTATAGCCTATCTGTTATTCTGATGTATAACCAATATTACTGTAAAGTTTCATTCAAAACCGTTCAGAAGTTTCTTCGTGAAAGAGGAACAAACATACATACATCCATCCTCACCAACTTTCACATTTATAATATTAGTAGGATGTAGGTACGTATGTGGTCTAGTCACTAGACTCCTGTGGCAAATGGTGAAATTTTCTGGAAGGGACCCGACATAACACATAAGTACTAATATGCATAAAACAATCTCCAGATCTTTGGAATGATAATAAGATATAAATAGATTATGAATGGGAAGCCGGCAGGAATCGGGTATATTATGGACCCTTCGCCACTGCTAGACTCCTAGTGCATTTCAATTGCGGACCAAAGGTGCTCAGTTCGATTCTTAAATAAAAAAAAAAAAATAATAATATAATAATATTAGCCCTGTATATATATACTTGCCCACTGCTGAGCACGGGCCTCCTCTACTACTGAGAGGGATTAGGCCTTAGTCCACCACGCTGGCCTAGTGCGAATTGGTCAACTTCACACACCTTCGAAATTCCTATAGAGAACTTCTCAGATGTGCAGGTTTCCTCACGATGTTTTCCTTCACCGTTAAAGCGAACGATAAATTCACAAAGAATACACACATGATAATGATTTCTTATGTTTACGCGAATGTTAGACATTGAAATTAAACTAATTTTCGGATTCTATCGCGGTGCTAGTATTTTATTTTCTCCCGACGTTTCGAAGACTTTGCAGCCTTCATGGTCACGGGGGGGGACTGAGGTGTTGTTCATCCGTAAAGTCAAAGTTACAATATCTACCTACATTTTACAATTATACAACTTTTTTAAATTTTTTTAAATTTTAGCTGTTGGTAGTCCGATCTACGCAGAATGAGCTCACAGTGTCTTGAAGTCTGGCAGCCGGTCTTTTGGGTTCCGATTTAATTAAATGTAGAACTGGATCCCAGGCTTGTGCAAGCTTCCAACCATCTTCCCTATTGAAATTAGGATGTTTTTTAATTTCAATAGCCTCGCGAATCATCCTAGGCAGGAATCGGTGTTCTTTGGCGAGGATTTGTGGCTTGTCTAGTCGCAGATAATGATTGGCGCCTCCCTCAGAGTGTTCAGCGACTGCAGACTTCGTCGAGCGTCGGTGTTTCACGTCAGCTATATGTTCTTTTACGCGGGTCCCTATATTTCTTTTTGTTTGCCCGATATATTTCGATAGTCTTCGAAACGTCGGGAGAAAATAAAATACTAGCACCGCGATAGAATCCGAAAATTAGTTTAATTTCAATGTCTAACATTCGCGTAAACATAAGAAATCATTATGCAAACCAGTACGGACTGGAACTTGCCAATAAAATACGCCGGTTGGAGAATTTAAAAACCAAGCGCGCAAGATTCTGCACATCATTGAATTTCTTGAAGAGATGTCGTGACCACAATCTCATCCCTACGTGTGTCAAGCTATCACCTAAGAAATACATACGAGGGAGCGCTAAAATTCTTAACCAGGCGAGTACAAAACTGTTACGAGCTACCATACACGAAACACGATCCGACCTCCAGTACATAAATAATTGTGTTGAGATTATATCCAATGAATTGAAGACAGAGTTATCAGCATTTGATTTTAAAAATTGCATCGAGACCTTAAATAAGCGCGAAACCTCAAAATATAATGAATGCAAAAATAAACATATAATAAAATACAACAAATTACTATCAAAATTAAATGTCGATAATCTTAAAAACACCGAGTGTAGGAATGGAACGTGCGCGACCATAGATAAGATACACTCCCGCGCAAACCATGGACAACGCGCAGTAATAAATCTGTCAAAACAAACATTGGACGAAAACACAATTCAGGTTTTATCGAAAGGCTTAAATTTTGCTGTTACTCCACGAAGGATACCGTATGAAGACATTATTTGCAATGTTGAGAATAGTTTCTTCAAAAATAACTTGAAACAGGAAGATTCGGAGGCGATACGCCAAGACATTTCGTCAATTTTGCGTCAAAAGAAAGTGCCGAAACCAAATCTTCCAAAACACGAATATATCGCTTTAAAGAACTTGCGATCGATGAAGGACCTTACCATTCTCCGTGCAGATAAAGGAAATGCGACAGTAGTAATGGATACGTCAGACTACAATAATAAAATGGAACAACTTTTATCGGATGTAAGTACGTATAAAATAGTCAAATCAGACCCGACTACTAAAGTATTAAAGGCTACTAGCTCTTTAATAAAAGATTACTCCGATAAGTTAAATCTTGACGTAAACTTGCTCGTTCCTTCGTGTGCAAAACCGCCTAAACTGTATGGGTTGCCGAAAATACACAAATTAAATGCTCCGCTACGTCCCATAGTGAGTCAAATCGACACACCAACCTACAGATTGGCTCAGCACGTAGCAAAAGTGCTTTCACCACTTAGAGGAAACACTAGAGCGTCTGTGAAGGATTCATACCAATTTGTCAGCGATATTAAAGACCTAAAATTAGCTGACAATGAAACTATGGTCAGTTTTGATGTCCAGTCTCTCTTTACGAGCTTACCAGTACAAGATTGCATCAGAATTGTATCTAAGAAGTTAGCAGAGAATAACATTCCTGTGGAATATGCAGAACTACTCCAACATTGCCTTACATCTGGCTATATGTTGTGGAATAATCAGTTCTATGTACAAGTTGGGGGTAGCGATGGGCTCCCCTGTATCTCCGGTAGTCGCCGATATATTTATGGAGGACTTCGAGGAGACAGCCCTGAGTACAGCCCCGGTCACTCCAAGGTTTTATAAACGGTACGTAGACGATACTTTCACAATTTTACCATCTGATAAAGTAACTGCATTTTTAAATCACCTTAACTCCATCAACAATAAAATCCAATTTACTATGGAGTTAGAACACAATAAATCTCTTGCTTTCTTAGATGTTTTAATCATCCGTAATCCTAATCAGACCTTAAGTCATACTGTATATCGGAAACAGACCCATACTGATAAATATCTGAACGGTGAATCTCATCACCACCCAAAACAGTTAGCTACCGTGGGCAAATCTTTGTTTCAGAGAGCACAAGGAATCTGTGACGAGAAACACCTGGCCGCTGAGCTGCAACATGTCAAGCAAGTACTGCGAGACAACAAGCTCCAAATTCCACGCCGCCGTCACAGAAACCGAGTGAAACCAGCCACAGTTGAACGTGTTCCGGTTGTATTACCATATGTAAGAGGAGTCACCGACAAGATTGGCTACATCCTGAAGCGTGCTTCCATAAAAACTTATTTTAAGCCGCCTAAGAAGATTAGTCAATTTTTACCACCTGTCAAGTGTCACATACCTCTACAAGAACCGGGAGTATACAAAATAGATTGCAACTGTGGCCTCTCTTATATCGGGCAAACAAAAAGAAATATAGGGACCCGCGTAAAAGAACATATAGCTGACGTGAAACACCGACGCTCGACGAAGTCTGCAGTCGCTGAACACTCTGAGGGAGGCGCCAATCATTATCTGCGACTAGACAAGCCACAAATCCTCGCCAAAGAACACCGATTCCTGCCTAGGATGATTCGCGAGGCTATTGAAATAAAAAACATCCTAATTTCAATAGGGAAGATGGTTGGAAGCTTGCACAAGCCTGGGATCCAGTTCTACATTTAATTAAATCGGAACCCAAAAGACCGGCTGCCAGACTTCAAGACACTGTGAGCTCATTCTGCGTAGATCGGACTACCAACAGCTAAAATTTAAAAAAATTTAAAAAAAGTTGTATAATTGTAAAATGTAGGTAGATATTGTAACTTTGACTTTACGGATGAACAACACCTCAGTCCCCCCCGTGACCATGAAGGCTGCAAAGTCTTCGAAACGTCGGGAGAAAATAAAATACTAGCACCGCGATAGAATCCGAAAATTAGTTTAATTTCAATACACACATGATTTTAGAGAAAAGTCAGAGGTGTGTGCCCTTAGGATTTGAACCTGCGGAGATTTGTTTTGGCAGTCCGTTCCACATCCAACTAGGCTATCGCCGCTATTCTCATTTTATATGGCTTGTATTATGAAGACGTGTAACACATGACGCGGCAAAATATGGGTAAACTATAATTAAATATGTCTCTGCCTAATTTTTCTAGGAATAGCATGCTTTTATATATTACTAGCTTTAACTCGCAGCCTCGACTGCGTTATAGTTTTTCCAGGATAAAAGTCCCGCTATAATTTATTCCCGGGATATAAAATAGCCCATGTCCTTCATAAGGTCTTAAACTATCTTCATACCAAATTTTATCGATTTTTTTGAGTTTATTGCATTCGACATACAGACACGGCGGGAGATTTTGTTTTATAATATGTAAGGATTATGTTATGCCAATTTATTTTATTTCAAAAAATCCAGACACAATTGTTACAATTTTTCATAAATACTTAGTCTGGCCATAAATACTGTTACACTTAATTATAAAAAAATATTACATTTGAATTTCGAATCTGTCATTTTTATACGATTGTTCATTGTGTTTTCTCATTTTGGCGCCAATACATTGTAAAATATTTTGCGATATTAAAATGGTGTGGGGTGATAAAGAGAACCGAATCGCTGTGATAGCATTACACAAAGTAGGTATGGAGCCAAATGCAATTTTTAAAACTCTCCATACACTTGGTATTAGTAAAATGTTTGTGTACCGGGCTATTAATAGGTACAATGAGACCTCCTCTGTTTGTGACAGAAAAAGATCTGGCCGTCCACGTAGTGTTCGTACGAAAAAGGTGGTCAAAGCAGTAAGGGAAAGAATTCGAAGAAATCCTGTCCGAAAGCAAAAGATTTTATCTCGGGAAATGAAGATAGCACCTAGAACCATGTCGCGTATTTTAAAAGATGACTTAGGACTTGCAGCCTATAAGAGACGCACTGGCCATTTCTTAACTGATAATTTAAAGAAGAATAGGGTGGTAAAATCGAAACAACTACTGAAGCGGTACGCAAAGGGAGGTCACAGAAAAATTTTGTTTACGGATGAGAAAATTTTTACAATTGAGCAACATTTTAACAAACAAAATGACCGTATTTATGCTCAAAGCTCTAAGGAAGCTTCCCAATTAGTCGACAGAGTGCAACGTGGACATTATCCGACTTCAGTGATGGTTTGGTGGGGTGTTAGCTATGAAGGAGTGACTGAGCCATATTTTTGTGAAAAAGGTATCAAAACATCGGCACAAGTGTATCAAGATACCATTCTTGAGAAGGTAGTTAAGCCCCTTAACATCACCATGTTCAATAACCAAGTATGGTCCTTCCAGCAAGACTCGGCGCCGGGTCATAAAGCTCGGTCCACGCAGTCTTGGTTGGAATCGAACGTTTCGGACTTCATCAGAGCTGAAGACTGGCCGTCGTCTAGTCCCGATCTTAATCCGCTGGATTATGATTTGTGGTCAGTTTTAGAGAGTACAGCTTGCTCTAAACGCCATGATAATTTGAGTCCCTAAAACAATCTATACGATTGGCAGTGAAGAATTTTCCCATGGAAAGAGTGCGTGCTTCTATTGATAACTGGCCTCATCGTTTAAAGGACTGTATTGCAGCCAATGGAGACCACTTCGAATAAGCTTTTTATATTTTTAATTGTTTTATATTTATGTATTAAACTGACACACTGTAAAAGTAATAAATGTTATTTGCAGTTAACAATTTTCTTTTTTCTTTATTACAATATTTATGGCAAGACTAGGTATAATAATGAATTCTTAAACCATGTAGTGGCTGTTAAGCATGGTCGCTTTTACTAAAATATCCATTTTCAACCAAACTAATTTTAAAATGAACTATTTCTTTTTTAACAAAAGTAATTTATTTTTATTCTCGCCTTTGAAATTTCCAACCCAATGTCCATCGGGACGTTGGTAACGTTCTGAATCCAACTTGCGTCCTACGGTTGAAGGTGATTCTATTTATAAAATCTATTTGTTTTGACTACATTTAGAGCTGGATTTTATAGGGCATTAAGTTTTTCATTATTTACCAGATAGTCAATCTTTCTTTAAAGTACGTCAGGAAGCGTCTGACGACCTATGAGGTGCGGGTAGGTGACCAAATAAAATGCGTGTTCTAAAGTAAAAATTAATTATATTATTATACTAGCTGACCCGACAGACGATGTCCTGTCAGCTATGAATTTGCAGCGAGCATTCTGTCAATCGCTGAAATTAACTTTTCTTAAATTTTCTAACGTTCCGCTTAACTTCCTTAGTTTTTTCTTTCATAAGATCCTTCTCCTGACAATAACAAACACAACAAAAAAAACAGTTAAATCGGTCCAGCCGTTCACGCGTGCTGGCGTGACCAAGGGAAAAAGGGATTCATTTTTATATATATAGATTAAGAAATTTTCATTATTTACCAGATAGTGAATCTCTCTTTAAGGTACGTCAGGACGACCTATGCGGAATGGTCATGGCGGACTCGCCGGCCTTTCTAACCCACATATCATGTAATGCTTTCTGGGTCGCGTCCCTACCAATTTTATGCCGGCATACTCACTAACATCTCCAATAGCATGCTTCTGCGCAAGTGAAACGTTTCCAGATTCCAGATTGAGAATGCTTCCGAATTCACCGGACTCAAGGATATTGTACACTGTGTTTCACACGTTGAAACTTAACGTCTAATGTCTAAGGGTGACGACCGTGTTTTGAAATTCAAAATTCATGTGCTGTGCTAACTGTTCATGGGCATAAGGTCGCTTATCATTCGGCGAGAAAGAAATGCACGATACCATCTTGTAGTCGCCGGTGTTTATAATCAAACACAATCTACTTAGTTTTGACAAACATTTAATCTAGAATTGCAAGTCCTTTAATGTTGTGTTCGAGGTATTAGCCTCGAGAATACAAACACAGCTGTATATGTTAGTACGCGAAGCAGGGGCTTATGCAAATTATTACATCTAGAATTACAGTGCATAGAAATACATCTAACAGAGATGGCTTAGTGTAAGTGCATTGGCCAATGAGGTCGCGAGTTTGAATTCATTAATGACCGACTAACCACCATTTTTAATTAACGAACCCAATCGATTTTTTCGATCTATCTAAAAACAGACCAATCAGAACAAAGGATATTGACATGCTTACAAATGAGTTATTTTGATTGGTTCTTCCTCAGAATCGGGTTGAAGATTGAGATTGGGATCGTTTATTGAAATTGCTATAAATCGTTATCCAAATTTAAATTCCATAAATATACTAATTATAATAAATAATTTCCGCGGTTAATACAAACATAAGACCGCATATCTTACTTTTCGATCACGAAGTATATTTTATATAAATAATAGCACGTTTGTAATGAAGAAAAACTTGGCATAAACATATAAAAATTCTCCAACTTGAAGATTTGACATCCAAATGCCCACCTTCGATATTAAATCTGCCTCTACAAACTCTGTATAAAGTTAATTTTGCTAGTGGTAAGGTATATTTTATATTCGCCCGGATAGCGACCACCGTACACGAGGAGTTAAAACCCGTAATAGTGGCCCACGTAAGTGTGTCGCGTTCCGAGATCAGCCTGTGTATATCCAGTTCCAACAGGCCGGCATAATTGTGTCGACAGCTGAAGGGTAATCATCTCTCGTCAGTCGACATTCTATTGGACCCCACTCCACTTACCATCAGGGGCAGTGAAGTCACATTGCCATGCCGTGCATAATAAAAAAGTTCAAACACTTAAAACGGCTTTCTTATTCTAAGACTTATTCTACAAAGTTGGTCCACATTACTACACTACGTGATACTATGCTGAAGATATTTATTGTCCAATTACAGACTGGCGTCCCTTGTCCACATTTAATGTACCCTTAATAGGGTTATTGATCAGTTCTTTCAACTTGTCTGGTTACTCGTAAATTAATTGTTCTTATCACGGCATTGTTTAACTCTCGTATGCCGTCACGTCATATATTGATAAAGATATATACATTGTTTCGATTGTATTAGTATTGTTCGCAGCGATAGAATCATGTCGTTATACTATGGTTTGTGTATGAGCATATGGTGGGGAATAGTTATATAAATAATTTTTATCTACTTCCTATATTACTTATATAAATGTGCATGTCAGTGGATATGTTTGGATGTTTGTTAGAAGTAAATGCAGAAATAGCTGAATGGATTTGGATGAAAATTGGCACCCAGATAAATCATATGCGGGAATAATGTATAGGCTTTTATATCGGTAACAGATCTCTGTTTCACAATCTTAGTATCTTCGTGGAATGTGTGCTATTCTTGGTTTGATACCGTTTAGCAAACCCCAAAATAGTAATTAATTACAATGCTTCTTGAAAACCTTGTTACCATCGCAATGGTTCTTTTTTATGTTACCCCACAGATAATACAAGGGGAAACCTGCACATGGGGTATTGGAATCCCCCAGCTCAGCGACTGCAGGGCTCTGGAGGAAAGTTGGGATATCTGGGAAAGGAAGGGGGCAGGAGAAGTAACTTTCTTAGGATGGGAGGGAGAAAGCCAGGAAATGTTCGCGAGCTCTCATAGGCCTTAATGTGAATTCAGCATACGGTATACACTGTGTGCCTAGAGCGCATGTATTCGATGTGAAGACTTGCAATTATTCTTGAAAATCCCAAGGGTTTCTTTCGGTCTTTCTCTTGTATTTAATATGGGCCATAGAATGAAAACTAAGCGAAGTTAGATCAGCTTAGGTCGCATAGCAGGATATTTTTTATACTCGTATGCCGACCGCAAATTATTTACACATCATGAGCAATTTTCTCAGCCATGAGAGCTAAAATAAACTGACTAAAATAAAATCTAAAATAACTGTTTAATGAAGCCTACGATACCGCATTTTTATGAGATTATTTAAGAAACTTGCATTATATTTTATCTAATAAAAATCTATCGAATTGAGAACCGCCTCCTTTTTTTAAAGTTGGTAAAAATGACTACACGGACCTTAATTACACTGCTAACAAACACCTCCTTTTCTCAAGATATTAATTAGTCAATGTGATATATAAATAAAAATATTGAATAAATATTATATCTGTAAACAATCGATCATTTATCAGCGAGCGGTATTTACTTTATGTGAGATAGTTACTTTGTGTACGAGTATAACGTAATTGTCGAGTATGAAGGAAAATTTTCCTTACCTGCAATAAGAATCCTTTATACAGGAAAGTCATTCTTCAGTCTTCATCGATGTCATTGTGGATATTGGCCCGAATTGGTCAAAAGTTTTGAGGTAACAAACATAAAAAAAATACAGTCGAATTGACAACTTTCTCCTTTTTTTTGAAGTTAGTTAAAAAAGTTAACAAATATGTACGAAAATGAGCTACATATCCCTATTTTTAATGTCTCATAGTGATTAGAAACCAAATTCAAAGTTGGGGTTGTTGTTCTTTCTTTTAATGAAGTTCTTTCGTTTACCATCAAGGCAGTAGCGGAATCATTTCATTCGATCGTTTAAAATATACATCTTCTCAAATCCTTTTTCCTTCACGTAATTAGTGTCAACCATCGATATATATGTACTACGTACTACATTAAGCGTTCCGAACATTCACTTTGTTCAACTGAATTGAACTGATATCCATTCAAATTGACTTTAGTATGGTCAATATTGACAGCTTGTGGTTGTGTACGGAGTGACGCTCATTATATAAGAACTCGAGTCTAAGTGGAAACCTGGATTTGAATAAAAAATATTAATCAAATAAATAAAATTAGTTGTTCAAGTGAATAAACGCAACAATAGTCACGTTTTGGTTGCCATTTTAGTTCAGATTTTGAACAAATAGTTTATATGGACGTTCGTGTCTATAGAATATACGTCAATGGTGTCAACAATCAACAAATGTCACTAGTCACAAGTCTCTCCTTCTACACATCTGGTCTCAAATCAACATACATTTTCTTCGCTTATCCCAACTTCTCCCTAGACTGGTATCATACAAACATCTTCGCTAATCAACGTCACGTCTTCAAATCAACTATTCCTCAAAATCTCGCGTCACATAATTGAAAGGCGCTGTGTCTGGCGTGCGCCACATTTGGCCCCACTATGCACACATTTACATATATTTGCATGGCCCAACGTCACTCGGATGGTACGGAATTGTTGCTAGTGGTGATTCTGTATTTTGAATTTCGGCGCATATGTCCCGTGATGCGTCTTGCATTCGTATTTGGCTATTTTGAATATCCGTATTGAGTGTTGTTTGTGCTGTTTCATATAAATCCTTCAGAAACATACCGCCTGTATCTCAGGGGGCAGGCAGAGGTGCAACCAGGGCACCCAAATATGACCATTTTATCTGAGAAATATCTTCCGCCCCATGATGTGATGAAGGACAGGCCTGTCGCTATATCTGGCACAAATATCAGGCTTTGGGCTGATACTAAACAGAAAAACCAAATATTATTTTGTGATTTTAACTACTTAATAATAATACTTCTTGGTTGGATATTATAGCGTTTGTTTCATCTTTATGTATGTAAATGCTCTTTTATTCTAGTCACCTAAATCTCAAATATATGTTCATTTGCTCTGTATTTTGCACATTCGTATTCTCAATTCTTATAATAATATTTTCATAGCTGACTCGCTTTTAACTAATTTTTGAAGTCAATCATAAGAGTGGTAAAACGGTTTTGCAAATGATTTACACAACTGCATCACTGGGCTCCAAATGTGTGACGCGATAGGGCGATATCTAACCGTACTAACATATTGTTTTTTAATGATTTCTTATATTTACCCGAATTTTAGATATTAAAAATTTCTTTTTTTAATGTAGATGTTGATTTGACCACCACCTCAATCTCCCCGTGACCTTAAGGGCTGGAAATCTTCGAAACGTTAAGAGAAAATTATAATATAAATATCGAGATAAAATCCGACAAATAGTTTTATTTCAATATTGGGTGTATTTTTTTTTCTCTTCTCATTCTAGATAAGACTTAAGACTTATATCGTTTTTATAAGTACGCGCCTGTTCCACACCATCCTCAATCTAAAGAAATATTTGTAGATCTTATAAAAAATACTCAATATGATCTGTTCAGCTGCCTTCTTATCATACGATAAACAAGATTATGCATATCATATTTAATATATTCTTATCTAAATAAGTATCTATGTACTCCAAAGGAATAGGTATCTGCCTATAATATCAGTTAGTTTTCACGTGTCATCGGATCGTGTGAAGTTTATCTTGGTCCATTTCTAGAATTTATCTCTTCATCTAGTCAAAGACATTTTTTATGCATAGCACGTATATCTTCTACTTTTCGAACGTGACGGTGGCAAAACTGTGGTAAAAATGATACGGCCAAACAAAATAAATTGGAATTGGATTGGAAAATGTATCTTAGGAATTACTGTATTTTTGAACCATATCGTGAAATCTGGAAATTGTATAAATGCAATAAAATGAATTGATATTATTATACTAGTCGATCAAATAATAGCTAAAGTTTCAGTTGTCATTACCGAAGTCCATGAACACCGACGATGCCTAAGGAAAATCTATTGACTTTTGTAAAAGATGAAAGAAGGTATTTAACCTACTTTAGGTAAAATTTCGAGTTCATATGATAATACTTTTACGTTACAAAATACACAAATCAAAATAGAAGATCGTAAAGTTAACTTACCAAACAACACCAAACAGTGTTCATTCTCTTTAATGAGTTTTAATTTTTTTTAATTATTCTAGAGTTGAGCCACTTCGAAAAACTAACGAATAATATTATATTTATTTTCTACGATATTTAATGCTCAACATTAAGTCTTGTAATATCCAATTATGAAACTAAATACGTTCTTAAAACTGACACCATAAGGCTTACATATTCCAGGCGTTACAAATAGACAAGTCTGTTGTACCTTTACTGAATCTCACACACGAGAGACTTAACAAGTAATAGGAGAACCACTACTGAATTTCAGCGCATGACGAAATCCCGAAATTTCGTACAGTATTATCAATTGATCTCCGATACGCGTATACTATTGTCTAAAGTGAAGTGCGCTCTATTCAATAGTGCTTTGAAACTTGAAGCGTAATAAAGCTCCCACATTTGGCCTCCGCGGTGGTGCATTCATAATCAGTTCACTCTGTGTGAATACCATTTGTTTTACATTTAAATTAAGGGCTGCTGAGGTTGTGCGGGCTATGCATTACTAATATTAATGTTGAATCGTGAATTTTGCTTTGTAAAAAGAAATCAAATGCTGGTGGTAAGATATATTTTATATCCACCCGGGTTACGACCACCGCACAACCAAAAAACCCAGGCATAGTGGTCCACGTAAATGTGTCGCGTTCCAAAATGGGCCTGTATACATCAGGTTCCAACAAGCGTATTGGACCTCACTCCACGTACCATCAGATGCAGTGTGGTCACTTAGATGAGCACGTATAGGAAAAAATCTTCATGATAAATATTTTAAAGATTATTTTACTGTTTAGAAATTAAACTGCATCTACTTTTTTATGGTCACTAATGTGAAAATTGATTCTGTATTCTGAGATTAAAGATATCGATTTTTTTTTTGTTTTAATTTCTTATAAAGAAATTCTATTTATTTTTCCAATTGATAAACCAAAAAAAATTAACGAATTACTTATATCAAATCATTCTTTAACAAATATGTACAATTCGTTCGCCTTTAACTCCCCTTTTTTGATATTTTGTAATATAATTAATGGTAAGGAAGTATTTTTGTATAATAAGACGCAACGTGCGAAGTGATCTGAAAAATGATAGTTTACTATCAGACGATCATTAATTACTCACAAATTATACGTATTTTATATCCCAAATTATTGTGGGTTATGTTATAAGGTTTAGCGGGTTTCTTTTTCAATTATATTATATTATTTTTCGTGGATTCTTACATTCTATCGTAGTAAATAATATTAGTAACGAGTGAAGTTCTTTTTTATTTTTAAAATTAAGTCTTTCAACGTAACGTTAATTTACAAATTTGATTAATAAAGTGTGACTTTAAAAAACTTTAACATTTATAATTAATTATATTTGATGCAAATTTGAGAATAACCGAGTTATAATTTTTTTTTATTTATATAGTTAAGTTTGCGTTTAAATCTAGACCAATTAAGATTGTAGATTTGCACACTATAAGTCATTTCAATGGAAGAACCGCCTATTCTCCGCAACCAGGCATTTAGAAGACAATAGAATATAAAGAGGTTCTTTCAAATAAAACCTTTGCATAATAGAAAAAAATAGAATACAATGTGAGTCGTCAGGTTTACGGCATCCCTGATCTAGTGGCAGCATTCATGAGCTGTCTATAGCCTAGTAGGTACTAGGATCCATACCCTATAAGAACTAATTTAAATCTCTGACTATTCTAATAGGTCCTGTACATGAATACGTATTGGGTCAAAAGTACTCGTACCTTATAAATCTATCAGTTTATTCACTTTACCTTTGCTTGGATTTAATATAGTTTATTAATTTAACTGTAAAGGTGGTTAATATTTAAATAATATGAGAATTAATCCCCAATACAGCTGGATAACTCCGAACGCCATCTTTGGTCCCTTGAGCCGGATTCCCAAGATGCTATCACGAGCAGCCGGCCTAACCCACGCGCAATCAATCATGGCCGCCCATCAGACTGATATTAATTATATCGCGTTACGCGTAACGTTCGCCCGATTGTATCATTGACACACTTATTTATACGCCATTTATCAACACCGCGGTGGGCGCCAATTGAGTACCCTGTTATCGGATTTTGAGCGTGGGTTTTTGGAGTTCAATTGTTTTTGTATCAATTATTGTTGTCGTCACAGATGTCATTTATGTAATATAAAGTTGGTTATTTTGAGATTGTTTCTTTACAGAAACTGTCTAGATACCAAAATTATTCGAATGATAAATTTAATTTACAAATGAACACTATATATCAAATTAGGAAACCATAGGTAATATTATGTTTTCACTAAAGCATACAAATGATTTAAGAACCAACTCACACCACGAAATAAAAAATAATAATTCGAGTTTATAAAAACAAAATTTAAAAAACAGTGTGATCTTCTTCCCAATTTATTAAGTTTACATGCTCATTAAATATCTTTTTTGATATTTTTTTATATGGTAATATCTTTAAGCTAACTTGAACCCGACACAAAAAGAATCATCAAATCAAATTTTGAGGAGTTCCTCTCTGCATCTTTGAATTCCAAGATCATCTACCAATGATATTTAAATGGGAACATTTCAAAATTATATGAAATCCATCGCAAAAACAGTAATGTAAATCGGACCATGAGAGTAAAAAAATATGCGGAACAAACAACTACAAAAAGATTACGATTATTTGAGTAGCCTTCTACGAAGTCGGTTCAAAACAAGCTGCAATGAGCGGCTATCTAGTTACTTGAAATTTCTCATTCATTGGGTAGAGCTGGCGTTTGCTTTTACGCCCTGTCAAGTGAAACTTTAGATGATCTTAGGGTTGCCTTTGACCTTCCCGGGGTCTATGCAAGTGTAGTTTAAACACTCTTATCAGCTTTCTGTGAACTGACAGCTCGTTCTAGCTGATAACTGGGAAAATATAATATAATTATAGCGATATAAGGAGGTAAAAGGGATGCAATTTGAAATACAAATAATTGAGTTATAATTAAATTTATATTCCAAATTATAATGTTAGTAGGTAGAGCTTACAAAAACATCGAAATATTATAAATAACTCGAGGTATAAATTTTAACTCAGGTTTTTCCTTGAATGATAAAGCAAGCGGGCATAATTGATACATATGTGCAAATTAAACTATTCTATTGATTATTTATATGTAAAAATTTAATAATTTAGTTACATGTTATTAAAGTACGAATAACCGATAATCAATTCAATGACTTTCATTCGAAACGATCTAAAAATCTTGACATATCTAAAGATACACTTCAAAAAATAATCTTATTTCCAAATTCCAACTAACTAGTTAACTACATATTATCACGCTTCCTCTTTTTCAAGAGTAGGCAGAGGTTTATCACAAAATATGTTTAGATAGATAGGTCCCATATATAGGGTGTGCACTTATTGTCTTTACTTATTGTAATAACATACTATATTGTATTAATATTAGCTTTCACTCGCGATTTCGCCTGCGTGATATTTCCGGAATATAATTCCCATTTTATATTTTACCGAGATATGAAATAGTCTATGTGCTTCCCGGGATCTCAAACTATTTCAATACAAAATTTCATCGAAATCCGTTTGTTTTTTTTTTGAGTCTGTCGCGTTCAGACTGACACGCATGGAGACTTCGATTTAAAATGTAAGAAAACATAAACTATATTAAAACCACCCATATATATGTACTACCTACTAGATCTGGTGTTCCGAAAATTCACTGTGTTCAACTAAATTGAACTGTCATCCATTCAAACTGATTTTAGGATGGTGTCAGTATTGATGCTTGTGGTTGTGTACGGAGGGGCGCTCATAATATAAAAACGCGAGTCTAAGTGGATGTGAATAAAAAATATAAGTAAAATTATTTGTTGTTCAAGTGAATAAATAACATAATAACAGTAACGTTTCGATTGCCATTTTAGTTCAGATATTGAACAAATAGTTTATATGGACGTTCGTGTCTATACAATATACGTCAATGATTAAAACTTTGTTACAGATGCGAAATATCAGAATGCGAGAGTTCACAAGACAGTACATGGCTGGAGCATGCAATACCTATGGAAAAAGATTCCCCTGCCAAATGCACTCGGTATGCCTTCTTGGACGATATCAGTGCAAACAGTTCGTGTCCAGCAAACATATTTAATAGAAATAGGACTGAGAAGTGTAGTTCTTATGTTTATAGCGATGAAGACTCTGCTGTTAAAGATGTGAGTATATGCAATATATATTATCATTGTTTTGAATGACGAGACGAGCTTTCCGTTCGCCTGATGGAAAGCGATACGACCGGCCATAAACAGCAGAAACACCATCCAACACCTTACGTCCTCCATGAAGTCCACTGCTGACAACAGCCTCTCCTCTCCCCCTAAAGATTTCCACACGGACTCGTCAAAAGCGGCCTGGATCCAACGTGTTATTGCGACTTCTATATAGTGTGCAATTACCGCGTTTGAACCTAAGATGTTTTTATTGTAAAACGTCATTGGTTTGAATTATATAGTTGAACGTATTACTTGAAAGATAAGTAAAGGTTCAAGACATCACACGGCTAAAATATTTTGAAGTAACGTGTGTATTCTTTGGCAAATATCGCTCGCTTTGACGATGAAGAAACGTCTAGTATGTAGCAAAAATGCCCACACCCAGCAAGAGATCAGGATATAATAAAAAAATATAAAACAACTTCACACCAGTAGATAAGTTATCAAAAGCGACGCCAATTTACAACATACGTTTCATTTTAGATACAAAACAACCCAAACATTTTAATTATCGCATAATATAAATACTCTTATCTAAAATCTGAATCTTGGCACGGACGAAACGACAAAGTATGTCAAGGGCGGAATAATTATATTCACCTAGTAATATATTTAAGAACAAAAAATCTACAATATTTTTTTTGAACAACAACCACCATAGAATGTGTAATACCCGCAATAGGAGGCCACGTATCGCGTTCCGAGATCGGCCTGTGTATATCCAGTTTCAAACTGGCCGGCAAAATTGTGTCGTTTACCGAGAGTTAATTTCACGGTAGACAACGGTTGCTGTGCCCCTGGTTGCTTTAGTCCATGGGCTGCTTACTATCAGACGGACCGCTTGCTCGTTTGCCTGCTAAGGCAATAAAAACTGGTAGGAGGTCTCTCATATGTGAGAGTCCGCCTGGGTAGGTATCACCGCAATGTTTATTTTTACCGCCAAGCAGCAGTGTGTAGTCACTGTTATGTACCGGTTTGAAGGACATTGTGGCCAGTGTATTGGCAATAATAAGACTTAACATCTCATGTCTCAGGATGGCGAGCGCAGTGGAATACCAAACAATATTGTATTATAATTCAAGGTGTATGGATAGTGTTTCTAATGTTTATGGGTGGTCGTATCACTTACCATTAGGCAAACGGCAAGATCGTCGCGTCATTTAAAGCAATAAAAAAATGATAATTGACCGATACCTCTATCTAAACCCCACTCCAGTTACCATCATCGTAGTGGCTTTGCCGTGCCTAAAGTGATATAATCCAGACTACGTATCTCATATCTCATGAACGCGCTCAACATGTGCTAATCACGCACGTTTTTACTGAAGTTATAAATAACCGAAATCACGCGACCGCTCGAACGATACTTTGCCAACGCCCGATCGCGCGATGAATACGAAAGTGCGTTTATCATACTAAACTCTATTTATAAGTGTAAATAGAGTTTAATATTAGTAGTCAGTTTGAACGTAAGCATGCTGATTATAAAAATTAAATTCCAGTATTTAAATGTTCTTCAAACCGGAACACAACAGTGAATCCACACTGCAGCTTGGCGGCTGAAATAGACATTACGGTGGTACCTACCCAGGCGGACTCTCACACATGAGAGACTTATCACTAGTAATCGGTGCATGTTCGATTTATAATTTAAATTAAGGCATAGATTTAAGAAAGGCAATCTTACTTAAATTTAGTGCTTAAGTATAATGATTTAATGATTGTGTTCTGTATTATACTTTTTGTTAAATATATGGACTGAATTCGTAACGTCACGCGTCACCACATATATCGATAAGGATATCTCGTACGTTGACCAACAGTGACATAATATTGTATCCGGTTGTGTTTAACGGACTGTCATTTGACTTCTGTTACATTTTAATAACTAATAACTAAAATAAACAAAAAAGCGGCGATAGCTTAGTTAAGAGTGAAACGGACTGCCGAGACGAGTATCCGTAGGTTCGAATCTCAAGGGTACACTTCTGACTTATTTTTTACTAGCGACCCGCCCCGGCTTCGCACGGGTGCAATGCTGATTCTAAATACACTACAGAAAAACTGTGAACGTTGTATTATATTAAAACATAGCGGCCCGCTCTGGCTTCGCACGGGTATAGCATAACAAAATAACAGTATTTCTCCACTATTTAATGGATGTTATTATACATATAAACCATCCTCTTGAATCACTCTATCTATTAAAAAAAAACGCATCAAAATCCGTTGCGTAGTTTTAAAGATTTAAGCATACAAAGGGACATAGGGACAGAGAAAGCGACTTTGTTTTATACTATGTAGTCATGTGTGTATTCCTTGTGAATTACTGCTTGATTTAGCGGTGAAGGAAAATATCGTGAGGAAAACTGCATACCTAAGTTCTCTATAGAATTTTCTATGAGAAGTCTATAAATAAGGCACTAGGCCAGCATGGTGGACTCAGGCTTAGGCCTGAAACTAAAACTAACTAAAACTGGGATTTGGATAAAAACATTAATTATATTAAGTATATGATTTATGACACAATATTAGCCTAACGTAATGCTATAACTTTGTGATAGTGCATAATATCTAATAATAGGGCATTCTTAATACCCTTATCTGTAATCATTTTTAATGTTTTTATTACCTTAACGATTGCAAGCCCATACAAATGACTTAGGTACCAAGCGCCTGCCAATAAACATTAGCAACAAACTCTAGAGCGTTGACTTGCAAAACGCATCTTGTTCGTTCATGTTTTTTTTTGTGAATCGGAGCCTGTTTGATTAAATTATTAAATATAAAATTTAAGTGGCAACACTTTTCTTGTAACACCAAGCGCCGGTGACGCTCGCCCTTCTTCCTTCTCTTCCGGTATGGCGACACATCTCGGTAAATCTGCGAATAGGATACCGAAATCCTGACTTAGCGACTGCAGGAGCCCCGAGGAAAGGTGGGAGAGGATATCTGGGGAAGGAAACCTCTTAGCAAGGGCGGAAAGAACGCCTGGAAATGTTCGCGAGCCCTCATAGGCCTCGATGTATAGTTACAACCATGAGGTATACAACCTGAACTATGTGGCTAGAGCCGCGTCAAATGTCGCCCCGTGAATGGGCATTGGGCATGCATTCGGTGTGGAAACCGAGTGCACAAAAATTGCCTCGGAGGAATGTTAGTTCATGATTATATCTCATTATAAACTGTCTGACTCCAATATTTTGTTTACTTCATTAATTTTGTTTACCCATACATGTTTTTAGATCCATTATCTGCCTGGAAATCTGTGAATGACTACTGTCTGCACAAATTATTACGTTTATCTTTGTTTTAGTTCGATTTGGGCTGTCAAAATTGGAAGAGGACTCTCATAGGCACCATACACAACTCAGGGTTGTTCCTGTCATTACCGCTGACCGGCATTATATCAGATAGATTCGGGAGAAAGCGTGCCCTCGCTATAGCATCGCTCATGAACTGTACATTTGGTTTCTTGAGGTCTTTCTCCACTACCTACATCATGATGGTGATCTTTGAGTTCCTCGAAGCTGGTTTCGGAGCTGGTGCCTACACTACTGCTTTTGTTTTAGGTAAGTATAAAAATAACAGATCAAGTAATATTGTCTTAAAGTGAAATGAAGGCAATGAACAAAAACATGATCGTATAACGCATATCTATGAATAAAATACAATAACATCTTAAACAAACCGGAATTCAAATGAACTTGTAAATTGTTGGAGCAATATTATCTTTATAAGATGTTATTCAAGAAATATTACGAACATAACAGTTGATACTTCAGATTTTTGTGAGGTTTTAAAAATATAAAGAAAAAAAGAAAAAGGTTTTATTATAATCACAAAATGGTATTATAAATATAAATTATTTTTTTACATATAATAAAATTAATGTTCCAACAACAGGCTACTTCTTCAGCTTAATGCTACTACAATACAGTTGCAGCACTAGTTTTCAATGAGAAGCCCTAATGTTGCAAATTCTTACATTCGTTTATTTCCAAACAGCCATGGAGTTAGTCGGTCCCAAGGGACGCGTCTTCGGCAACACGCTCATTAACGTCGTTTTCGTATTCGGCCTCATGACTCTCTCCGGTCTCTCCTGGATCCTTCAGAGCTGGAGAACACTCCTTAGGATCATCTATCCTCCAGCCCTCCTAGTATTCTCTTACCTCTGGATCCTCAACGAGAGTGTAAGGTGGCTACTCAGCAAAGGAAGGAACGACGAAGCCATCGAAATACTGAAAAAGGCAGCAAAAATGAACAAAGTTCAATTGTCCGAACAAGATTTCACGCCTCTATACGAAATGGAAACGACCAAAGAAAAAAAAGAAAAAGATGATGATGAAGAAAAGAAAGTGGAGCCATCTTTATTTATACAAGTTTTAAGATCAAGTATTATTAGAAAAAGACTGGTTGTATGCTCATATTTATGGATTACTTGCACTTTTGTGTACTATGGGCTGTCGATCAACTCTGTGTCGCTGGCTGGCAATAAGTATGTCAACTTCATGTTGGTGGCCTTCGTGGAGATTCCCGCTAATTTTGTCTGTTTATGCGTGCTGGACAGGTTTGGGAGGAAGAGGGTCATGATAATCATGTATATTTTGAGTGCGTGCCTTTGCATCGGACTGTCGTTTTTACCCAAAAGTAAGTTATATTTCTTTCTATTATATTTGCTTGTTATTTTAGGACAGAGATGGCGAACCTTTAATGATTAACGTGCTATTATTTATAAAAAAAATTGGGCCATGCCATTCAGGACAAGTTTTATCCGTCTGAGTGCCCCTTTTTTTTATGACCCAACTATGTTTTTTTTTAAGCTCGGTAAAGTAGCTTCACTAAACCTAATGTTTTCCTTTTAAACGAAAAGAAACCCAAAGAAAGGTGACATATAAACATATACAATATTAGTCATATTAGCCGCGTGCCCGAATTATTTTGTGACGTGCCACCACTGACACTCGCGCCATTGGTTTGTCATCTCTGTTTTAGAGTAATGTTTTAATTAGAGTGTTTGATTGTTATGAAAGAATGAAATTAAATTATTATAAACACGTCATGCGTGTCCCTGGCATGTTAATACTAAAATCTCAACGATAATATACTTAAAAAAACGTTTAAATTAAAATGATAATTTTTTTTTTCTGAAAGCGTGTACCTACACGCATACATTAGGTAGATTATTAACAAAGTTGAAATAGTCTTTTAAGCTTCAAACAAAGTAAAACAAGAGCAATAAATTTCAATAAGATTAAATTAAAATATATTAAAATGCAACATGCCATTATATATGTAAAATTATGTGAAAGTTACATTAAAATTCGTGAGCAACACGCGAGACAAAACTTTAGATTCCCAACTCAAACCATAAGTAGGAATTTTGTAAACACGCAGGGATGTATCGTGACCACCTATAGAAGGACAAAATAATTTTATAAGTTACAAATATAGCTACACTCGATCTTCGTCGTATTGATGTTAACGTAAAAATGCATATGGCATATCCAAACGACAGACTTATCACTAGAATATGTCATTCGGTTACATATCTTTGTTTTCTATTACCGAAAACGATTATAAACTAAGTACAAGCTTCTCGCATTCGGTATAATCCTTATTAATAATACTAAAGCACAATATATTATGATTTGTATAGAAAAAAAAAACAATTAATTGAATCTGACTTTCGAAGCGTTACTTTTAAAATGTTGTATAACCAATAGCTGCACAATACAAGTCTTGCTAAATATTCGAGTTCCTTACAATCACCACTAATACAAACTAATAAAGACCACTCTTAACCACTTGTTTTCCTTTAATGCATCCCTGGATAATTGTTACCTCTAACTTAAGATGTGGGATAGTAAAATGGAATATGTGTCGAAGTTTGTCTTTATAATTATATCGTGAGACAAAACATAATTCCGACCATATCTAGAGAAGGCATGTATGTAATCTTACAAACTGAATGATACGATAGTTGCCAGAATTACGCCGGCCTATTAAACTAGATTTGAGTACATTATAATATGAACTTAACATAACACAGAAGGCATGTATGTAATCTTGCAAGCGGAATGATACGTTAGTTGCCAGAAATACGCGGGCCTTCTAACTAGATTTGAATACATTATATGAAATTGACACAACGATGATTTTTTTTACAATATGTGCACGATGTCTTTTCAATCAAATACAAATTGCATCAGCTGTTTTTATACATCTGTAGGATAACGAAGATTTAATTGGTCGCATTACTCGCTTGATGGTGAACACCAGGATTCCTCGTAAACAACAGCAACGTTACCCAATATTTTGAATTATAAACTGTTGGTTTACGCGGCACAGCGCTCATCATCCTGAGAAACACCATATTCTCATATTGCTGCTTGGTGGCAAAAATAAACAGAGCCTACCCAGACGCACTGCAACTCTGCAGACAATGTTTATTGTGCCTAATCATCTAAACACTTCGACAAACTCGGCACTCTAGGCTTGTTTATTTAATCACTGTTTACCTAACAGATGGAATTAATGGAATCTACTTAAGCCGATTTGAGAGCCGCCAACGTCTGCGGAGATTTGTAAGGTTGTTGGATTCGAACAATTTTGACGTCGCCATTGGTGTAAACACTAGCTTATTTTGTAAACAGTCGACGCAGCTTTGAATAATGATTAAGAATCGGGATTGGCTGAAATAACATTCATAGGAACGATTCAACAAATCTTAAAAGTTTGTGTTCGGAGCGAATTGATTGTTAATCCAAAGTGATGTTGCCTGGGGAATTAAAATATCTAATTAACAATTTAAAACTGTCCAAATACCTTTCTTCGGAGTACTATAATTTACTTTATATACTTACTTATAACGATAATGGTTTTCTTGCGGGTGAATACGGGAGCAATATCTAGCGTACAGTTAACCAATATTAATTTAGTTGGACCAACAGCCCTAATTATTTCGACGACACATTTTATAACTGTAATATTTTTGAATTTGTCTTACCTTGCAATTTCTTCATCAGATCAAATGTGGTTGTCGCTGATCATCTACCTTTCTGGAAAGTTCTCGATCACAGTCGCTTACAGTTCAGTATACATCTACGTTTCTGAGGTGTTTCCGACCAAGGTCAGGCAGTCGCTGCTGGCCATTTGCTCGTCTACTGGTAGGATTGGATCCACTCTTGCACCGCTTACACCTCTTTTGGTGAGTACCTTGATTTTTACTGTAGTTGAGATGTCTGCGAAAGGAGATTGCAGATTGTATACTGCATCAAGTTTTTTTGGAAATTGACAGTAGTTTGGGTGATATAAATTAAATTCGTAAGCCTCCTCACATCCTGATTAATAGACTTGAATTTTCTTATCAGATGTCATATCTGTGTGTACGAGTATACCATATTATTATGTATAGGTATCTGCCATATTAATTTTCTATCACATTCGCCTGTTTAAATATGTAATATTTTCATTTGACTTATATTTATGTTGGACATGTAATCCAGAAAAATTAAGATAACCAGTCGACAATATACGTCTTCTTTGTTAACAATTACATTTTACGTTGCGCGCTGTCATTTTTAAATGATTAAATGTTAATAATGATGAATAAATTAAATTGTCTCCTACTTCTTAATATCTTTATTGGGACATAGCAAAGTGTATCCACTGGACCTGATGGTAAAGTGGAGTGCTGTTGATAAATGATTGACAGAGGTTATTATCCGTCGCAACAATGAATGGCATCTTCGAAATAGTATTTCACAACACTATTATTTACAGGCATTGTACTATGATAACCTGCCAGCGATATTCTTCGGCACCCTCGCTGTGATAGCTGGTATGCTGGTCTTTACCTTACCAGAGACTATTAACGTACAATTACCTGATACCATTGAGGAGGCTGAGCGGTTATCGAGAGCGAGAAGCGAGAAGAACTTAGCTTAATGTGATATTAAATTCGAATTTTGTATTTCGTTGACTTTTGACTCAATGACTGCAAAAACATCACCACGTGCAGGTAATGAAGCTTGTATCTATGAGTTTATTATAAAAGAATTCAGAAATTTTGTTTTTTTTTTCTTTATTTGCAGTTGATGAGTTTTTACAAGCCGACGAATTAATATTAATGTGATTGTTTGTGTCATATAGTCTACCAAAATGTACAAATGAAATGTGCTCTTCAGTTCTAGAGAATAGACTTGTGTTTTGGGTAAAAAATCATGATTAAACAAGTTAATGTTCATTTGCAGCCTTGTTCAATAAACGATCCCAATCTCAATCTCCAGTCCGATTCCGAGAACGAACCAATCAAAATTACTCATTTGCAAGCATGTCAAGAATAATTTGTTCTGATTGGTCCATTTTTGAGATAGATCGAAAAACCGATTGGGATCGTTTATTGAAAATGGCGGTTATAAACCCACTATGTAAACAGAAAAGATGACTCTTAAAAACTTCATTTGTGATATAAAATGCATAGGTAATATAATATAGCAATAATGCTTTTAAATGCCAACAATTTTATAATACATATTTGTATAAAATTAATTGTAAAGCAAATAAAAAACAACAGATTGTTATTTCTTACGTGTACGTTTTTAAGCAGTTTTTATATAAAAAAAATGTTAATTTTTAATGCTTTGCCGCCATTTTTTGATATTTGTAAGCGCTTTCGACGTATCAATTTTTATAACATTCCACGCTCATTAAGTGACCAGTATCATATTTTTAATTTTGATACATTTTTTGAAAAATATTTTCTGATGCCACGTACAAACTGACGATTTCGCCTTAGTAACAATTATTATCGAAATGGTTATATTTATTGAAAATAAAATCACTATGGAAAAGAAATATGCCTTATTATTAAACAAAATATGATATTTCGAAGCATTTTAAATAATGCCTATACTTGTAACGTTACCAATGTATTCTAAGTCAATAATATTATTTAACTCAATAAGTTTTTAAGCTTATATTAAGCTATTTGTTGCTTTTATATAAAACAGCCAAATGACACTCATTTTTGTTGGTACAAGGTTAGTTTTGATAATTACTATATTATATCTACATTAAATAAGTGTGAATAACTATTTTGTCAACTGAAGTAGATTTTGTAGACATTTTTAACTTTGCACAAACTTGTGATTTTCTAAGACCTCAAATATTGTCTCAATTTTTATTTGATATTACTTAATTAGTTTGAGTTGTGTTGATTAAAATGTTTTATTTTCAAAAATGTGTAGTTTCATTTTTGTATTATAGCTCCTACATAAAATATAGCTGCAATGTTGCCAGCATGGGAATTTGGTTCCTAAACTAAAGGTTGTCTGGGTACCGCTTTTTTGTTACCAATCAGCCGTGCCCGGTGGTTACGATTGCTTCTTACTTAACATCTACTCTAAGTATATGTATTGGTTGTAGGCTTCTTTTCTCGCACTTAGCCCGTAGAAGATCGAGCCATTGCGTGTGGTACAAATGCTAAGGCAGCCAAACTCCGACCAGGCGCGGAGGCTCTTTATTTATTCAAGTAAATAATTGACAATGGTACTTCTTTAATAATGGCAAATAAAGAGATAATCATTGAGTAGATTAACAAAATAAATCCGTAATATAAATGCATTGACATCAAAATGTTACATTGCCGTAAACTCACATCAGGCGCATCACAGTTCTTATATACAAATACTTTTACCAGTATAAATAATGTCTATATTCCGTGATACAACATCGTAACTAGATATATACTAGTCTTCATTTTATTTATACAAACATAATTACGTCATACCGCAATTTTGTTCAATAAAACAAATTCTGTTTGCCAGTTTTAAGTGCATCTTTATAGGTTTTAATGTTGGAGCTGAAGTTATTGCTTCATATCTCTCGTCGTGATGTATGCCAAGGGGACAGTCAAGACTATTGCGAAATTATTTAAAACTGCATAATCTCGAATTAACATTTAAAGATCTTTGACTTATATCGTATAAAGTTTTTATAAATGCATGGAAATATGTAAATGTCTCATTCATACTGCTAAATGAATTTGGCACACAAAGAATATTTCATGATCTTGAAAAAATAACCAGCTAAATTTAGAAACTCCTCCTTTTTGAAGCAGTTTTGTGCGCAGCGATTATTTATCCTGGAAAAAACTTTCAAGAAGACAAAGCCGTGAATCAAAGCTAGTAAACAACTTCATATTTAATACAAACAGTATTATTAATATAAAAAGAAGTATTTAGACTTTTCACACATGGACAAATAATATCATTCCAAATTGCGACACATCAGAAATGGATGCTAATATCATATTTAGAATGATTAATTTACAAGTGAAATCGGATTGCGCGGGCAATATATTCGAATGTTTTTGATTAGGTCGCCTGGATATATTTAGATTTTTAAGTCGTGTGTATTATTTACATCATTCTATATTATTGTTTTCGGCTTGATCAAAATGACTAGGTACAATTAGCAAAAATAACTGTACAAATTCAAAACTTTATTGTGCACTAATCAATATTGGTTTTTATTCATTTAAACTAATTAATAACATTGACGTAAAAATGACGTTTTTATTAAATGTCTTATAAGTTTCTTAGTTATTATTATGTGCAGCTACTTTTGTCTTTAAGTACAAAAAATTCGACGGAGATTCACTTTCGTTTTTTTTTATATTTCCTACATCTTTAGAAAGATACATTATCCTTCTATAGCTTAGTTGGGTGTGGAACGGACTGCCGAGACGAATGTGCGCAGGTTCAAAACCCAAGGGCACACTCTGACTTTTCTAAAATGATGTGTGTATTCTTAATGAATCGCTTGCTTTCACGGTAAAGAAAAACATCGTGAGGAAACCTGCATACGTAAGAAATTCTATATAGAAATTTTGAGGGTGTGTGAATTCTAACAAACCACACTAGGCCAAGAAATAAGCCTAATCCCTAAGAAGAGGAGGCTCGTGCCCAGCTTTGGGACAGCAAGTATATAATATAGGACTGGTTTTATTAGTACTTATCCTTAAGCTATCTGTTATTTCCAAGAGAAAATAGGGAAAATCCTAAAAATACAGGACTATCAAATCATTAGCAATTAATAAGTGCTCATATTATTGGAAAAGACCTATGACCTAGTTATCAGTGCAAACGGAACGAGTTTTCTCCCTTCAAGCGATACGTTGACTTTATAACACCAAGTAATGACAGCAATATGTGAGATTAATACGTGTTTACCTTGTGTGGTAGGGTTGCCAGCTGCTGTTGAAAAAAGAATTATATTGTAGTTAATTATGCTCGTGGCTTTAATTTAAATTTTCGGGGTAAATGTAGGTGGAAGTAAGACATAATGTTGCTACTTATTTGTGAAACAATTTTCAAAATCGGTTGGAAAAATACTGTCTACAACTCAAAAATATATTTATCTTTTATTTTTGACAACTAAAACAATAGCAACAATTGCTTGATGTTTACAAAAACATGAATAAACAATACATTATGTACTAATTATATTCAATTTAAATCTGTATTCAAAAATGCGACTAAAATTTTGAAAATTATACAAGTATACTGTTACACCACAAACATTGAACACCTTTGGAAAAATTGAGTGCGTGACATGTAATCACGTTTCATATTATATATTGTAACAAAGAATAAAATTTTAGAAAACTAAAAGAACGAAACGAGACGTATTTTTATATTCAATTTAAAGCCGTAGGTATTCAAAACTGCGACCAAGATCCATAAAATTATACAAACACTTTATTGTTACATAATATTTGATAACATGGAATTATATTTAAAAAAAACTAATGAACGAGGCGAGACGAAATTTTTCGTGTCCTTATCTAGCACTAAATACACAAAAAAAATTTTGCTAACAATTTTCTTTATAGATCTCTCTATTTTTATTCGACCTTTTTATCGCCGTTGACAACCCTAGTGTGACCTTAGTACGCACTGCGCTGTGTTTACTACACCGTGAGAAACTATAAAAGGACATGTCGACGTTTCTAGAAAAACTAATTCATTTCTATAATGATAACACAATATTTTTTCGATTGATGTCTTATTTTTCTAAATGTCGTATTCAAAAAATTAACAAAATAAAGGACAAGGGCGAATTGGACGCGCGCACGGAATGTTCTGTAGGTACAAACTAGCTTTATTTTTATTGTTAAAAAAAATACGGTTTTCACATTTTTGACTTTACATGTACTGTATGGTATTTCTTCTTGCTAAATGTCGTGTTTTTAGGTGAAGAGAAAGGATCTAATAGCTTTTGATTCCTTTGTGAAATCGTAAAATATGCGGCTGATGACTGAGATAAAAAATCATACCTATCTATTGACTGCGTTGACATACAAATTCTATTGTTTCACAGTTAAAAAAGTTCGTAGACTCGAATATTTGAGTGTGTTTCTGAGCAGGGTCGTGACAACAAAGTGATGCTATAATGGCGCCTTTTTGGTATGGAACCCTAAAAAGCAATCAAAAATCACTACTCCAGCGGTATCTGTGTTACCCAAGGGTGCTTCGTTAGACAGACAGACAACAAAGTGATTCTATAAGGTACCTTTCGAGGTAAGTCTACGCCTTCTCGGGTAACCCTAAAAAATTTACAAAATTCAATAATGCAACGGAATCCGTGTTTCCTTCTAACATACAAAAAATACTTTTGCATTACTTAATATTATTAAAAAGTAAACAGCAAATCCAGATCGCCTCCTAATAAAAAATCGAACACAAAAAAGCCCCCAAAAACTGCGCTGCTAAATTATTATTGACTTTTTTGCGTTTTGAATACGTGCACACAGACTTATTGTATACATATACACACAGATTCACAGCACAAAGTTATTGTAACTGATTTTTCTCACGGTACAATATTGTTAGCCACACAAATGCACATTAAATCCTCAAAGAACCGCTACGGGCACAAAGCATTGGTTCTGGGAAGATCCCAAGCTACCTGCTTAATATTTTATCTAAAAGGGCGTATGAAATATTTCTCGCAGTCTCATTAAATGGGAAGTTTGATTCTTAGGGATTTTTCTACAAGAATTATGTATCGCTGACTTTATAAACTTGATGTTAAGTATGTTTGAGTTGTAAAACCATGGTATGGACATATTTTTCTACATAAAGTCGATTTCAGAACAAAACCTAAGCTAAGTTCCTTTACGCTCGCATGGCTAAAACATTATAAATGGACAGCGCAGTTGTCATAGTTTGCGGTATGCACACAAGTACAAAACTATCTCAGCTGTGCAAGCTAAGCTTAAGTGACTAACTAAGCGTTTTCGGCCTGTAACCTATATAATTGGACCGGTTCGAAGGTGATGATACTACTACAAACGTACGTGACAGTATTTTTTAAACTTTTTATTTAAAGAGCTTGGTAATTGGTATTGTGTTTATAAGACATAAATCACGTTTTTGTTTATCGGACCTCGCAATCTACACGGGGGAAACTTGCGAATAGGGTGCTGGAATCTTCCTTAATGACTGCAGGAGCCTGGAGGAAAGTTGGGAGGGGATATTAGAAGGAAGTGTGGGAGAAGGAAAGGAACCCTCTTAGGATGCGTGGAGGGAATAAGCCAGAAAAAGTGCACGAGCCCTCATAGGCCTCAATATATAGTTACAACCAAAAGGTGTACACACTCGATCGCATGCCTAGGACCACGACTAATGTCCCCCATAGGCGCGTATTCGGTGTGGAGACCGGGCATACAATTGCCACAGGAAAAGTGTAGGGGAGGGGTCACTTATCATCCAAGACAATTCCACTCAACCAGAGAGGATATTATAACAAATATTTTTAAATGTAAGTCGTACGATAACCCGAGGACATGTCCGTCTAGCAACTACCCACTAAAACAGCGCGTGGCAATCACATTCATTCGTTTATCGCGGACATGATTCATGTGACATCAGTTATTTTAGGTATAAGACAGTTTGGATTGACGTGGTGCATTCATCAGTCGTTACACTCATGCGGGTTCTAGAAAACTAAGTTAATTTTGCTAGCTCGCATAGCTATTTTTCGAACAATTTAGTCACTTTTTGAGATGTATGCGCTATTATTATTGCTCGAAATATGCGACAACACCGATATAACTATATGATTATATTAACAATGGAAGTCATAATGTAAAAGAAGAAGAGATATTTTTCATGCTTGTGTTTAGACCACAAAGTGTAAACAATACTGTTCTTTTTGTAATTTTCTCGGCTATGCGAACTAAGCTAACTTAGTTTTCGGTGTGCCACTCGCATTATGCCAAAATGAATTTAGATACCCTTCTGACAAAATTTTCCACGACGCACGGTTACTTACCACTTGAAAAAAACTAATATTGAAGTCACAAAATATGATAATAAGTACATACTAAGCCCACGCGCAATGCACGTTACACAGCGTTGATGATTTTATCGATCGATTTAAAATTTTAAACAGATCGATAAAATCTACATTTTATTTTTAGGTTGATATGAGAATAAAACAATCAGTAAATTTTATTTCCACATAGGTTACACTTTGCACACTGCGCACTAAAATACAAAAGCTGGACATGTCCGAATAAAGCGAACCTATAACCTAACTTAACCTAACCCTGGATTCGTCACCGCCCGTTCTCTATTTAAATTGGCCGTTAGTGATGTCATCTAGAAGATTTTTTGGGCTTCTAATTAAAAAACGAAACAATGTAAACTTATTGTCGTGGCATTTTAACGAAGAGCAAATTAAAAAAGTAATAATATGTATTATGTCATCCGAAATTTTTAGAACCGGCTTTTTTTATTGCTGCTGAAGCATGAGTACTTAATTGTGAATTGATAACCATTGAAGTTTTCAAAAACAATCAACACGCAAATACACTAAACACATCCAAAGTTTGTATGAATCATCTATTGTGTAATGATATTGATACCGAAGGAAAAAAATATTTATTTACAGAAAAACGCAAACAGCCGCAACTTAACGGCCTTCTATCATTGTTTCTATTTATACAGTAATTAATCGCTTGGCTGTACATTTTAATCGCTATACTCCATACAAACTGCAAATCAAATGCGCATTCCTTCACCAAACGCAATGCACATGCGATGGAAATAAAACTATTCCTGCATACAACGCGCGCTGGATTTGGTATTCCAGCGAGTAAGGATTAAGGTCAACAGAAATGTAGCACGCGCTAACAATAGATGCGTCGAGAGTGGCGTAAGCGCGTGGCGCGATAAAAATGACGTTTCACAGTGGCGTCGGCGCTCGATCCCACCAATGCGGTGACGAGTCCAATGTGTACGATTCGGAACGATACATCGCGAGTGGCACACGCAAACCGGTCAAACGCCGGCCGGTCGTCTCTAACTTACGATAAAAATCGTAATTTGCGCCCAACAAACCGTTGCATTTATATTTTTTGTGGCGGAATACAAGTATTTTTTCCAAAAAGTGATCACGTGACTGCAATTTGAGGTTATAAGAGGAGAGTGCGGCATGGTGTTATTGTGATTTGGGCCATGGCACACCATACGAGCTAGTAAGTAATTTGTAAAATCATTGCAGCTGTTGCCGATGTTTAATTAGCACTGCTGTAATTATATTACGTTAAGGTCTAATTTAAGAATTATTTAAAGTACTACAGTAATATTTAAACACATGTTGCTCGAGGCGTAACTTAATTAGAGGACGCATTCCGATGCGTTGTTTAGAACACTTAATATTGTCTTCTTTACGGTCGATTGTACGGTTGAAATCTTGATACCGTAAACGTATACCTGGACGATATATGTCTATTATTTTTAGAATTCGTCAAACTGTGACATGTTTCTTTCGACATTCATACGTTCGCGGTTTACAGGTTATTGAACTCAGATTCGTTTGCCACAAATACGATACTTTTTATTGCTCGTACATACGAAATATCGAATTGATTTGTTTTCATTCGATTCAAATATTTCGATAGAAAATATATTCGTTTTTTGTTGACTTTAAAATTTACTCTAAGCGCTCGTTTTTAAGTCGTTCATCTATTTTCTTTTATGGATGCATGATAAATATAAAAGAATGTGTTTTATAATGCTGCGTAACGTTCCTCCGTAAATCATAAGCCCTTTTTGCAACGCATGTGGTTCCGATCATTCTAGAAACATTGCTGTAACTACACAATGCATGCAACGTTGGAAAGCTCTGGAGGATTTACGATCTTTAGAAGCAATTTTCTAACGTCGACTTATATTTACAATACATTCTTGTTCGATACTATGTTTCACTACGTGTTTTATGACACCCAAAAAAATATTTTTATACCACTATGTAAATAATTTTTCGAAAAGGTCACAATTTTACCGTGTTTATTCAACCATAATATCCTTAAAAACAGATAATAAACATATGACCATTTGCATTAATTTTTTTTTTATAAAAATCAAACACGAGATTTTGATATGACAGCGACTTCGTCTTTTTGCAATTACAGACGTTGTAATGGAAAGACAGCTTTGCTAGTCATATAGATAAATAGGGGATCTTTGATTCTTCAACCTACACAGCTATCAAAGCTATCCTTCGATTAGAACGCGTGTAGTTGAAAAGGCGGATTTGCCCCGTAGAGAGAATAAGATCCTCTGACTTAAATAATCTAGAAATAACTGCGCTAAAAACAATTAGCCATAATTTAAATGATAAAAGAATGAATCATAACATGTTATTGCAAAGGACAAACGAAAATCGTAATATATATATTTATAGTAAAATATATTTTTGTTATCGATTTGCGCCTTCCCACAGTAAATATTATTAAGACCTATATTTATACTGTCCCACTGCTGGGCACAGGCCTCTGCAACTATGGCAGGCCATAGCTTATTAGTTGTAGAAGCCCATGGACTATAGTCCACCACACTGAAGTGGTTTCGGTTGTTGACAATACTTTGAAAAATAATTCAATATTTTTACTATTAATCCTAATTCTTTAAAGTAATAAACTTCAGTACGTGTTTGCATTTTTAATTTAAAACGAAGTACAAAACGCGAACAGAAGTAACACAGATTTATCTAGGTCGTTGATTCTCATAGTGGTCTAAGTGGACCGCGAGGAGTCCGCAGAGACCCAACGAGGGTCTAAGTTAGGGAGACCAAAACATAAGGGTTCACTATTCGCAAGCAGGGGTTCAAGGCTCTAATTTTAATAGGAAAGAAATAAAATGTTGGCCTGACTTCACCTTTCAATGTAGACAGATAATATTTTAAGAAGCTTAGCAACTGTTACATGTAAATTCTGGGGAATATGTTTTTTTTTTTTTTTATTTATTATTATACACAGGAACATCAACAGTTTACACATAAAATTAATATTAGTTCAGTTTTCTTAGTATAGTATTGTTCTTATGTGCTTACCAAATAAAGATGTACCAACATTCACAAATACACTTATTACGAACAGACATAATTAATTTAATAATGTTAAAGATTTAGCTGCAGAGGATCCACCGGCACCAGCGAAATTTTGAAAGTGATCTATGAGAAAAATGTTTGAGAGCCTCTGATCTAGGTTAGCGTTTGTCGGAATCGGATTAACAACGTGCAAAGTCCTACGAGACCATGTGTACTTAACAGTTAACTTTTTTTTTTACCATTAATTATAACGAAGATGTAAACCGGATTTGGTCGTCTAATGAAAATGTATGCATTTGTTAATTCTTATTTGGTCTACTGCGATACAGGCCTGGAGCCTAGTACAGAGGTCGCCGTGAACTAATATCATATGTTCTTTTATCTTGTATAAATAAAATAAAAATAATTAGAAAACTGTTTAGACCGTTTTGACAAATTTCTTCGTACTAGTCAAGTGTTCTAGAAAAAAAAATATGTAATATAGCTTCCATAATTCATAAAGACAAATTCAAAAATCAAGTGACAAAGCTGATGTCGCAAGGCATTTGGTATTCATTTATGCGTAGAAAACAGCACACTTTATGACCTCTCAAGGAAATTAGGTATTCAGTGTTGGTACATCTTTGTTCTTGATAGTATTGATACTCTTCAGTAGAAGTATAATAAAAAGAATAATATAAATATTAAGTATTCTGACATATAACAGTTTGACGCACACATCCCCGTGCTGCAAACCTCTAAACAAAGTATAGAAAAATGAACGTAAACTGAGTAAAATATGGTGCATTTTACACAAGCTATCATTACGAATATTTTATTCCAAATTCAAAATAACTCGAAAAAAATCAAACTATTAAAATAACTCGAAAAATAATCAAACTATTTCATTTATTAATACAATAAGGAAGATTATTGATACATCTTTTTAATGATTTCTTATGTTTACGCGAATGTTAGACATTGAAATGAAACTATTTTTCCGATTTTACCGCGATTTTTGTATCACTTTTTTTCCCTACATCTCCATAATAAAATTCGTAAAGTTATTAAGCATAGCGGAATGTATTGGGTGCATCTTAATCAACCCCAAGGAATGCATGGGGTTAGTAAAATCGCAAGGAGAATCCCTCACTGCGGGGAAGTTGGTATTCCCCATTGTGACGTAAGCAATCGATCGATACATCTATCGGTAGGATTTCATTCCCATACACTTTTTGTTTTATATAATTTTTATTGCTTAATATAGGTACTTAATGTACAGGTGGTTTTAAAATATAAAGAATGTTCCAGTACATTCAACCAGGATAGGAATAATCATCAACAAAATTCCAATTTTAATTATCCTGCCAATGGATGTATGGAAGCATACTTATTCACATCAAGTCAATTTCAAATAAAAAAATCAAATGACATCGATAATGAAGTATAAAATTTGGAGAGAAAAAATATTTTGTTAACAAAGTCTTATTATATTTTTTATGCGCAGTAAAAGTAAAGAAATATACTTTGTAACGATAAACAATATAAACTACAGTCAATAATAAACTCTATTTTTAACTACTTAATTGATAAAGTTAATGAGCGCAAAACTAATCATTATTATTGATCTACGTGATACACGAGGCTTGAGAAAACTAATAAATCACGTTTTAATTGGTACCCATTGTAATACGAACGTGTGATGCCTCTTTGGTTTTGTGACAGCATGGTCTGAATACTTTAAGATCAAGGTTTGATTACCACGTTACAACATTTCAATTTTTTTATAATGCCCGGAATTACATCCTCCCCTTTTACAAGGACCTAACATGGCTGTCGAAGTGTGTATGTATATAAGACTTAACATCTCATGTCTCAGGATGGCGAGTGCATACCAAACAATACTTTGTAATTCAAGGTTTTGGGTGGTGTTTCTACTGTTTATCTGGTTGTATCGCTTACCATCAGGGTAACGGCAAGCTCGTCTCCTCATTCAAAGCAATAAAAAAATAGAAAAAAAAACAAAATCAAAAAAAAAAGTCAGAACAGTAGACACTTCAAGATACCATGTTAAATGTCCATAGCATACAAAATGACGTGAATTGTTTTATCGTTTACCTTATTTTCTCGGAAATTTTCCTCAAGAGATTAAAGAGTTACCGTTGATATAAACTAAGGCTAGTCGTATCTGCAACTTGCAAAACCACGCTGCTTGGTGGCAGGCATTGACAATCCGAATCTGTTCAACATCAACAAAACAATTCACAGGGCAATAACTCCAACATATAACCTTGAGCACGATCTACACGCCTAAGTATTGTTCAAACTGCAATTCAAAAGACATAAGGATTTCGTTTATTCTTCATACATTTAGACTTAGTTCTATAAAAGTGTATACAATTTGTTTTAGGTAGAGAGGTAATATTTGAATTAAATTTTGAAGACGTATATTATTTACTTATGTTGCAAAGTAGCTTCTGTTTTCTATAAATTGCGCAAACGCATCTATTGACTTATAATTCGCATCTCGATTCCGAAGAATGTACTCTAGTTTCCCTACAGGAGTTGCAGAATCCATTATTACGCATTTCTAGATTAGCACTTTTAGGGCCTGTTCGTACTAATAAATCTAAATTATTCACGGTGGAATCATCAATTAGAATCAGTGGCTGCTTTAAGATATGAACGGGGTAATAATCCGGGGCCTCTCGCTTGCAAGGGGTTCAAAAAACATTATCCATCGGAAATTAGGTTAAAAGGCCTCATAAAGATCTGCTGTCAATATTTCCAACTATTCCCTATCTTTCTATTTGATTAATTTGCGGGATAATGACAAATTAGTTTTCCCTGAGACTCGCCGATTTTCACTTCTCGGTGTCATAAAATACGTGCCACTGCTGATCCTGACTTACAGGAGTTGTAATGGTGGGTGTGAAGGCGGGAAAGTCTCTGCTGTCTATAGCCTCGCGTTAGTTAAGACTGGCATTAATATTATTATCATATTCAACTGCGCAGAACGTCTCGGTATGAACAGTTCTTTAAAATATAATTCGTAACGCATATTCGCAGCGCATAACATCGATGGCTAATGCACTTGATCGAGTCGATGTGGGCGTACACATTTCACAATTGATGTTAAGAAGAATCTATTTTAATCATAATTCATAGGATTTTAGCTTAAAAGGCTAAAAACAACTCGAAAATTTTATCTCAAAGCAAAATTCGACTTGAACGAGCCCGTATTTGAATTAATGAATCCCTCCTTGCCGAATTTCAGCCTCGACGCCCAATCTCAACGGAGATCAGCCAGGAACGCAGGATATATTATAGTGCACAAGTGTGTGCAATACACAGGTGCACTCTCTGTTCCTTTACTTATGTAGTTCGGTGAGATGGCAATCCGACATGTCCAGAGAGAGATCATGCGAAGGACCAACGGCTTTACGTGCTTTCCGAGGCACGGGGGTATCACACCACCAACTTCCTGACTCCGAGCTGCGACTGAGTAATTTTTAAGATGGAAAAACCCAGTCACAATTATTTTAGCCCGATCGAACCCAGGACCTCAACGCTGTAGTCGTACTTGTACCCTGTATAATTAGAACTACGCCACCGAGGCAGTCAAAAGAGGCAGAGCCCGTATTTAAATAGTTGCGAATTGTAATTTAAGTCTAGAAAGGTGGATTTCAGAATAGCTTCCGCTGGAATTTCTTCTTTCTGGACTATTTTGTATTATGATAACTATTAGTAGCGAAAAGTAAAATTTTCTGAAAGGGATCCCGACATAATATATAGGTACTAATATGCATAATAGCGGCGATAGCCTAGTTGGGTGTGGAACGGACTGCCAAGACGAATGTCCGCAGGTTCAAATCCCAAGGGCACACCCCTCTGACTTTTCTAAAATCATGTGTGTATTCTTTGTGAATTTATCGTTCGCTTTAAACGGTGAAGGAAAACATCGTGACAAAACCTGCACATCTGAGAAGTTCTCTATAATAATTTCGAAAGAGTGAGAAGTCTACCAATCCGCACTAGGCCAGCGTTGTGGACTAAGGCCTAATCCCTCTCAGTAGTAGAGGAGGCCCGTGCTCAGCAATGGGCTAGTATATAATACAGGGCTGATATTATTATTATATTATAATAATATCCATAAATGCGATCTGCAAATTAATCTAATGAGAATTAGATTCTACATAAAGATAAGCCGGCAAGAATCGACTTATGGACCCATCGCCTCTGATAACTACAAAAATGTGCATTTTGATTCCGGAAATTCCAACTATGTATTGTATGTAGATAATTTATCTTTCTTAATCTCTGAGTTAGTTGATGCATCGTACTCTTGTTTTGTGGGAAGGTTTCCAAACAAGATGGAAATAAATTTAGATTTGAATCTTTCGAGCGTCATAATATTCTGTTATCGCAAACGTTAATCATATCTTATGTTTACGCGAATGTTAGACATTGAAATCATGACCATGAAGGCTGCAAAGTCTTCGAAACGTCGAGAAAACTAAAATATAAAAAACCGCAATAGAATCCGAAGAGTAGTTTAATTTCAATGTTAACGATATCTCTATAGAAACTTACTTCAAGTAATATCAGCTTTTAATGAACGCAATAACGATGCCCAAAGATACTATTATATTTCCGTCTGTATCTTTGAAAATTAAACAAAAAAACCAGTTGTAATCAATCTACATGATCTTCTTGCTATTAACATCTTGTGACGAAGAGATGATCAAAAGTTTTAGGATTTATTTTATATCCGCCCGGATAGCGACCACCGTACACAAGGTGTTAAAACCCGCCATAGTGGCTCACGTAAGTATGTCGCGTTCCGGGATCAGCCTGTGTATATCTGATTCCAACAGGCCGGCATAATTGTGTCGACCGTCGAGGGGTAATCATCTCTCGTCAGTCAACATTCTATTGAACCCCAAATCCACTTACCATCAGGTGCCGTGAGGTCACTGTGCCGTACTAGTATGAAAAGCGTATTTTTCAATTAGCCTAGACCACTAATCGAGTCATTGTATATTAAAACTAGCGACCTGGCCCGGCTTCGCACGGGTGCAATGCTGATACTAAATACACTACAGAAAAACTGTGAACGTTGTATATAAAAACATAGCGGCCCGCTCTGGCTTCGCACGGGTATAACATAACAAAATAACAGTATTTCTCCACTATTTAATGGATGTTATTATACATATAAACCTTCCTCTTGAATCACTCTATCTATTAAAAAAACCGCATCAAAATCCGTTGCGTAGTTTTAAAGATTTAAGCATACATAGGGACAGAGAAAGCGACTTTGTTTTATACTATGTAGTGATTTGAAATTTGCTAATAATGAATCATTATTTCGTGCTAAATGTTAAAGCAAGCAATACACGTGTATTTTCGAGGTCAGAGGTGCTGGAAGGAAACTGATCCTTAGCAACCTCTTCATCTAAGATATACCTTTACATACAACAGAGGTTTGGCTGTAATCGAGTTCTGGCACAATATAGCAACTTCCAATCTTGAGGACTGGATTCCTTGCATTCCGAATTACGCACGGACAAAGTCTTGCGCAATCTTATCCTAAAGCTTGTTTACTGAGTTGTATATTTCTCAATGTATTTACTAATATGAGGCTATAATTGGCACTAATGGGCCAGGTTCTAAATGCAAGGAAATCGTAAATAAGTGCGATAAGAAGTACTCTGATCATTTTTCAAATCTATACTATTATATAAAGCTGAAGAGTTTGTTTGTTTGTTTGTTTGAACGCGCTAATCTCAGGAACTACCGGTCCAAACCGAAAAATTCTTTTTACGTTGGATAGCCCTTTGTTCGTGGAGTGCTATAGGCTATATATCATCACGCTATACCCAATAGGAGCGGGGCAGTAATGGCTAATCTCAGGAACTACCGGTCCAAACTGAAAAAATCTTTTTGCGTTGGATAGCCCTTTGTTCGTGGAGTGCTATAGGCTATATATCATCACGCTATACCCAATAGGAGCGGGGCAGTAATGGCTAATCTCAGGAACTACCGGTCCAAACTGAAAAATTCTTTTTGCGTTGGATAGCTCTTTGTTCGTGGAGTGCTATAGGTTATATATCATCACGCTATACCCAATAGGAGCGGAGCAGTAATGGCTAATCTCAGGAACTACCGGTCCAAACTGAAAAATTCTTTTTGCGTTGGATAGCCCTTTGTTCGTGGAGTGCTATAGGCTATATATCATCACGCTATATTCAGTAGGAGCGGAGCAGTAATGGCTAATCTCAGGAACTACCGATTCGAACTGAAAAATTATTTTTGTGTTGAATAGTCCTTTGTTGTGGAGTGCTCAAAGTTATATATCATCACGCTATGACCAATAGGAGCGGAGCAGTAATGAAACATGTTGCTTAAACGGGGAAAATTATGAGTTTTGAGCGCTTCCGTTGCCTGCGCTGTGTAAACGGTTAAAGTAATGCAACAATGATGTATGACGGGATTGTTTCACTTAAAAAGTTCTAAAAAATATATTATAAAACAAAGTTCCCCGCTGCATCTGTCTGCCTGAACGTGTTAAACTCAAAAACTACCCAACGTATTAAGATGAAATTTAGTATGGAGACAGTTTGAGACCCCGGAAAGAACATAGGCTCCCGGGAAAACTTTAGTCTGAAAAACTTTATAACGCGGGCGGAGCCGCGGGCAAAAGCTATATCAAATACATGGCTTTATATTATACTAGCTTTTGCCTGTGGCTTCGTCCACGCGAACAAGTTGTTTCTAAGATACATTTTTCTCTGGGATAAAAGCAGGTTATGGCACTTAGATGCAATGTAGGTAAAATTATTAGTGAAAAAAAAAAACAAAATCGGTTTAGTAGGTAGTTCCTGAGATAACGCGTTCAAAGAAACAAACTCTTCAAATTTATATATTAGTATAGTTTAGATTTTGTGAGTGCTTGAATATCTACCAACGTTTTGCCCAGTCTTGCTACTACCAATGCACAATTTTGTGTTCTTATACGAAGGATACTGGGATTTGGGAGTAATGTTGCTATACTTTATGGGTTAAATATACTCCCAGACGACATACTTCTAGTCCGGTTATTCAGTCGTGAAAAAACGTTAATATTAAAATTAACGTGAATGAAACGGGATGTAAACATAAGCTAATCGAGATAAGGAATTTATTTATTCTAATTAGTCATGCGGGTTATTGAGTCACAGTAGCTTTATTAAATGAACAAAAAATAATTAAAAGAACAAAAAGATAAGGAGAAACTAAATATAATTTATCAACATTAAAATTATTTTACGGATTTTATTACGGTTATATTATATTATATTTTTCTCCCGACATTTCGAAGACTTTACAGCCTTCATGGTCACGGGGGTAATTCGTAAAAAATAGTTTTATTTTAATGTCTAACATTCGTGTAAACTTAAGAAATCATTATAATTTGTCAACAATTGATAATGGACTACAAATAATGGACAAATTTGTTATACAAAAATCAACTGATACTTTGTTGCTTTGTAATCTATATTCAGAAGGAGAAAAATAAAACAAATTCGATTAATTAAAATATTCAATAACAACTTACGTGACAATTACAGATAAAACACAATTCAATTTAAAAAAAATATAGTAAAACATGTGTGATCCAATTAATAGAATAAATATCGCTTTAATGCGCTCCACCGAACAAATGGCCTTGAAAATTCATTCCATTCATTCACGACGTACGTGTTATGGAGGGAATATGCAAGATTTATGAATAATTTAATAAAAAATCAATGTCAGATCTTTTTGAAAATTTTGAACCATCAAAATGTTCCTCATTATTTTATTATTTATTAGTGTTGATTTCCAATTGAATTTATTAGTATTTTACGAGATCCAAGTAATCAACAATTTTAGGGGCAATTTCATTATGAAATTGATGAAAGAATATCAAAATCTGCAAAAAACAAAGTACAGATAACATATTGTAGAAGATAATTAATTTTCGATCCGCCAGATGGTAAACGGTCAACGTATATTATAGAGGCTTGCAAATTCAAGATCATACTAGTGACATACGTTTATGAGAACTTTTATCATCACAATAAATAAGGCGTTAAATTGAAATGACAATATATTGTTATATATACTAGACCTGTATTATATACCTACTACCTATCTACCATCCACGCCCCTATTTTTTTTTATTTTGTAACATTCTCTTTCTATACGGTCATAGAAGCTCCACTGCACCTGACGGTAAGTGGAATAAACAGTGTCGGCTATCGACTGACGAGAGATGAGTACCTCTCGCTAGTCGACACAATAGGGTACCGGACTCATTTTTGTTCTTAAGAATTATCGAATATTTAAATAACATACATTATAACACAGAAGAAATTATTAAAATCCGGTGAAAAATCAACAAGGTATAAGTCTTTGAATTTCGATGGAAGGGGTAATTAACAAGAAACAGAAAAGAGACGAAATACCCACATGTGACGTCATCGAGAATTACGACGCGTGCGAAAAAAAGAGATGAAGCGATATCCCCACATCGCGCCCACTTTTGCACATTACAATATTTTAAATAGGAATTACTCGCTCATTTTTTAACCATTTTTTATGCTGTTTTCGCAGAAATGCTGAAAATAATGTACAAAATCAAGCATAGGCCGGTCCCCTATTATGCCGGCCTATTTGAAACCGGACATACACAGGCTGATCCCGGATCACCTTGTGTACGGTGGTCGCTATCCTAAAGGATACAAATACCCTACCACCAATAAGAGTTTATAATATTACTAACAAAGTATTTTCAAATATTAATGTAATAATTAGACGCTACTGTTCGCCTCGACCGTTATTCTCTTTGTATTCATAAATACTCATAAACTAGATAAAAACACGCGATACTACACAAAGCATTAGCTGTTAAAAGAACCTAAATTACATACAGAAGTACATACACAATGTATTATATTCATTCGTACATCTATAGGGTGTATTTTTACAGCAGTTATCCCTTTTTGGATTAGGCAAAGGTCTAACTTTATTTTTTATTCATATCCCTTTTTGGATTAGGCAAAGACGTACCTTTTTTTTATAAGTGTGCGGCAAAGTGACTCCACTGTACCTGATGGGGTCCAATAGGAGGTCCATCGACGAGAGATGATTACTCCTCGACAGTCGACACAATTATGCCGGCCTGCTGGAACCAGATATACACAAGCTGATACCTGAACGCGACACTTACCTGGGCGACTATGACGGGTTTTAACACCTTGTGTGCAGTCGTGTGATATAAAATCTTTCTGCTCTTTGCTAAGCCTATTTCCCCATAGTAGGAACTGGGAAGACATCAAGGATTGCGAGCGCCTAAAGCGCTCACCCGAAAATCCGGTATGTTTCTATAAACATCGATATAATATGTACTACGTACTAGATTTGCGGTTCCGAACATTCACTGTGTTCAACTGATTTGAACTGATATCCATTCACTGACTTTAGTATGGTCAATATTGACAGCTTGTGGTTGTGAACGGAGTGGCGCTCATGATAAAGCACTCGAGTCTTGTAAACTTGGTTTTGAATAAAAAATATTAGTCAACTAAGTAAATTATTTGTTGATCAAGTGAAGGTTATCACAGTGACGTTTTGGTTGCCATTTTAGTTTAGATTTTGAACATATAGTTTATATCGACGTTCGTGACTATAGGATATACGTCCATGGTATAAGCAAACCTTGAGCGAACAAACGTATGTGAGGTTAAAAAAAAATGGCAAGTGTAATATCGCCATATCTAACACAAATTCAGTAGCGATGACAAATAGGACAGTGCAAATTAAGATAACGCGCTGTATTTTTGACCGATAAGATTAATTATGTGTGTTATACTTACTAATAAAAATGTGAAGTTTGTATTTTTGTACAAACAAACCGGTGAATGTATTTTGAAGAAATTTTGCACAGGGATAGATTAACTTTCCAATTATTAATAAGCTACATCTTATCCCAGAAAAGTGTATCATACTACTTATGCCATGAGTTTTTGGGTCGGACATAACCCCAATTTGACTTATCTTTACTTATGTAGCTGAAAATTTTGTTTGAATGCTCTAATCTCAGGAACTACTAAACTGTTTTTTTTTCTTTAATATAAATAACAGAGTAAGAGCGGAACTCTTTTCTACTTCCTTACACCGACTATTATTATTCCTTGTTCCCACCACACCCGGCATTCTGTATGGAGTAGATCGTGTAATATTATGTTATTTTGCAATTAATTAACAAGTTATCCTTATTATTCTGATATAGGCGAAGTGTATTTTTAAATGCTATTCGCCTTGAATTATAATTGGTGAAAGAGCTTGCTGTTTTGCTTCCTATGGTGAGTTGGATTGTGATGCGCCTGTATAATTTATCCCTTCTCTGTCATGGCGATGAGTTTATGTAAATATATTTGAAATTGCACCATTATGTTCATAACCATAAGAAAATCCCGCAAGGGCGGCTTTGTGGCGAGCCGACGGTGAGTGGCGACACCGCGTACCCTCATTCCTTGGGGGCATAACAACCCCTGACCCTTAGCTTGCCTTAACTGGCCGGCTATGGGTGGAAGTCGCAAGAGTTAAAAACCTATGCTCCAGGGTGGAAGTGCTCAAACTGCGTAATAGCGAGGAAACCCGCTCCGGGACGCGACAGCGAACCGCGATGGCGAAATCGGTGCACACCTCTCGACACCCTTTAGCCACACAAATCTGCAGAGGCGGCTTTGTGGCGAGCCGACGGTGAGTGGCGACACCGCGTACCCTGATTCCTTGGGGGCAAAGGACCCCCTGACCCTTAGGTTGCCTTAACTGGCCGGCTAAGGGTGGAAGTCGCAAGAGTTAAAAACCTAAACTCCAGGGTGGAAGTGCTCAACCTGCGTAATAGCGAGGAAACCCGCTCCGGGACGCGACAGCGACCCGCGATGGCGAAATCGGTGCACACCTCTCGACACCCTTTAGCCACCCAAATCTGCAAGGGCGGCTTTGTGGCGAGCCGACGGTGAGTGGCGACACCGCGTACCCTGATTCCTTGGGGGCAAAGGACCCCCTGACCCTTAGGTTGCCTTAACTGGCCGGCTAAGGGTGGAAGTCGCAAGAGTTAAAAACCTAAACTCCAGGGTGGAAGTGCTCAACCTGCGTAATAGCGAGGAAACCCGCTCCGGGACGGACAGCGACCCGCGATGGCGAAATCGGTGCACACCTCTCGACATCCTTTAGCCACCCGCACCGATGTTGCGTTCTCGGCATACGCCATTTTGAGACGCCCATTTAGTGGGGGGGGGGGCAAGTCACCGTTTGCCTTGAATACAAAAGATTGAGACATTTTACTTGGCAGGCGTCCCGTGGTCTCAATCAATAGCCCAGCAACCAGTCCAGCTAGATCCCATCCATAGACCTAATATACTTCCCATACTTCCCGTACTCCGCAATATTCCTTGCACCTTGCGAGCGCTGTCTCTGTATTTCTTGCATAAGTATTGCTAGGGAGACTTGTAAGGTGTACACATCCCAACTACATTAACGTATCTTGGGCCTCTACGTGTTGGATCTATATCCACACGCAAACCTTTCAAAAGATACAACACAAAAATAAAACTATGCTAATATGTCTTTGAAATATCTGGGTAAAAATAAAAAAAACATACCACGATAACATCCGTAAACTAGTTTTATTTGAAGTCTAACATTCGCGTAAACATATTATTGAATCATCATATTCAAATTGCAGCTACATTTTCCCATCATAAAATGCAATTGTAATCGTTATTTCAAATCTCTACATTATCACATTGTAAAGCTACAATGAAAATGTTTAATAACATTAAAACCCCATTCAAGTCAGGAACCGGTGCCAACTCCACTGGAATCCATGGTATTGCATTGTCTATCTGATGTGTTATTCATTGACTCACCTGCTTCGCGCGTCTTATCCGTTAGAATCTTGTAGGAACCACAACGAATTTCAATGTGTGATTCCTAACATGTAACATGTTTGCTTACGATGGAGTGCTTGAAAATGCGTCCACGGTTCTGATTTCTGTGATGTTAAATATCAGGAAGAGGAGTAAATTTAGGCGTTTCACAGTAAAGACCTTATAGATACTTTCCCGCTCTTACACCCGCCACTACAACTCCTGTAAGCCAGCAGTGGCACGCATTTTATGACACCGAACAGTGAAGCTCGGCGAGTCTCAGGGAAAACTAATATGTCATTATCCCGCAACGAAATTAATCAAATAGAAAGATAGGGAGGAGTTGGGATTATTAATGGTCCACTTCCCTCAATAGCAATGCGGGTGACAAAATCATGATCTAAGGAGATGTTAAAGAGCTCATGCAGGCTGGCGTAACTGTGTCGACTGGCGAGGGATAATCGCTTTCGTCAGTCGTTCCGCTATCTGGACCATACTCCAGTTACCGTCAGTTGCAGTAATGCCCGTAGAAAAAAATACTACAACATAAATGGAGGTAACATTATAATAGGTATATAGCAACTGTTCTAGAATATATGCGAATAAATAATAAACACTGTGCAGACCCTGTCCTAACCCTGAAATATTACATACAATTTTAAAACAATACATTTATAATACTTTAAAAAAAAATGCTGAAGAAACATAGCCCTCAGCCTCTGTCAGTCTAAGCCATGATGTACGAGAATTTATCACTCAATTTACCCAAGCGAAATACTTGTCAATTTAAATAACCTTTCAATAACACAATTGCCGGTCACCCGTTTCGATTAGCTCGAAATTACTTCAATATAAACGTCGGATGTCGTCCTTTAACCGTTTTATTACGTCAATGAATGTTGACAGACTTTTTGTTCAAGCTGTCATGTCAAAAACCCTGTGAAACGTTTTGGACCCGTTGATTTGTCACCCTTAGTGTAAATAAGAGGTAATGTTTCATGTTTCTTCTTCATTAAACGATAAATTGACTGTATTATCTTCAAACCGAAACAGACACACATCACGTCTTTTTGTCTGAAAAAGAAGGCAGAGGTACAATCAGGGCACCCCTTTGTCACCAAGCGTATTCAATCCATGTGATACAAAGTGAGTTTATCACTACTTCTGACACAAATTCCAGACTTCGGGCTGCTACTGAGCAGAAAAACGCAATATCGCTTTACCCGACTCGGGGACTCAGAGCGGAGTACATACCCACCAATACCCCACCGAAGCAGTCTTATTATTTTCAATGCATTTTAAAATCGACGATAGCAAGAAGGTGCATTCCTCAATGTCCCAAATATGCGAACAGGCTCCAAATCCTACTTAGAAAGAGCCATTACAGTAGGCTTGATATTATGTACATTGGTTGCTATTGTTAGGAATAATGTGTAAGTTTCAAAATCGTAACAATTAATATTATTTTTGTTGTGTGGGTAGTAGGCAATTTTTTTGTTAAACAACTGTTACTAAGCCCCACTCTAGGCAGAGGGGAGCTATAAAAGTGGCGTTAGTGACAGTTGGGGGAACAGTGTTGAAGTGAAAGCCGAACGGCACACACCTTGAAAAAGAGAGTACCTACTGGAACCGACATAGTATTAAAGTAAGCTACAAGGACAGGTATGTGTGATGTTCTATCATTAACAGATAGCCCCTTTCCAGTAAGGCCATATTATTGTGTATTAAGATCAAGATTAATTAAGTTTAATTACCATCTCCAAATAATGTAACAATTATTAATCCTGGTTGTGATGTGTAGAAAATAAATGGTTGAGAATCAATTTGCGAGTTTTCTTACACTATGTAGATCTTAATCATATTGGAAATAATCCAATAGATTACAAGAACATATCTTAAGATGCTCCCAACAACAACAGCCATAACCGCATTTTTAGTTGAAATTTATGAAACAATAGGAAAAAAAAATCATATTTCTACAAAATGTTATCTTGACTTTGGGAGTTTCAATTTTCTTTTAATGTGAATATTGTGTCATTAATCTCACAAATATACCAGTATACTTATTAATTCCGTACATCTTCTCCTAAAATACACATTTTAATTGGCACCTATTATTAAATAGACAATTCAATAATAATATTTTGATAGTTAAAAATTTCCAAAAGGCCTAAAATTACTCTTTTAATTAATTATTCGTAAACCTTTGCATCTTTGTGAATTTATCGTTCGCTTTAACGGTGAAGGAAAACATCGTGAGGAAACCTGCACATCTGATAAATTCTCTATAGGAATTTCGAAGGTGTGTGAAGTCTACCAATCCGCACTAGGCAAGCGTGGTGGACTAAGGCCTAATCCATCAGTAGTAGTGGAGGCCCGCACCCAGCAGTGGGGCAGTATATAATACAGGGCTGATATAAACTTTGCATACATGCGGAACTCGTGTGCCGAAAATGTATGGAATATTCAATACCATTTGCTCGAGGCATGGTCTTAAGAGCAACAACCTGAAAAATTCAATGCATCTTTATAACGATATCTTTATTAGTAATTGCTGATAAAGACAGACTTTGCCCCGCTAGATTAACATTATGAATCAGTGTGCAATGAATCAATTTATTATACTGTAAATCATTGAAGCTATTCATTTCGATATCGTAAACGATATAAAGGGTACATAGTAAAGTTTATTTCTTTATTTAAATAAATATTTCTTTCATACATATCATGGATTCACGATACCGTTGAAGTACTGCGTCGCATGTGTGACTTTGCCAACAATCCTAGAAACATATTAGGAACCTTTACAAATATGTATTGGAGAGTTCTTAATAGGTTTTCGATGGTATAAAAAAATATTGGTATTAAGGCAGCGTGGTAAATAATAGACTTATCCACTCATTCTTCATCTTGTAGTGCCTCTCCAACTAGTAAAGATTAGCAGTTAGCTCAGCATATCTTCTTTGTCCTTTGCAAGGCGAAATATTTATACAGCGCTTGCAATCCCCGTCCACTCGCGGATGTTCCGTAACCACGATTTTTTCCTTCGACCGATTTTCCCCGCTACGTTTCCCATCATTATGAATTAAAGGAACAGTCATTCAAGCCCTTTAAACTATTTTCCTGGTGGTAAGATAAATCCGCCCGGATAGCGATCACCGTACACAAGATGTTAAACACACAATAGCGATCTACGTTAGTGCGTCACGTTCCGAGTTTAGCCTACATACAATTTCAAACAGGGCGGCATAATTGTGGCGACTCGCGAGGCAGAAACATCTTTCATCAGACAACACTATCTAGGCCCACTTGACTTACCATCTGGTGCAATGGAGTCTCTGTGCCACGCATATATAAATAACGAAGTGCAATTATCTAAAACAGGGCTAATATTAATCAAAGAAAAATCTCTATATCCCCCTATCTCTGTTTAAAAGAGATCCGTATACAACAGAGATTTTCCCGCCCTCACACCCACAACTACAACTCCTGTAAGCCAGGATCAGCAGTGGCACGCATTTTATGACACCAAGCGGTGAAGCACGCCGCGTCTTACGCAACACTAATCTGTCTTCCAGCAACGAAATTAATCAAATAGAGATCGAGGAGTTGGATATATTAATCTGTATTCAGAACATTTTAAACCAAGACTGATGTATATAATGTTACCCTCCCACAGTAACTGACTTTTGCACATTTAGCAAATTTATCTAGTTCGTTCTCATGGCCCATTTCACCTACCACTAATTAGTTAGCCGTGCGACTATCGTCTGACCCATGACATTACCCTAATAGCCTAGTTTGATATCACGTGAAATTATTTGGGTTTATTTGCTTTTGACTTTGTTGGTTGATTAATTTATCGTTTAATGTAAAGAACATTACATTTTTCGTCATGGAATAATATTTATCTTCTACATTTACGGGGTGTTTTTGATATTGCGTTAATAAATGAAACCACATACTCGCCACCACTGCTAACGTTATTTCTAAAATCGTTCATGAATATGTAATATTTTCAACAAAAATACCTGTTTTTTTTCTGATTTTTTGGTCATTTTGTAGTTTAGTGCGAATATGGCGTGTGCGTGAGTTTATTTCTGACTGAAAGGGTGATGTTGCCGTTTTGATTAATTATATTCGAATAGTATTAGTAATATTAAAGCGTGTAAAACTAAAGTATTTTTTTTTTAAAATTGATTTTGTTTGAAATAAAAAAGCCTGCCTTAAAACATTGTTGCAAAAAGCCTGAGGTCCTTGCAGGGATAAGAATCCATGACTTCTCTCGTCAATTCCGCACATTAAATTTAAACCCAAACAACTTCATCTAAAGTTCAAATCACATTAAGTAAACATTTACACAGATCGTAGTCTTAATTACTTATCGTTATCTAATTGTTTAAACACGTGCTACTTATCTGTAATGTGCTATATCTATAAATATCTATCTATCTATCGTATCTCACTTTCGTGGATAGATTGTTTTTAGTATTGAGATATGACAGCTGTCAAAAGAGATAAGGTTGATTGAGTTAGATTTGTTTTAATGTTAGGGCTTTTCGTCACCTATGCAACGTTTAACAGTTAATAAAGTGTCCCACTGCTGGGTTCGAGCTTACACTACTACTTAGAGGTATTAACCACCACGCTGGCATAGTGCGGATTGGTAGACGTCACATGTCATAATTTTCATTCTTACTCGGAACTTCTCTGGTGTGCAGGATTGCTGACAATGTTTTCCTTCACCATTCAATAAAGCGGTAATTCACAAAGAATACTCGCATTATTTTAGAAAAGTCAGAGGTTGCTCTTGGGTTTTGAACCTACGGATTTGTCTCGGCAGTCTTTCTATTCACTATTTGGCTATCGCTACTTCTTTATAATAATTAATGCACATAGTGGGGCCTCTATTTTAAAAATTTTTTTGAGACCTTTACTTTTGTTTTTGCCCGGCCTATATTTATTCGATAACGGTTTACTCAGACTTCCCAAAATAGGCCCTTAAATTTAACTAGTAATTAGTAAATAGTGGTTTATGGCAAGAGCATTTATGACTAATTTCTCGGTACCTCGTCCCTCGTACATATTACTAGTGAAATGTCCAATAGGATATTATGTTGATTTTTTATTTATAAATCACAAATATCTTAATCTAAATAGTATTTTGCTGGTTTATTGTAGATCGTCCCATGTAATTTTTTAATGTGTTGACAAATAAGAATTAAAAATTCTCTTAATAAAATTTTAGCCCATAAGTCCAGGTTCTCCCTTTATTTATCTCTAGGGTTTGTCAAAAATAATTACGGAAATAAAATTATGAGCTATAATTTAATGTGCAAAAATATAACAGAGCATTGTAAAAGTGACACCGCGATTTATAAAGCAAATGCATATACTCAAATATCAAACTCAACTTTCAAAACTCGGCAAAGATACGCCGTGGATACGCAGCGAAGTTCCCAAGAGCCGTCAAACGAACTGTCGGAAATGATGTCAATCCTTTTTTGATCCGAAACAACTCAATTGAACCGGTTTTTGTACCTGATACAGGGATAACATCAGGTAGAAGAAACACGCCAGTTTTTTTAAATGCACATCATATAGCCCCTTAAAATATACGTTTTTTTATTATTAGCATTGTTAGAACTGCGACAAAGTTTAAGGTCACGTTGTAATTATTTAACTTTAAAACATAACATTGAGTTATTAGGCGTAATTTTTATATCTTTAATTTTATTCTATGTCAATCTATTAATCCCTTCACGTGGATTATATTTTCAACCTATTTTAATGGTGATGTGCGTGCATTAGCTTATATAACTATTGTAACTTTGTACAAGAAAGACTTGAAAAAAAATATTAAAAAATGTAATGAAATTAATAAAAGTAAGCCCGGAGTTTCTTTCTGCTTTTATTCTTCGGGTAGTCTTCATCTATGTGGCTAGTAAAAGGCTGGTAGGTTAGCTAGGTAAGGTCTCATGTCCTCACCGGTGAGGATCGTGACGCGTTATCCGTCTATTTCGGTTATACATACTTCTGAGGTTGGTTGTAGAACGCTGCGCAGTCAAAATAAAAAATCGTTTTACGTTACTTGGACGATTGTACTGCTGTGTGGTTAATGCGACTCGTCACGTTGGAAAAAAATGTGCCGGGCTATATATCGAAAATAGTACATTATGACAAAAAATAAACCACAATGGCTGATTCCGAGAAATTGCTCTCTGGGGTCAACTTGTGTGTTTACTATGTGCTATACAATATCAATAGTCATAATACCAACGACCTCCCACAAGCGTATTATAATACGTCAGGGACGGATCTAGGTAGGACGCGAAGGGCACTTGCCCAAACTTCAGGATCAACTGATCTCGTTTCACTATGCTTAGATAAATTTCTAAATCGTTTTCAGACTTCTATAGAATCTGTTTCTCATACACTTCTGTCTATACATATTATAAAACAAAATCCCCTTTTCTGTCTGTCTGTATGTTAACGGTTTTCTCAAAATCTACTGAACGGATTTTTATGAAATTTGGTATGGAGATAGTTTAAGACCTTGGAAAGGTTATATGCTATTTTCTGTCCCGGGATTTTTATCCCGGAAAACTCCTTCATGAGGGCGAAAACGTGAGCAAAACATATAGAACTTAAAGCAACTCCAATACCGTATCCATAATCATGTAATTAAGTCTGTAACTGAAATTACAGTTCACTTAAAACAAGTTTCCCAAACTCCATACATCAGTAAAATCAGTTATGAAACGTATCATGAAACAATCGAGTGATCACGAGCCGCTCGTGTGGACTCCGATAATGTGAATCGGTCAAGGTCTATTTCAACATACTTTGTATGAAATTCAGCTATTTATACTACTTTTATTTTATTGATAGTGATAAAATTAGGTAAAACTGAAGTTTAGTAAACCCAGTCCTAATTCTTAAACAATTGAAAGATAGTACAAGTAATTCGTTCGACAGGAAAAGTAATTGCCATGGGTGGTCCAAGATGCATTTATCCCCTATGACCCCCCTCAAAAAAATAATAATAAAACACTAAATAAATCTGTGACAACACAAAATGTTGACCACAGGTTTTATTAGGGTAAAGCAAATATACCCGCGCGATTTGAATTAAAAATAAATAACTGTAGTATAGTGTAAAGATGAGATGCTACCTTTAAAGTAATCTTGGCGGTGCTCATGGTAATTGCCATCATCAATAGTGATATCATCCGAACTTTGAATTAACTGTGTGATACTATACCGCACTCGTTACACTGAGATGCTGACTTTTTTTATTAAATTGACAGGAATGAACTAAAATAGGTAATAGAAAAGAAAAAGACATTGTAGTGGTACACTTCCAAACGCCTTTCCAAACAGACCCTCACATACAAGAGACTTACCACCAGTAAAACAAAGCAGTATGTAAAACGTAGTTCCATAATGGCACAATTTCCAATTCCAAGTAACTTAAGGTTTCAATTGATAAACATATAGTTGCTCTACCAAGGGATAAACCCAGAACCTTCTTAGTTTCTTAATCAGGTATAAATATTAATACATACGTAATTTAAACATGTTGATGTATAAAGATGAAGGCATTGACCTACAAATGAAGTCATTAGAATCAACTCCACGTAAACCCAAGGTCGTAAGGATCTTTCCAGACTTCATTCAGAATAAGGAAGTGTTCAGTTTTTTTTGTTTAATAATATCAGAAGAGAATATAAAATAGTACTATGCGATAACAGCCCCATTGACTTAGACAATACAATGATCAATAACATTAACACTTATTTGCACAATCAGCCATGACATGGACAGCTCTGTATTATATGCTATCCCACTGCTGATCACTGACTATTACTACTAAATGTTTAGAATTTAGACCTTCACCCACCGTCTTAGTGCGTATACTCATCAATTACAATTATTCTTTATTCATAAACGAGGATGTAGGTCGCAGCGCCTCGACTTCCCATAAACGGTAAATCCACATTGAACTTTGAATTACAACGTATATGGCATTGCACTGAATCCTTTTTCTTATGTTAATGATATAGGACGTCATACGCACGGTTCCACCATATCTGAATAAATTCTAATCGTCAAATAAGATGAAATACGAAGTCATACTATAAATTTTTATCCCAAACGGTAACTGTAAAACTTTTTAGGTAAAAAGTGGTTAAAATTTGAATGCCGAAGTAATTTGCAACAGCTTATTAGATTCCTAAAATTCTTATACCAATAGTACGCTACATGAACCTAACTTTGATCTTGGAAAGAACTTGATTGCAGCTGCAAATAAAGTATATTTACTACATAAGTAAAATCAATATTAATGAAGACAACTACGGCACATTTTAAACCTTACCGCAAATGATTTAAGGATTAAAAAGACAAATACTGAGAACTTGAAACACTAACGAAAAAAGAACAAGTTGCATATGTTCGAAGGCAATTTAAACTTAGCATTTGAATCATCCTTTGCTTGCTGATTCAGCTTAGGACCAATATCAATCGTTTACTCAACGTCGGGAATAGCGATTGTGACTAGCCCGTCTACTTCTTGTTTTATGCTTTGCGATTGCAACTTGCAATTATATCTAGCATAGTTGCCAGTTCTTTAAATTACTTTATACGTTGATATGACGATGAAAATATATCTTTCTTGCTATTCTGTTCCGAATTGCAATATCCGAGTGTAATCGAAGCCAAAAGATCATTAGAAGATATTTATTACTGTGACTGCGTCAGTTGAGTAGTTATGTTGCGTGCGCATGTCGACGCAACCCAGAGGTTCTAGGCTCAAATCCTGGGTCGTGCAAACTTATATTAGGTTTATCTGCTCAGTATTATTCTGGACTCTTGAATTTGTGCCTTATATGGCTATACTCTCACCCCTGTCCCATCATGGAATGGAACACACATGGCGAGAAGTGTGTGTCTGTTTCTACCTCTCCTCTACCTTTGGGGCTAAAGGCGTAAATTGTGATTTTATTCTAAAAGATTTTAGTGAGTAGTAAATTATACCTAGTATTTTAAATTATTTACATTCTTATATTCCGGTAATACACGAATAAATAGTGCTCAAATCCTACAAATATTCAATATTAAAGTACATTCGATCCTTCATTGCCATTAAAAAAAAACGTATATTTTGAATTGTGACAATCGAAACACATTGTCTTGAGGTGTGCGTGCGCAGTGTCATCGGATACTCGCAGCCTTGACTGGCCACAACTATGTTCGAGGAAGCACGGCTCACTGCTCGATGATTTACGATCGATAGGAAATATGCTCTGAAGGTTTTTAACTTTCTGACCTTTTACACATGCATAATGATTGCTTAGAACATACATAATCCCTTAGTTAAGTTGGATTTTACGCCACAGTGCATGGTATATAAAATCCCAAGGGGTAAGCAAAGGTACCAATACACCCAATTTCGCCATATGTGTTACGTCCCATGATATGATAGGGAGCGAGCCTTTCACCACATCGGGCACAAATGCCAGGCTCCGTGCAAATAATGAGCAGAAAAACCCAAAATCTCTAGTCCATAGGGGTAGGCAGAGGCTACGGATTGCCACTATGCACGATTCTGGCATATTGTTCTCGCTACCTCCACCTTCAACAATATTTTCATGCATACCCGCCGGTTTAGGGTACATTTGATCAGGCTAAACTGACTCAATGTAATTATATCAGCTCTGTATTATATGCTATTCCTCTCCTGGACAGAAACCTCATCTATTAAATTGGTTTAAGTCTGTACACCCGTATTTTTTCTGAAGACAAGATAATAGCTAAGCTAATAAACGATTATGTTCTGCAAACAGTAGCAACCCCACCCACAATAATGACTTACACCGCATGATACAGGAATCCGTACTCTGAGATATCACATATTAACCTACTTGCAGCAGATCGACGCGCTGGCTGCGTTTTTAAAATCTATCTATTCTAAATATTAATACTTAAAGAAAAAGTAAATATTATGTTACTACAATATGTTGCATGTAACTTCGGTTGTTTAAATTTGTTTGTAATAAGGATATGGTTTAATTAATATCATAATAAAAACGCCAGTAATATCATTAATTCCGTGCATCTCCTAAATTACAAGTCATTTAAATTTGCAACCAACATTATTAGACTGACAATTTATAGGTAATTATGTATATATTATATAGCACATTGGTATTTTAAACAAAAAAAATTTTTTTTTAAGAAATGTTTAGCTAATCATTTCCGCCGTAAAAGTATGAAAACTTTGCTCCGACTGTTTTCCCAGGGGAGAGCCTTAAGTCCCAATTTGCAAATAACTTCCATTGTTAATTTTTTTAACAAAATCCATTTCATTCTAAACCACTATTGTCGACTTTAAAATAAAACCTTGAAACATTTTGTCGTACCTGAGTGACTTTTCGCAGTAGTTAGGTACAATTTCGTAGAAATATTTAAGCTGACCCGTCCCCTCCGTCTGTGTCCGTGTTATACAGGGGTTGAATATCCATGAGTCATGAACCACGTTGTATTTGGATTTCGAGAAAGTTCTATATCAGATAATATAGTACTTGTATATTGCCAATATGGAATAAAGCTGATTAAAATATTGGTACATGAATCGTCTATCAAAGAAAGTACGCAAAATTTAATTAGTTAAATTAATGAGGTTCAAATAGGGTCTTCTAGTAATTTATGGGATTTATTCGTGAAATGATGTAATGTAATTAGTTCTTCAAGTACAGATTAAAAGACTTGACCGTTGTTAAAATCTGAGCCAGATCGTTTCTGCAATATGGTTAAAAAAAGTATGGTGAAAAGGTGTGAACGACCCAATTTTCTAGTAGAAAAAAGTCAAGAGCAAAAGACCATCATTTACTTGCTAAGTAACAATCATCCAATACTTCATACGTGGTGATTCTCGTCTAACCTAAAACCATTCAAGTTAGCAACAGTACGAAACTCATTAGCTAATCTAGGAGCCCTAAGCCCTGACTCACCCGCACCAATGTAGGAAGATTAAAAGGTTAATGAAACGTGCGGTTAATCGTAGATGGGAGACAATTGGCCAGTTTAATTCGTTCAATTGTAACATGGAATGTTAGAGTCTAGTTGCAGTAATGAAGTAATTATGTGTACTGTTTTAATTATATCTAGTAAGAATATAGTAGCAATGTTGTATTAAACTTCATAATTGCTAGGTTTCTTTTGTTTTAACTCTTTATATTTCTTTACCCCTCTCTCTCTCCCTCTCTCTCTCTCTCTCTCAATATTATATCTAGTAAGGAATATAGTAGAAATGTTTTATAATTGCTCAGTTTTCTTTTGTTTTTCCTTAATTTTATATTTCTTTCCCTCTCTTTCCATGGTGTCCCAGGAGATTATTGATCCTTGAATAACCGTAAACGATACAGAAATATATATTAATAACATCATATTATGATCTTTAACTTATTCACACTTAGATATTGAAATTCAAATCAATTGAGTATGAAATAGACAATTGCAGCATCGATCAGTTGAAATGATTTTCTATTAAGCCAATAACAATGGAGTCCAGCACGTGGAGGCGATAAATAACCGCGCCATACAACAAATATGAATATTGTAATTATTGTGATTCATGCGCTTCGTCAGTGACCGTGGTGTGCCACGGTTCTTGGTGACCTAGCATATGCCATTTACGTATTTTTTGCCGTTGGCATTTGGCATAATAATTATATAGAAGATTTATAAGGCAGTCTGCCAGTCACCAATTAATCGTGAACATCACTACCAGAGATTTTGTAAGTCGATATTTACAACTGAACTTCATGCCTTTGTATTAAGTCACAAAATGCTAAAAAATTGTTAAGTCAATCAATGTGAAATAAGCTTGATGACAGAAGTAGACTGACTCTTGAAGTAAAGACTAATATTTATCAATGAATTGAACAAACCAATACATTTGCCAAATCTGACATTTAGCAAGTCACGATCACGCCATAGTTAACAAGTGATAACATATAAACTGCAGAATCCATTTTAGATATCGTGTTATCGTTATTTATCTGTCTGAGCTTGCAAAAACTACAAGCATGAGTAGATTTACAATGGATTTAGTTTAACACCCAGATTATTAAGATTTATGGATATAGCAGTCATAAATCAGCAATCAAATGTGTGATAGGATATATTTTATATCCGCTCGGATAACGATCACCGTACACATGGTGTTAAAACCTGCCATAGCCGCTCAGGTGTGTCGCGTTCAGGGATCAGCCTGTGCATATCCGGTTCCAACAGGCCGACATAATTGAACCGATTGCGGAGGGGTGATTACCCCTCTCTCGTCAGTCAACGTTTTATTGGACTCTACTCCACTTTGAACCGTATGTGTGTAGGGAAAAGAACACTCAAGGGTCTAACCGTAAACCCGTTTGTTTGCAGACTCAACACTATCTTACAATTAGTAGGGCGGTACAATCTAAATCTACCCGTGTTAGAATAATTATTAAATTATCAATCTATATTACACACATGACGGCTGAAAGCGTTTCATTGCAAGTCTTAACCTTGAACTCTAATAAGCATAATATAAGATCTTTTCACACTTACCATGACAAGAAATCAGTAAATAGTACAAATAATACTTGGAGTGCGGACATAGTTACTGACATACCTAATACTTTAGAAAACAAACTTTTACTTCTTGTAGTGCAGAGGCAATTACTGAAATACCTAGTATAGATAATTTTAGAAAAGATTAAGTAAAGCAAATTTGATAACCCTTGACATTGGATAATAATATTTTATAACCAAGGATGTACTCCAAATCCTAAGCCAGATTGTGAAAATTAGAAGTAGTGTTTGATCCTCGCAAAGATACCGAGTTAAAGATCGTATAATGCTAAGGGAATTCACGAGCCTAAACCTATATCGTAAGTCAAATTATAGATACTTACGTACCCGACTTTTAAAAATGGACGGGGTTACGATATGGAGAGAACTCAGTATGGAAGACAATATTAACTATTCAACTATTCGTACTATAGAAAAAAATATACAAAGCCTTACAACTTCTCTGGTAATAAAATAACTAAACAATAAAATGTAAATGACAAGTGCGCTCGTAAATCGAACTTAAAAGTTAAACATTCTATCTTCACAGGATTAAACGGGGGATTTTATTTGAAACGCTGTAAAATGGAGGAGGGCAAGAAAGAAATCAATCTAGACTCGGTGCTGGAAAGCTTGGGACCTTACGGCAGATACAACTTGTTGAATTTCGTGCTACTACTGTATCCAGTACTTTTAAGTAGTTTCTTTGAGTGCGGATTCATTTTTGAAGCTCAGGAACAGATTTACAGGTGAGCTTACTGTTTTTATTATTAAAAGGAATTCAAAATTTGTGAGTAAGAAAATACCGGCAAAAACTAAAATACACTTGAGAACACGACTTACACCTAAATCCCTTTTAATGAGAGGCATTAGTTGCACATGTTCGAGGCAATAATACAATTCTGACAATAAAAAACTTTTGCCACTTGCTATTGCATTAATACCACTTCACTTCTTAATCGTAATTCGTAATTTACTCTAAGCAATCAATAGCCAAAAATTGCTTCAGTATTCACAAAATAAATAATTCTATAACAAGGATTGAATAACTCATTACAGACAACTGCTCTGGAGCTGTTAACTTTAATCGAAATTTCTCTTCAGATGTGAGGTGAACGGCTGCGAACAGAGATTCAACGACACATCCTGGCTCAACTACGCCATACCCACAGACCATGAGAAGAACAGACCCCAATCCTGCGTCAGATACGCACCACTTACCAACAGCACGGATTTACAATGTCGCCCTGAAGAGTTCTCGACCAATCACACAATACCCTGCGAGAGCTTTGTCTATGAGGAGAATCATTCGTTTGTGAGAGAGGTACGTAGTACCCTTAATATGTCTTACCAAGTTGTATAGCTTATGTTAGTTATTTATAAACGATCTCAATCTTAATCTTTTTCCTGATACCGTCAATCAAAATAAGTCATTATTCATTAGTAGATAAGCAAGTCAAATTACTTTGTTCCGTTTGTAGTCAATTATCGCGATGGATCGATAAAGCGATCGGGATCGGGAAGTTATAAGATTTCAACTGAAATTGGTATAGTGTAGCTTGGACTAACTATTAAAAGTAACCCCTTAAGGGACAGTAGTCAGAATTCAAAATATGTATTTATAGTTGTATTCTTTACTGAAATTTGACAGACTGATACTACTACCAAAACCCTTAAACATTTTAGTAATGCAGAATATTCGTAAATGATTGTTACTGAATAAGCAAAAGATCCTGATATCAAGATAGATAGCCTTAAACCTGATAAAGTTAAATTAGTTATTTATTATATGATCCCAACAATTATTTCGTCTTTCAGTTCAACCTAGGTTGTCAAGAATGGAAGAGAGCGTTAGTAGGAACGATCCACAACTCGGGAATGTTCTTAGCTATGTTGTTCACTGGAGCTATATCTGATCGGTTTGGGCGGAAGATCGCCGTGGGCTTCACCTCCTGTGCCAGCTTTATCTTTGGAGTGGCCAGGTCTTTCTCTCCAGGGTATCTCACTTACGTGGCCCTGCATTTCCTGGAGGCTGGTTTTGGAGGAGGGCTGTATCCTTCTGCTTATGTATTTAGTAAGTAAATTTTATGTATAATTTTGATTCATATAGATTTTACTACTGTATTTTTTATATTTTTATTTATGTTACAACAGCTTATAGTTATTGTAAGTAAATATGCTTAAACAAATGGCATCATATTTATTACTCACTGGATAAAACAATAATCATATTAGTTAATAATAATACTCAGCATTCTCATTTGATATTATAAACAGAATCAATGAAATTGACCTCACATTTTGCATAATCAGTTAAAGCAAAATAACTGTAAAACAAAATTAATAAAACCTTACCTTAGCTAAATTCACAAACATTTAGATTACTTAATCTAAGCACAATTGTTTCGACCTTCAACCCAAATATTTCCGCAGTTGTAGAACTGGTTGGCCTGAAGCAACGTGTGATCGTCTCTGCTATGTGCAACATGACGTTCGTCATTGGCGTCGCCCTTATTGCCCTCCTCGCGTGGTGCGTCGACAACTGGAGGACCTACATCCTCATCCTCTACTGCCCCGCGATCATCACCGTCATTTACATCTGGTTCATGAATGAGAGCGCCAGGTGGCTTCTCAGCAAAGGCAGGAGAGACGAAGCCATTACTGTTCTAAAACGAGCAGCGAAGATCAACAATTTGGATCCAAGGAAGTTAGAACTGGACGCCTTGGGAGATCCATTACTAAATACACAGGATAAAGGCGATGATAAGAAATCTCAATTGTCAAAGGCAATAAGGTCGAGTATTATTTGGAAGAGGCTGGTGATTTGCTCGTTTCTGTGGATGACTTGTTCGCTGGTGTACTACGGATTGTCGATCAACTCTGTATCACTGAGCAGTAATAGATATGTGAGTTTCATGCTGGTGACGTTGGTAGAGGTCCCGGCGTATATCGTGGTTGTGATTGTGCTGGATAAGTATGGGAGGAAGAAGACATTGGTGGCGACGTATATTACATGCGCGGTGATGAGTTTGCTCTTCGCGTTTTTGCCTAGATGTGAGTATTTTACTTTAAATTATTATCAATTATAACTATAAGTTTAATATACTTACCCCCTTATTGTTAGACGTTTTTTGTCTAAAGACGGAGTAAAACTGTGATAACAAGTCTGTTTCTCAGTGCTGATGGCATGGCAGCCTTCGCAAGGCGTAGACATAGGGCCGTTGTGATTGGCTAATATTGATTGTTGTATCTCAATATTAGCCAATCGCAACGGCCCTATGTCTGTTTTCCAGTGCCGTTGGGCACTGAGAAACAGACTTGTTATCACAGCTTTACTCCGTCCTTAGATAAAAAACGTCTATGAATAAGGGATTTAAACTGTATGACTATTAAAAAAGGCCACCGGCATTAAGTCTGCCATCATTTGTATATAAAGTGTAAATGAATAAATAAATGCTTCGTAATGGACAGCGAATCGATCCAGGCTTTCCTTGAATTCTGATCAAATATTAAACAAATATTTCTTAGGTAATTCTACATTAATACTTGTAATAATTACTTGGATAATGGCGCCTTCGATTTTACTCAGAATAACTAAAGGTGAATATTCAAAATGGTCTGCAAATTAAAGATACATCGATACAATTTTATTATCACTTCCCATTCTTGCTTAATAGCTTTCCATAAATGCTTACAAATATTTAATTTTGTATATATAAATAAGATCTATTTACTAGAGTACAAATAATCTTCATTTATAATCTAGCTTTAGATCAAGTCTGTTTGTACAGCGTAGGCGAAACGATGAAGGTAAACTATGATAAACATTATGGCACCCATATATGTTGTATTGCCACAATAAATATAAAATGCATTGTGTTCGAGATAGTTCCATTAACAATGTGGTTTAGTTGATAACATCTATAACAAATTATTGCTTCCACGTGCCATTTTGGTATAGAACTTATATTAAATAATGTTTTATTGGTTTTTAATATCGCTTCTGCTCCTGATGTTAAGTGGAGTGGGGTCCAATAGAATGTCGACTGACGAGAGATGATTACCCCTCGTCAGTCGACATAATTATGCCGGCCTGTTGAAACCGGATATACCGGCTGATCCCGGAAAGACACACTTACGTAGGCGGATAATTATTGTATCAAGTATTCATATGAAGTCGGTTTACGTTAAAGTATTTATCTACAGTTGTTCGATACTACAAAAATAATTCGAGCTGCCGATTTCCATACATTTTAAGTTTAATATTCTATGGCTATGATATTCATAGTTTAATCGCGCCCAATGATCACGCTTCAGCAGTACCAAATACGCTCGCATGGCGCTGTTAAAATTTGCATACAAAAATTTACTTAAACATAACATCACGCATTTTATCCCCGAAGGGGTATGCAGAGGCGCAACTAGGGCACCCACTTTTCGCCAAGTATGTCCCGTCCCATGATGTGATAGGGGGCGAGCCTATCGCCATATCGGGCACAAATTCCAGACTCCGGGCTGATACTGAGCAGAAAAACCCAAATATCACTTTGCCCGACCCGGGATTCGAACCCAGGACCTCAGAGCGCTATTGTACCGGACATGCAATACAACTACGCCACCGAGGCAGTCAAAAATTTACTTAAACGAAACTATAAATTAGCCTACATTACATTCGTGGTAGGGGTATTAATTTTTTGCATTTCAGTATAGTTGGTAGACATAAAAACTAGTAATAGATAATATCGCAAAATACGGAAACTTAATCGACGCTTGTAAGGCAATCGTATCTAAGCGACAATCAATACATTTTTGAGTAGAGTGCTTTAAAGTTTTGATTTAATATGAATATTCATAACAATTATTTCTTTTAATTTATAGAGATACTAGCGACCCGCCCCGGCTTCGCACGCGTGCAATGCTGACTATTTAATGGATGTTATTATTTACATATAAACCTTCCTCTTGAATCACTCTATTAAAAAAACCGCATCAAAATCCGTTGCGTAGTTTTAAAGATTTAAGCATACAAAGGGACATAGAGACAGAGAAAGCGACTTTGTTTTATACTATATAGTAATAAGTAGTCAAATGTTATTAAAATCATTCTAGACCTACAAAACCTAGATCAAATGACGCAGATAAAAATGGCGATTCAAAATATTTATAATTCATTTTCGGTTTTGTCGCTTAGATATGATTGCCTTACAAGCATTGTAATGTAAATAAGATACACGTGTTTTATTGTTTACTATTAACATTATGCTGGCTTGACAAAACGTACGCGTGCATTCACACAATACGTCGTGCTGTGACCTGCTTAGCTCTTGTGAAATGTCTATTTGTGGATATAAACAAGCTCACGCGGTTATCCCCTAGGGGTGGGTAGAAGCATTAATGCATACACGATTCGTCGACGGCAATTCCCTTTCGACACAAATTCTGATTGGACTTGATGTTTTTCAGTAATATAATGAATGATTGCAAATCACACATTTTTGTTATTTCCAATTAATTTTTTATCTTTTGTTTTTCATTCTCAATTCTTACTGTGAGCGGTTAGACCAAGTATTACTGGTTTTAGGATATATTTTATATTCGCCCGGATCGCGACTAGTACACAAAGTGTTAAAACCCGCCGCAGTGGCTCACGTAAGTGTGTCACGTTCTGGGATCACCCAGTGTATATCTGATTCCAACAGGCCAGCATAATTGCGTCGATACCGAGGGGTAATAATCTCACGTTAGTTGACATTCTATGGGATCCCACTCCACTTACCACAAGGCGCAGTGAGGTCACTTTTCGGTCTCGTAAAAAACACACACACGAGCAATAAAACCCTAATATATTTATTGTACTGTAGATTTACTAGTTAAACGCTGTGAACTTTATACAATTTTATACTCTAAAACCAAGCATATCAAACCGCGTGATACGCACATGCATGTAAAAAACACAAATTAGTTACGTAACTAAATTTGCTAGTTCACGATGCCTTTACCTCATACAAGGACATACATTTTGTATGCCAATTGACAGCTGCGTCAATAATAACTTCAAATGAATTGTCACCGACTATCTCTATCGGCCTTAGCTTCTGTTTGTGTGTTCAATTAGTTGTTAAGTGTGAATTACTTGTAAGGAGCATATTACGATTTTTTGGTATGGAATTATTTATTTTAAAATATTATAAGAGAAAAAATCTGGTCGGTTTTCCCCACGCGATAGATTTGGCGTAAATAATGGACCTACAAACATACATATTACATAACATCACGCCTCTATCCTATAGGATAGACAGTCTCTAAGGCTTTTACTAAGAATGTCAGATAGGTGAAATTTGAAGGAGCTGTCGATACCGACCAGCTATTCCATCCACACTCGCTTTAATTATGTTCTTTGTCTGTCTCCTATCATCCAATCTCCAAAGGCCCAAACCACATTAGCTTACAGCCTACAACATAGGTCTTTATATTATAATTTTCTCACGATGTTTCGAAGACACGCTTTTGTCACGTGACCATGAAGGTTGCAATCTTCAGTAAATTTTATTTCAACATGGAAACATTGTCCCAATCTTTCGCATTTACACTATTAGTAAGAAGAAGTTTTTCTCCGCAGCGGACTACTGGTCCATACCGCTCTATCTGATCGGCAAATGGAGCGTGACCCTCGCGTACAGCTCCGTGTATATCTACGTGTCGGAGGTGTTCCCTACGAACATGCGGCAGACCCTCATCAGCGTCTGCTCCACTGCTGGCAGGATCGGCTCGCTTATAGCGCCTGTTACACCACTGCTGGTGAGTTGATTGCTTATTTAATGCATGTTACAGACAACGACTCGCACAACTGTTCAATAGGTATGGTACACATTGCCTGTTATACCTGTTAGACTTTTAATGTCTTGTCGTTTTTTCTTAAATTACTATAATATTAGCTCGGTATTATATACTGTTGAGCACGGGCCTCCTCTACCACTACTGAGAGGGATTAGTCCACCACGCTGGCCTAGTGCGGATTGGTAGACTTCACACACCCTCAAAATTCCTTTAGAGAACTTCTCAGATATGCAGGTTTCCTGACGATATTTTCATTCACCGTTAAAGCAAGCGATAATTCACAAAAAATGTAGAAGAAAGTCAAAGGAGTGTACCCTTGGGTTTTGAAGCTGCGGACTTTCGTCTCGACAATCCGTTCCATAACCAACTAGGCTATCACCGCTTCAAGTACATTTATTTAAATAAAAAATTACACGCTCCGAACCGACAAACTAGCAAGAAATAAAAACGATGTCATAATTGCTACTATAATAACATCGAACATAATACACTAAATAATCTTCTTCCAGTCATTATACCACAAATCGATGCCGACCGTCATATTCGGGGCCATGTGCATCATCTCAAGCATGCTGGTCCTCATGCTGCCGGAGACCAGGAACATGAGGCTCCCAGACACCATAGAAGAGGCTGAACACCTATCCAGGATGAAGAGCAAATCAGCAACACCCTCACTTTAACCAATATGAGACTGAAGGATACCGAATTTCCTCATAATTTAGTTAAACGGCTATGGATCATCGGTTTTTGCATTAGCGCCATTCTGGTTCGCGTCAGTGCTACAACAATGAACCGTAACACCTTACAATAATGTTCAAGGTTGCTGTGCCGAGTAATGACGTTAAGGATGATGGTAACCCTTGATTATAAGGTATTAACTTCCATTTTGGCTGGCTGATTTACTTATGTAAACTATAGCTAACGACTTATGATCTTCAGATAGCCCTAAAGATTGGCGATAGATATCTCGATATAACAACTATGCAATCCAGAGTCCATGGTTGATCCATGATTCAATTAAAATAGAGGCACTGGTTCAAGTCTTCATTCTTGCTATGTCAAAAAACCCTGTAAATCTACTTAATAATAATGCGTCTGATGCGAACTGGGGCATATCTATAACCTGGCATGACGACATAATGCCATGGGCCCAGGACTTCACGAGGCCTTAGGCTGAAAAGAGACCCCGACAGACCGTGAGTTGTCTTGAGACCCTGGTGCACAGGCTTGATGTTCAGTTTACTTTGCCACAATAATGCCAAGTGGCCATTTCTTGAAGGCACCGGTCTATACCATGTGGCTAGCCTCTATAACTGACCCAATACTTGGTCCTAGTGTAGTAATTTCTGTGCCCTCCATATTATCCGCCCTGTGCCTGAACACCGCTGAAACACGGTCTTTCACGGGTGTGGTGAGCCTGTATAACTGCGCTCATGTATGACCCAAGCTTTGGTCCTGGTGTGATTTTTGCCAGAGGTCTGCCCCCTGTGTCTGGGCAAGTCATTGCACCGCCCAAGTTAACTGGACTTGCCAAGTGCCACGTTACTGCGGATTGGTTTAACGCGTGGTAGTATAATATTTAATCCCTAAAGACCATTTGCAGCTAATTAACTTATGCCTTATATACAATGTATTTAAGATGTTTTTACAATAGTCGTGCGTTGATTCGCAGACGCGAGCTTCCATACATTGTAACTTTATAACTTTACACAATGTAAAATACTTCATATTGTATAAGAGAAATCTTGTGTTTAATTTTGGCATTGTATGTTTTAAATAATGTATATATCGCTATAAAGGAAAATATAATGTTAAACACAATATACCTGTATAAGTATGTGTATTGCTATATGTCGGTAAGAAATAAAATTCACGTATTAATTATCCATAATATTTAAATTGATGAATGAAAATTTTATAGGTATTTAAGGGCCTATCCACACTATATGTCTACTATAGACGTCAATCTAGTAATATTGACGTCAAAAGTCGCTCTTAAGTTCACGTCAATCACAGAAAAGTACACATTTGAAGTAGGCCATGGAATTTACGTTGAGTCAAAATTCAAAAAAAGAATTCCAACGGCCTCAACTCACGCGCAATGCAATCACAACCTTAGTTTATACGAAATGCACAATGAATGATGTCAAATTCCAATGTATTATTAATGTTTTTCCAATTGGTTCTTGTGTACAAAACAAACTGTATTTATATTTGTGAATTGTAATATACATTTGTTTACTTAAGTTATATACTTATTACTTAACTCGAATCAAATTACTTTTTGCACTAACTACTTAACCTAGGTTAATAATATAAGTTATAAATAATTATACAATATGGAATTATGTTAATTATAAATAATCCTTTTAAATGAACTCCTAATAAAATTAAGTAAAATAATACTGAAAATTAATGCGAAGGTGTATTTATAAATGTTTTTTGAGGCTATAATAAAATTTAAAAGTAAAAATTCCTAATTCGAACTATTCCTAGGCTTTTACAAAAAAAATATTACTAAAAAGGATTTATATCATTGATATTTATTTCCAGAGAATAATTAATATAAAAACCTACAGATTTATGCAGTATTTCCTAATTATGTTAAGTGTGCACGTTTTTTATATAGAGCCTTAGCATGGGACCAATATGGCGGGGTTTATGTGTCGTCCATATATGAAATACGGCATTTACAAAAAAAAATACATTTTGCACTGCATTCCAAAAAAAAGCACGAGAATAAATTTGGCAAAAATTTATTAATTAAAAATCAATATTTAAGATTTTGCACCAACTTTTTAGCAAATATAGGGTTCATATTTAATATTTTTATTTTTTAAATAACATTACAAATAATTCAAGGATAAACGCAAAATGTTATTTCGCACTCGTATAAAGAATTAAAAATAAGGTTTTATTTAGTGGAAATATAATGTTTTTTTATTTTATTTTATGACAATATTTTGAATGTTCTTTTTGTAATCTCATCACAAATGCACAATTATCGACATAAGAGCATTAAGAGTACACAACAATTTTCACTTTTTAATTATTTTTAGGCTATGGACGACACTCTTAGCAACTCCGTACCGCATTTTGCCTTGTGTATTTACCTAATATTAAGATGTCCAGTTTGTATTATCCATTTTATTTATTGTAAAACTATACATGTATCAGTACAAAATTGTAAAATACTGTTTTTACAATAAACTTTTATAATTTTAACGTGTTTTTATTTATTACAGAACTTTCTTTTTGCTTTGAATGACCTTGCATTTAGCCTGTTGGTAAGCGATACGACCGCCCTAAACAGTAGAAACGCCATTCAACACCTTAATTACAAAGTATTGTTTGGTATTCCATTGCGCTCGTCATCCTGAGACATGAGATGTTAAGTCTCATTATGTCCAGTAGTAACACTGGCTACAATGTCCTTCAAACCAGTGACTACACACTGCTGCTTGACGGCAGAAATAGACATAGGTAGTACCTAACCAGGCGGACTCTTACATATGAGAGACCTACCACTAGTAAAACTAACTGTCTAGCCTTGAACATTATTTTTACACAAATGCATGGCTACGGCAAATTCGCTTGAAATTTGAATAGTAGCAAGCGAAACGCTCATAAGCAATAGCAACTCCACCCGCTCTTTTAATTATAAACACTGCACTGAGCTCATCATGGTGAGACTATAGACGTTAAGTTTCAAAGTCTTGGCTAAAATGCCTTCTTCATAGCACGGCAATGTGTCCCCACTGCGCCTGATAGTGGGTGTGGTCCAATAGACTGACGACAGATGATTGCCCCTCGACAAAATTACGCCGGCCTTTTGGAACCGGATACACAGGCTGATCCCGGAACATGCACTTACGTGGGCTTCTATTTTGGGTTTTAACACCTTGTGTACGGTGGTCGCTATCTGTGGCGAAGGGTGGAGTTTTCCGAAACGGAACCTGACATATTCTATAGGTACTTGCATAAATGATGTCTGCAAATCGTTCTAATAATTAGATGTTACATAAATTACGAAAGGGAAGCCGGCAGGAATCCGGTTATATGGACCCTTCACCACTGGTCGTTATCCGGGCGGAGATAAAATATATCTTACTACCAGCCAGTAGGCTAACCTACTCTGGCGGACTTTCAAACACCGACTGCTTATTGACAAATACAATTTTATATTTATCAGTTTGTTACTGTCAGTTTCTCGATGGCGTAGTTGTATCACGGTACAACTGCAGTGCTGATGTCTTGGACTCGAAACCCAAAGTGATATTAAATTTTTGTACTTAGTCCGGAGTCTAGAATTTGTTCACGATATGGAGATAGGCTCGCCGTCCCTGATATCATAAGATAGAACATACACAACGGATAGTGAGTGCACCAGTTGCGCCTCTGCCTAGCCCTTCGGGAATAAAAGCCGTGAGTGAGTGTGCAATTAATACAGTTTATTCAGTGATGTCCTCTTTTCGTATTGGAAATATTTCTTTACCAGTTTAATAGATAGTTTCATAACTTTCTTTTTTCTCAAAAGTAGCATGTTTATAATTCAAAATAATACTTATTTCCCGGGTTAAGAATTTATACCTGATACATGCGTGGCGCCAAGATTACTTTTAAGTACATAATATCATATTTTTTTTTCAAATTAAAATCGCGCGGGTTTTTTAAATTGCTTTATCATAAAAAACCTCTTTGATTGATAGTAATCATTGCTACAGATTTATTCAGTGACATATTTTTTGTGATTCATTTCTGGACAGGGGGGTTGCACGTGCTCCTACTTACACCTCTCTCCCGACACCTATGACCTGCTATGACGATAGACTTACTTCCAATTACAATAGTACACAAAACATGGGTGCAATCATTGCTCTACCCTTCGAGAAGAAAAGCGTGATGTTAGTCAATTCAACTTCTGCCCACATTTCTATTATGGAAGAGTAGGTACTTTGGGCCACGCTTCGTTAAACCGCACTGTCCTGTAATCTTAATAGTTAACTGCAGGTGGCTCATTAAACTTACCAGTTAGCTCCCGTGTAACTCAATTTAAATATTTAACTAAGCTTAAGTAATTAGTAGTTAACGACAGACGGTTTTGATCAATTAAGCAGGATCTTTAAGGATTCTTTGAAAGGAAAGTAATGCTTATTTAGCAGCGGGAAAGAGTCTATATAAGCGGATTCCTACCGGCTTCCCTTCCCGCAATATGTAAGCAAACTATTAGAATAAATGATATTATTAGCTAATGAATAATTAATAATAATTATAGCATAGTGGCACGCTCTAGGGGATACTTATGTTCAGCAGTGGACAGTTATAGGCTGATGATAGTGGCCTAAAATCAAAATATAATTAGTATTAGTACCTATAGTTTGTTTTGGTTCCTTTTCGAAAACATTCACCGTTCGCTACTAGTGCTTAGTGATATTAACCTAGTTTTTCTCGCCTCAGCTCAGCATTATAGTCTAAGGCCTCAAACTCCAGTAGTAGTTAAGGAAAACCAAACTTACTGTTTTTATTGCGTAGATCAGCACACTAACAAATAGGTTCCCTGAATTTAGGTGATCTCTATAAACAACCACAATATAAGAAAAAACTTATACGAACTGCCGGTTTTGAAGTAAAGGAATAAAGATTCAGCAAGGTCCACTCCAAAAATGATATTTACTACGATACGACGCAATACCGAATTATTACTTCGCCTTGGGTTCCTGTGAGAGTTTGGTGCTAACTGCTCTGGTCGAACCGCCTTCTTGATATACAAATATATCTTATCGAAAAAAAAAAACAGTTTTTGGATTTTTTCTCTACGTTTTAAAGACTTTGCAGTCTTTATGGTCACGGGGCGTATTGAGGTGTGGTCGTTCGAAAAATCAGCGTTACAATGTCTAAATGTTTGTATAATTGTAAAATGAGAAAATTAAAATATAAAGCTGCGACAAAATCATGATACTAGTTTTATTTCGATGTCTAACATTCGCGTAAACATAAAATTCATCTCACTGTGGTCTACTTTTTAATTACAATCTGCATAGTTTACCTATTTTTATGTGTGCAGTCGGGTAAATACGACCTAACTTCACAACATATTTTTCATTTATATTTTTAAATGTTTTTTTTACTTTCGGTCGAAATTAAAATAGCACTCAGTTTTAATCTTTTGCTGTTTCTATTTTCCTAGCTTCTCATTAGAGACCAGACTCATGACCGCACATTTTTTTGAGTGTGGAAACGGCCTGCGAACTTTAGACTTATGTCGGTGTACCGCAGAATAAGAAGATAATATTGGATGCGGTAATATTATTTTCTGTTTCTTCTTAGATATTGATGTCAATATAATATTAGCCCTGTATTATATATTGCCCCACTGCTAGGCTCGGGCCTCCCTACTACTGAGAGGGATTAGGCCTTAGTCCACCACGCTGGCCAAGTGCGGATTGGTAGACTTTCTACACCCTCGAAATTCCTATGGAGAACTTCTCACGTATGCAGGTTTCCTCACGATGTTTTCCTTCACCGCTAAAGCAAGCGATAATTCACAAAGAATACACACATAACTTTAAAAAAGTCAGAGGTGTGTGCCCTTGGGATTTGAACCTGCGGACATTCGTCTCGGCAGTCCGTTCCACAACCAACTAGGCTATCGCCGCTCTTGATGTCAATAGTACAGAAATATCTGTTACGATAACCACGTAGAGACATAAGTCGACAATGTAGATTGCTTTATTTCCTACTATTTCATAGTATCATTTTAGTAACCCCTATTTCATTGTATTTTTAATAATGTGTTTTTTGTACCCGTCTCATTTATGTAGAAACATCACTGGATTTTGTAACACATCTCGTTTTCATTTATGTACATTTCATGTTTTCAGTTTTTTACAAATATTTAATACATAAATAAAAACAAATAGATATTATTACTTTTATCACACTTTTTATTGACAAAATTAAGTACCGACGTCAGAAACATGTTATTATTACAATTATCAACATTTATGGCAAATACATTGAATGTAAAGCACGCGTGAATGAATTATTTCGGGAAACCGTCTTGTCATATTTTCCGGGGATAAAAAGTAGCCAATGTCTTTCTCAAACTCTCCGTACCAAATTTCATTAAATTCAGGTTGGTAGTTTTCGAATTTATTGCATCCTAACAGGCAGACACGGTGGGGATTTTGTTTTATAGTACATAAGGATTAGTTAGGATTTTACATTCGCATTCCCAGCCCCAATGTACTCTATTGAACTATTACGTGATTTAGAATCGTCACTAAAGGTCATATCATATCCAAATTTCGTAGTTGGACTCAAGTCAGAGAGGATGTATCAAGAGGCGCAACAAAGCCGTGGTTCCGGGGCGCTCGCCCTTTTGTTCGGAACACTCGGGTCGCGGCGACCGAAAATATTGCACTTCTCTAAATCGTCCGATAGGGATACGCTGTGGGTTGTCGATAGATCGATCCTGGAATTCACATGTATTTATTCTAGTTATTTTTAATAAACAAAAGGTATTTATGATTGCATATTTATTAACTGGTTTTTTGCTTTAAGTAAATTCTGTAACTTCTGATTGAGTTCAAGACTTGAATTAACATAATATAAAATACTTTTTATATCAAAAGAGCACACCATGACCCTTATTGAAATAGACAGTGGTTGATTGCCGCATTAACCTAGCAAGGGGCTCGTAGCAAATTTTATCGAAGGGCCTTTGATTTGATTTGTATACATCAAATAAATTTAAGATGTCTCAATAACTTTCACTTCAAAAATATATTATAATACACGCTGACGAGTTTGCTTGCCCTACATTGTTAATTCGCCACTGGTGGTTGATAGAGCGTAACATAACTTTAGTCTCCGGAAATCTAAAGTCCAATATAGTCTCAAGTTTGTATGCAAGAGGTAATCTCTGAACGTGATAGACAGTTTGTTATACAATGTTCACGCTCTGTATTCCCTACAATACCTGTTCTTCACACAGACTATATTTAATTTGGCTTATAATATATTTTCAAATATCGGATCACGGGGTAAGACCGGTTCAAAATTACAGCTGATCTTGACATTTTCGAATATTTGAACTTGAAGTGCAATTTCGTAATATACATACCGCAATGGTTAACCACTTTATTTTTAGTTACAGTTAAGCAGTCATCTTAAGATCCGATCTTACCCCAAGATGAGCGGTAAATGACTTTTTACTTTCAGTGAATACGAATTATGTTAAAAAGTAACTACTTATATGCCAAAATTTTATCGACTATCGATAACCAAACGCCGTGGTCCATCACTACAAGTTGACACTGTCGCATAAAGGCTCTTTGTGTGATTGAGGCGTAGAGTTTGAGGACAGCACGACGTGATGCTGATCAAACGGTACGTACAAACAGAAATCACAGAGGATGTGGAAAAGAATAAAAATTTTTCTTCTTCAGAATAGTACGCGAATGCCAGGGTAGGTATTGAACAGGCTTTTTGCCGCCAATAATACTGATTGTTAACTGCAATTAGTACTGACCTATGTAGCCAGTCACAAAACTAGCTGAACAAATTCAAAATTCAAATCATTGACAAACGTTAAATTTAAATCAATTTAATGAAATCATGCATGAAATCCGTTGTATACCAAATATTGTTAACTGTGCGTGTGTGGTTTTTTTTTTCTTTTTATACTTTTTTTGTTTTTTTTATGTGTGTAGAAAAATAAATGGTTTAAAATAAAACAGTTTTCTGTGTACTAAATGTGAGAACACAAAATTGTACAGGCGATTTGAAATTTGAAATTAGTTCTGCTACTTATGTAAGTGACTGTACTACGTAGACATTTTTCCGTGTAATAGGTATGATTGTGTGCCTTTTGGACATTGCAGCCAGTCTCCTTACTGGAGATTATATCTCAGAATGAAAGCCGTAGTAAGATACCATAAAGAGCTGTCATTCAGAGCCACTGCTGCTGTTTATAGGGACTTGTGACGCTTATATGACCGCCATGCTTGCCTGTCCTTGAGCAGGCAACAATCATGCTTGTTTTCTCAATAATTTGTATAAAAACCGCAACAATCTTACACTCTCTCTCCCTTCCATTTATACAAACAATAGCTTATTTTTGAATCACACTAAATAACAATTAACTATTAACTTTAATTACTACAGAATAGGGTCGTTTTTCTTCTAAAACCTTAAACTATCCGTTTCCCTCAAATTCCTTATGAGATGAAATACACCGATAGACTCGCTCATGCAGGCTTCAAGTTATTCAGTATTAATTAAGAACTCATACTATGTGAAACGGAGCTTACTTAGTACTAACTACTTGGTGAACAAACTTGTGAATCTCAGATTTGTTTATAGAGGCAAATTGTCTATACAATGTTTTTATTCCGTTATCATAGTTCTTGTTGAGAACGGGTTGTAGAATATTTATTTAAAGTAGATTAGTTATGTTGTTTTCTGAGCGTGTGTATAATTCCCACATCCTGTTGAATCAAAATGCTATGAAAAAAATGGCCTAACGTATCATCATTTTCATTTAGCACAGCGCAGTTTACGCCTTAGCTAGTTTCAAATTAGTTAATTATCATCCTTTGCTAGCACTTAACGGTCAACCCTTTTAGTAAATCAGTAGCCATCTCACCAAAACCAAAGAATATTAGCGGCAACCTGGAAACATAATATCATTTGCACTGTTCTTCTAATATACTTCATTGAAACACATGAATAATAGAAACTAAGTATATTATTTAAAGTAGGTGCCACAATAATTAAAAAATTAACTAAAAAGAGCACCACATTAATTCATTTAAATCAGAATCACCACTCAACACTTTTGAATGCACTAACATTTACGCCAAAAAAAACTCCAAGTTTTTAAATTCCTATGAAAGCAAAGGACATATTTCATACAGCCTAGTTATTTTTCGACAAAATGATACACGACTTTAACTAAACATTCGAAACCGTAAGTCAAACCTAGTTCACTCGTGTACGGAACTAGAATCCAATAAACAAGCCTGCAAAACTGCAATATAGAAGTTTGATGCACACGCGGCCGCCATCTTGTCCCGAGTGAAGTCTAAACTGTTATCCGATGATATTACAAACAGATTTACTTGTTACGGATTTTATACACACAACGGACATTTTATCAAAGTTTTGCCGTTCTATTTTAAATTGGATAAAGTTTTAATTTTGAAAGAATTTTCCTTAGCATTACAATTTTCTTTCGCTAATGATTATTGTAACTTGGATTTGAAATAGAGCCGTTAACCTAATGCAACAATTAGATATTATAATTTACAGCTTTCATTACACATTCGTTTTGCTTTTATTCTTTTCGAATTTGGTGTTCGCGCAACAATATTTTTCAAGCAATAACCACATAATCGAACTTGTCTGGTTTCATCCTCTGAGATTGTCATGTGCTGACGGTATTTATGCACTTCTATTAGCAATAACATTTTTATTTACTCAATACATAAATTGTAGATACTTATGTATTATCTAATTACGTTATTATAGTTCAGCTGAACTTCACGCGGGCGGAGCCGCGAGCAAAAGCTAATGTCTTATAATAACAAAGTAATTATAACAAGGTTTTCTAATTATGGGTTCAGTGTAGTATTATAATCTTTATGGATATGGAGGCTTACTCTTATGCAAGTAGTTTAATTTTCTTATTATAATAATATTAAAGCTATGTAAAAAAATGACAAGAGAGACTCCAGGATAACCATTAACCATATTGTGTCTTGGAGCTTCAGGCCATCTACGATTACTTGACTCCAAGTAATAGTTATAAAAGTAATTACGAAGCAAAAAAAACACATACTTTAATCTAAAACACACTTAATTCGCTTTTAGATAATCTAAAGCAACAAAACAAGCCGAGTTCACTTCCCTATCTGGAATCTAAATACGTTTTAGTGTCGTATTCATAACCTAAGTTGATAACACAAGCAAATTACCTCCGAGGAAAAAGGTTATATCACAAAACAAATGGGTACAGAATCCTAACGCAATTTTGGGTAAGCGCGTTAGCTCCGCGGATTACAAGCAATTTGTATAACAGAGTACTCATTCCGATCTATATGCTATTTAATATTTATTTTGTTAGCATTTTCACTATCAAGGTTTTTATGAAGTTTTGTCGAAAATTTTGTCCTCAAATGCTTCTGACGAGGACATAAATACTTTCCTTACTGTCGTACTTAGGACCGTTCTTAGGTAAGTAAGTATTTAATGAAACTGAGATTTTTTAATATAAATGAATAATTTGATAATTTTATAACAATATACAAATATAACAAAACATTACACACACTACTTTTAATAATTATTATTTTAATTGAGGATATATTAAAATACATATGGCAAATTAATTTCGTTGCCTACAGAAAAGCAGCGTTGTGTTAGTTTGCACATCACAACATTCTGTAGTACCGGTTACAGCCGCGACGAGCCTTTTCTAATTTTTGTTATTATTTTTTATTGAGGTTCATTATGTTTGTTTATGTTGCGACTATGACTAATAAAACGATTTTCTTTCTTTCTTTCTTTTTTTATGTCTATGATACAGACAAAGCCTAATTACATCACTGTTAAAGATAAGTATTTACCTATAATTTGGATATATAATCATTATTATTATTTGATAATAAAGTGCAGTTATAAGCCGCCAAAGAGGCAAATGAAATCCCTAACTGTAAAAAATCGAAAGAAAGTGCTATAAGATTTGTGAGTATGTGGCTAAACTTTAATGAAAATAGTGGAACTTAGGAGAGACAAGCCAATATGTCAACTAAGCTTTTCTTGAAACGTAACACCATTTAATTCTTTAACCGACAATAGATTAATATATTATAATTAAACCTAACACTCTGAACAGCGTACACTATGCGTATTAAATAACAAAAACTCGGTAGAACGTATTTGTTGCTCATTTGAGAGCTGTTTGGTGACACAGTGAGCTGAAATTAGACGCGAGTGCCCTACATGACGCCGCACTCACGCCATCTTGATTTATACTGCTTTTGGGACTGACTCGTTCATAACTTTACTCTCTGGAGGATAATGTTTAATTTCCAGTTTAATTTTAATGCGAAAAAAGTTTGGGATTATTAACATTTTGTGACTAGATTGTGCTTGGTATGAAAATGCGAATATTGAGTATAAATGCAATGCAAGGATAAATTTCTTTGCTGGTTAGAAAGTCGTTGAAATTAAGTATATAAAAATTAATAGAGCAACAAACGGCTTAAGATTTTATAAAAATTACGGAAAACAACACAAAAAACTATAAGTACCTATACATACAAAACAGTATCAAATTCCAACATACCTTTTGTTACATCATAAAAAAATATTATTACTTTTCTTTGTAGTATTTATACTACAATAGTTACCAGGAACTGAAGTAAGTTATACATTACGTGTTCTATGTTGGCCTTCGTGGACCAGCGAGTTCTCAGCTGAGAAACGTGAGGTTATAGATTTGGATTACATTGAGTCCGTTGTTATAAAAATACACAGGTATCAGTAAGGGCCAATTCTATACACAAACGTATAGCAACATGAGCCTTAAACTCTCATAAACCGACTTATTCCATTAATATGCAAGCATCAAAAACTTCAACGAAAATTACTTTCCCATTATACTTACATTTGCACTTCGAAACTTTAGAGTTTTCATAACTCAAACGAGATTCATAATTCAGCGCATTCACTTGAGAATATTACCAGTCATCTGTCCCGCTAACTTCTGGACCTTGTAGGATAGCTATATTCCACATTATATAGAGACTTCTGAATAATATATTTAAGTTGTTTTTTGACTGACAAATATCTTGATAGTACGTCTGCCTATGCCTTAAGAAAAATAAATTTATACTCTAAGTAGAAAATGTTGTTACGAGTTCTCTTAGAATATTGAAAATTGAACAATACGTTTGGTATAATACAGAATTAAAATGAATATAAAGCATATAATAGAGTTACTCAGTGTGTGGCACATACAATCTACCGTTTTACCACTTTGCCTCCTACAATAGGAGGTGGGACGGAAGCGCATACATTTGAAGCTACTTTGCGGATAACAATCCCTCAGAGTCAAAAAGTTTCAATCCCACAAAGAGCTCTCCTTTCAAGAATGGAGAAAGTAGAGTTGCGACGCTAAATTATCGATAAATTCCGACATCGATTACTGACTGATACTTTAGTTCAAAACTCATAAGTGTTTGTACAAAGTTTTATAAGTCGTCGGTAGTTGGTAGTGAAGTGAACGATTTAAGACATTTTATCGATAACTAACTTGGATTAACAGAACAAGTAAAGAAAAATTATTGTCAATATTTTCTATTTGACTGCCTCGTTGGCATAGTTAGCTCTGAGTTTCGTAATTAGAGACTTTCCCGCCCTCATAGCCACCACTACAACTCCTGTAAGCCAGGATCAGGAATGCCACGCATTTTATGACACCGAGCAGTGAAGCTCCGCGAGTCTCAGGGAAAACTAATTTGTCATTATCCCGCAACGAAATTAATCAAATAGAAAGATAGGGAGGAGTTGGAAATATTAATTGTCCACTTCCCTTCATAGCAAAGCGGGAGACAAAATAATGAACTAAGGAGTAGTTTTAACCTCAAAGATAGGGACGTTAATAATAAAGGATAGTTTCGTAATTAGTAGGTAAGGATGAAAAGCCATGTGTGTCTGTGTGTGTGTGTTTATTTTGTAGCACAATGTTGGTTAGTAATATCACTCAATATCATTTTCCAGTTCTGATATTTCTATTTTTAACCAAAACGTCAACATCGACAATGAATTAAAACAATGTTTGGTATTGATATAACAAACATTTTGACTCACATTTTACCATTATTAACAATGATGGTTCACTTATTAATAATTAACCTAAACGCTTTATAATACCATAATTAACCACAAGATAAGTCTATCGAAGTAATATAGAACATGCGTATTCAACAATTACACAGAAACAGGAAGAAATGCAATTAAATATAAATATAACAAACGTTAAATTGGAAATAAAATCAGGCTGCTTTTCCTTCATATATTGTATTATGTACTGTTATACCTTATGTAAACGACCCACAAAATGAGATGTATTCCTTAAATACATTAGTGTTAATCTAGCATTTAGTTGTTTTACTCGCCACCTAACATCCCAACATTACAATATTATATTGAAGTATAAAGACAATTTTAAAATACCAGAGTTATAAATACGCCTACTATAATGAGAATATATAACAAAAAATACAATATCCCATTAGTATTCTGATTACCATTCACATAATACAACCGTATATCTTGAGAAGTTAGATTGATGGAGTCATTTGATCAATAGTTTTTATACTATAGTATACAAATTATATTTTTAAATTAGGTCTTAAATATTGAAATAATAGATTAGGACACGTAGTGCTTATACGCGTTATATATTTATTTCTCAATTAAGTATCACAATAATTTTATGTGGAAATGCACCAAGACGCTTGAGTGAAAAAAACAAATAGACAAAATAAAACAAAACGAAACAATAAAAATTATCAAGATAAAACAACTACTTACATTCTACATTATGGGAAGAGCTTATTAAATTAAAAAAAAATGCTTAAATAACAAAATGACTTAAAAATAAATACACATTTTTGTAAATAGTGTGACTATTATCGACAAATATGTCGGCATCCGGCATATTATAAAAAATTGCATACACTCAACATCGATAAGTAGTGATTACATCACTGGCGCCATAGGAAGTGCAATATCGGATACTAGGTTCACGTCAACGGAATGAAACACGGGATTCTGTTAGTGTTGTGGACACGCACGCTAACTAAAATTATTTATAGTAATATCTTAACAGGTATTACATTTACCTAATAAAGTTAAAGTATTGGTAGCTTTTTGGATGGAAGGGACTTATCTGAGAGAATTATATGACATTCCTAGTAAACGGCAGGCCAAAAGAACTTTGAACCGGCTTGAAAGAAGAAGAAGCGAAATAAGTGTGCCAGAATCGGTTAAAGTTGCAATCCATAATCTCTGCTTAGCTTTATGAGATAGAGGCGAGATAATTAATTCTATTCCCTATTTCTTCCCAAATTTTAACTCCCAGATCTTAATGGGTGAATATAATTACTTACCGAGTAGTCTAAAAATAGACAAAGCAAAGCTTTCCTACACAGAATCGGGTCAAAAGTCCTAAATAGATTCGAAATAATTCAAAAATATTCCCATTAATTAATATACGACTTTCTCAAGTTACATGTCAAATACCAGCAAATTTTCTTATGACTTTTAAATATCAAAACACAAAGGAATATTTAAAGAAAAACCATATTTGTTACAAAATAAATGCTAAAGACTACAGTTTATTGATACTTAAACACATTACAATTCCTATACAGACTTGGTTTGCATCACACAAAACAATGGTTTGTCTGCAACATCAGGAACTTTAATAAAGCATTGCGGTAAGACATAGCTAATAAAATTATAAATATTACTGTGGCTAACCAAACTGACTGTTACGCCCTCGACTCACGAAACAATTTGCTTTGGATAGTAAATATCTGTATAGGGGATTAACAAAATGACAAACAAGCGTTTTCAATAAACTATACACATCTCAGTCTACAATCCGACTCCGAGAATGAACCAATCGAAATAACTCATTTGTAAGCTTGTCAAAAATCTTTGTACTGATTGGTCCATTTTTGAAATAGTTCGAAAAAAGCGATTGGGATCGTATATTGAAAATGGCGGGAAGCCACTTTACGTTTCCAAAAACTACGACTTGGACAGATCATAATTCATATTTGTTTGACCTGGTGCTGCAGAAAGGACCCTAGATGATAATAATATAAAATTAAGTCTAAATATAATGTCAACCGATGTGTAAACGTCAATCTTTGATTACCAGAATTAGTATATCGATATTTCTTACAAAACCATAGTATGTAGACGAGGGATCCGTGCATGGGCACGGATCCCTCGTCTCCTGGAATGGTCCAGAATTGTGTGGAGCCAAATCACAGGATTTTGAGGCAGCCTACTTCTACTATACATATTTGAAATAACCAAAATTATTGAAGTATACAGAAGTCATTATATTTTTTTACTCTAGGACACTGCCCCCGGAATATGACTATAACTACGCCCATGTACAAAATGTATTTATAGTTTACCGGCATACGTGGTCCCTCCACTCTGCAACTTGAGATCTTTCAAGCGGAGCATGAAGAAGTTACTAGACAGGCCGGCATAATTATGCCTACCGTTTGAGGATGTTTTTAACCGTTGCCAGTCGACATCTCTATTGGGCTTCACTTCGCTTCACATCAGGTGCAGTGAGATCACTTTAATGTGCTTTCAACTTATACATATCTGACCTTACGACTCATGGATGGATTCCCTATGGAGTTTTAGATTTTACTATATTATATAGAAACGATGACATATCAATTAATTAGCTTACTGTATAATCACATTGTTTTTTTGTTCTATTGACTTTACCTATAGAAAGGCATCTCGATTATGATATTGGAATGACGTAGATCACTTCATTATTGAAATGCTGCATTGGAACTAAGCGGTCACTAGTAACAACTTCAAACACGTGAACATAGGAATCTTGTTTGTTGATTTAAAGATATATGCAGTCTATTATACCTGCATATAAAATACGCTTCAAGTATTCAACATTGTCGACAGAGCATAACAACAATTCTGTTGTTAAGTCCGTTGTTATTTTTAATCGATACTATTATATAAAGCTCAAGAGGTTGTTTGTTTGAACGCGCTAATCTCAGAAACTACTAATTCGAATTGAAAAATTGTTTTAGTGTTAGATGGCCCATTTATCGAGGAAGGTTATAGGTTATGTAGTACCACACTATAACCAAAAGCAGCGGAGCATGAATGAAAATGTTACAAAAACGGGCGAAAAAAAAACAAAGTCCTCCGCGGCATCTGTCAAATAAACTCAATAACTACCCAACGGATTTCAATGAAATTTAGTATGAAGATAGCTAGAGATCCGAGAAAAGACACAGGCTTCTTTCTATCCCGGAAAAATATATAGCGGGACTTTTATCCCGGAAAACTCATTCACGCAGGCGAAGCCGCGAGCAAAAGCTAGCGTATGATAATTTAGATCTCAACTTGTTATTGGTCTAGTCCAGGAGTACCATGGATCGACATCGTTGATGTATAGAGTATCCAGTACCGGTTTAGGGGGAGACGAGGTGGTCTGAATCCCGGGATGACAGGTTCTAAGGGGAATGCCGTGAGCTTATACGGGCGCCACGACTTTAGCTACAAACATCGTCATCCATATAATGCTACTGTCAATATATTTTTTCACTTCATTTAACTTTGTACAAAGTTATTTTGACAATGCGTTTTTAACATACTAACAAAAGAATAAAAGATTGCCATCTGTAGCATACTGGCTGGTTGAATGCTGTTCCTTTTTCAAATATATTGACGCATTTTCGTTCCATCGAGTTTCAAATCTCAACGATTCTAAAGAAGTTTCACTTCAATATTTTTAGTGCAAACTACGAATATAAAGAAACAGTATCATTCCAATGCATTTTCATAGGGAACGAACTATAAAACATTGAAAACACTACGCCAATATTGAATTCGCAATAACTTTACACGTGTTTTGCATAATTGAAAATAATACGCCTTCGGTTATGTTTACGGTATTTCGATATTATTCTTTATGGTTCCTCTTATATTTAGATGTGTTAAAGTGAAGAGACATAATACACCTAAGATTTTTACAGCGGGGTTTTAGTTATTATGCTGATGTCTTCATACAACATAAACAACTCGGCCCGGCTCGGGTCGGTCAGACGCCGTCCAATACCTACCGCCTTTCAATACTCAACACTTCGTAACTGGATACAAAAATACAAAACCCACATCACACCCTTATTTACGAAGGTGTGGGAAGACTCCAATTTTCGTCGTAGATTGAAGACTACGACGAAAATAATAATAATCGTTATATCGATCGTTGTATAATAATAATAATATCAGCCCGGTATTATACTGTCCCACTGTTGGGCACGGGCCTCCTCTACTACTGAGAGGAATTAGACCTTAGTCCACCACGCTGGCCTAGTGCGGATTGGTAGACTTCACATACCCTCGAAATTCCTGTAGAGAACTTCTCAAGTATGCAGGTATCCTCACGATGTTTTCCTTCACCGTTAAACCAAGCGATCATTCACAAAGAATACACACATAATTTTAGAAAAGTCAAAGGTACGCCCTTGGGTTTCGAACCTGCGGACATTCGTCTCGGCAATCCGTTCCACAACCAACCAGGCTATCACCGCTTCTGCAGTAATAAGCGGTAACAAAACCTGACTAATGTATAGCATAAATAAGTCCCCGTAGAAATGTATGAGCTATAACTCTGCCAATCGACACCGCGCCTCATGTTACTTTGAATACGTGATGTACAGACAGTGTGAAGGCACGCACTTACTCGCTTATAATGTGTGAATTACTATTGTAATATTTATGCACGGGTGGTTGTTAGAAATGCGTATCTTTTGAATAAATGTAGGTTTTTCTAAGGTTGATTGAAATTCGATAACTTGATGACTTTATGGTTAGTGACACTTATTATTACACAGTTTCACAAGTGGAAGATATTATTTATTTTGCTTTAGTTAAAATGTTATCAAAAGTAAATTACCCCTTAATTGTAATTAAATAATCACTACAATTAAATCTACTGGACTCCACTCCACGTAGCATGAGGTGCACTGGATTCACTTTGCCCTGAACGCATTAAAAAAAATATACTAAAAAAACAAAGACAATTACGGTTGTAGTCTGGTCTAATCATATTCAGTTGGCCTCTGGACACTAATTAACAAATATTTCGCCATGTTGACGGCATTGCAAAGTTTTTCAATCAAATTAATTACATTTTATGTAGTCACATACTTGCATCGGCATTAACACTTTGAATTATTTAAAGGACCAGACTGTAGATAGTTTTAAATACAAACTATTGTAGTTTAACTAGTATCATCTAAGAAAATCAGGATGAAACAGTAACATAGTAATTTTAATAACATTAGACGTGTCACAAAGCGGCGATAGCCAATTTGGTTGTAGAATGGACTGCCGACACGATGTCCGCAGGTCCAAAGAAACACACCTCTGACATTTCTAAAATTATATGTGTATTCTTTGTGAATTATCGCTTGCTTTAACGGCGAAGTAAAACATTGTAAACAAACCTGAATACCTGAGTAGTTCTTTATAGAATTTTGAAGGTGTGTGATGTCTACCAATCTGCACTATGCCAGCGTGGCCTAAGACCTAATCCCTCTCAGTAGTAGAGGAGGCCCGTGCCCAGCAATGGGACAGTACATTATATAATTAATACAATACAGGGCTTATATTATTATTAAATAAAGCTTTCAAAATTCCTGATCCAATACCTATTTTTTCTTCAGTCCGAAAATCATCAGCACCTTTTATTACTCTTCTATTATATTATCAGTGGTCAATCTGTATTCAATAGATGACCTGTTTGCTTTCAACCTTCTACTATAAAAACCTTGTTGAATAACTATCATAATCGTCGTAATACCAATTACACTAACTAGTAACTTGCTATTCAGATGTATTTTATTGTCTCTATGATTTTTTTCATAAATGGGTATTTCGGATAAAAAGTACTTTTGCAAGTTTTATTGGTTTACTTTCAATTGTCACTTTCATATTGATAAACATTCCCCTACTAAACCTTTGGCGGTTAGTGGTCAAAGTCGAGGTCTGTTTGGTCCCATTATTAATTATTAATATATGCATTAGTGAAATTTAGATATCAATTTACCATAGACACTCATCCACGCCTTTCATCCTTAAAGGGATAGTCAGAGGCGAAACTGGTGTACACTTTCCGGCGTGTGTATTCCATCCCATGATGCGATCAGGGGAGGGCGTATCGCCATATCGGGCACAGATTCCGGGTCGGTACTGAGTAGAAAACCCAATATCACTGCCTGAAGTGATCGACCCGAGACCTCAGCACTGCAGTCACCGTAATAATACACTATCGAAGCAATCAAATATCAGTATATTTTTTTTCAAAAAAATCTGTATGTGATCAATTTAAATAAAATGGTGTTCATACAGCTTTTATTTTATTACTTTGAATGACGAAACGAGACCGCCGTTCGTCTGATGTTAAGCGACACGACCGCCCATAAACAGCAGAAACACCAACCAATTCCTTGAATTACAAAGTATTGTTTAGTATTCCACTGCGTTCGCCATCCCGAGACATGAGATGTTAAGTCTCATTATGTACAGTAGTTACACTGGCTACAATGTCCTTCAAACCGAAACACAACAGTGACTACACACTGCTGCTTAACGGCAGAAAAAGACATTGCGATGGTACCTACCCAGGCGGACTCTCCCATGTGAGAGACCTACCACCAGTAAACAGCTTCCGTGTTAAGGCAAAACTACGTCACACAAAAATGTATAAAGGTTGTAAATAGTAACTTTCCCACTCGAATGTTATCGTGTGACATTAATACTATTGAGCCAATGATTTTAACTCCAACAATAAAAACTATAAATCGTTCGAACGGGCCGCACTATCGGTCGAGCGACCGAAGTCGCGAGCGCGCCTTCCAACAATAACGTTTCAAATTCAATTCAATTGGTTTTAACAATATTCTCAATTAATTTACAATTAGTGTTACGTGCAATGGATCCGGAGAAGAAGCAAAGTGAAGAAGTGACGGTAGACGACATTTTAAGGATTTTGGGACCGTTTGGCAAATTCAATGTATACAGTTTTATGTTGATATTATTCCCAGTTTTTTTGGCCGGGATGTATTCTTCTGTGTATAATTTTGAAGCTATGGATCTTAAATATAGGTGAGTTTTATAATTTAGGATAATACTTATTTTATTATGTCATAAGGACGTATTTTCTTTACTTTTACATAATAATCGTGTTCCGTGTCCATCAATGCAACTAGATATTGTGGTGTTATTTGCAGTGTAAATAATGTTCAGACACTATGGACAATGAAATGTAAGGAAAAGAAATTATAGTGTTATTTACATAGTAACGGTTGTTCAAACATTATTTATATGATTATCGATATAATTAATTATTCTGTTATTAACAAGTTTGGAACATGGTTATATAATTGGGATCTATGAATATAATAAAATATATAACATCTCGAACTCTGTAAATTATAGATATTGTAGAAAAACAAATGGGAAGGATCTTTGTTAGAGTAACAGAAGGCAAAACAACAGTTTTCAGATTTTTTGTCGGTTAGACGAGCAACACGCGAAACTAGGGCATGGAATTGAATGCAATTTTTGTATTGCTAAGCGTAAAATATACGCTCCTTGTTATCCCAGAAAAATATAATACTTTTAAGCCGGAAAATCTTTTTCTCTTGGGCGGATCCGCTAATAAAAACTAATATAAATACATAAATCTGATTTTTGCTATTTAAAACCATTCTTCACTCAATTCAACAGTCAAAATAATTAATTCATGATTCAAATTTCAATAGGAAACTCCCTTATAATTAAATTTCTTCAATTCTATCTCTATATTTCATAGAGCTAGAAAAAAAAGGAAATTAGTCATTCCTAGAAATTGACCAAACATATGAACTTAATATTGGATTACATGTATCTTTTTCACGTAGATCTAGGCCCTTATTTGAGTAGTATTTGAGATAACAACTACGAGGTCTCGAACAAGTAGTCTAAAGTTTTTTTACGGACCGAAATAAATATTATTCCCGGTATCTCTGTTCTGTCTTAAAGCCTTATTAGTCCCTGGTATCCTCGAATTGTGATTCAATATAAGGCCAGAATATTTTTGTGTGATAATATTGAAAAATGACAATGAAAATATTCTTTATCTAAATATAAGAAAGGTACAAAAATAATTAATGAAGTAAATATTGTTTATTTATCTATTGTTAACCACATCTACTGTGTTGACAAGTGAAAAGCAACCCCAAGTTAATTATGTTAAAATATATTGTTGTCCGAACTGGCTATCCAACCCAAGAACTGCTGATGCATAACCCAATATAAGCTGCCACTTGGATTATGAAAATCATTAATGTCTAATGCAATATGCAAGTTTACCTTAATGGTAAACACTATGTAAGTAATTTATTCCAATAAATTATTGTATATATTAATCTTAACGCGTCGTGAATTGATCATTATTTCCATTTTGTTTTTAAATATTTATATAATTGTAGTATGTTTAAACCTAAATATATTTTTACTATGAAACGAAAAGATCCCTGTTTGACAAAAAGATAACCATCTGGCAGACTGAAGACCAAAACCGATCATAAACTGTAACACAGTTTTGGTTAATTAGTTTTGGTTTTGGTCTTCCATCCAGAATTTAACGTAACTAAACATTAGATGTTACGCAATTATATCCCGTAATAGAGTAGTTTCCTGCTTGGTTTTATACATTATTTAGTATGTAACTGAATATAAAATAATAAAGGAATTCTTTAGTAAATTGAGCATAAAATATTGGTTAAAAATAAAGCAGTTATTCATATTTGAAATATTGTTGTGAGTAATAAGGAGCCTGATGGGGCTATCGCGCCATCTCTTTTTCACACTCGCGGCGTTATTCCCGGTGATACTCGGTGACGTCATAGTTTACTGTTATTTATCAGCTACCTCTAAGCCTATTGCCTGAATTTAACGTTTTTTTTAGATTTTGAGTGACAAACATGTTCCATAAATAGAGTTAAAAAAAATCAGTCAATCACCCTATTACATTGGTTGCAATATCAGAGACAACGGTATACCCAAAGTTATGTAACAGAACCATATAAGGTGTAAAACCTATTATACTCAATAGTACTTGCATGATGCTACAATAGTGATATTTCCACGGTAAAAAGGAATTAACATTGAAACGAAGTATCAATGGATTTACGGATACTAATTATTGAAATTAAGTGTATTATGTTGCTATTGCTTATTATTGTATTAGGTATTCAATTTCTTTTTTCAATGACGTTTGTATTTTTTGTACTCTTTTTAATTCCAGCTAAGGAAACAATGTTATCTTACTCATATTACTGGCGAGAATTTTTAATTAGCATAGAACTATATTTTGTGTTTAACTTCTAATGATGTGATTTGTCTGTAAATCTTCCTAAAATACATGAATAAAAAATACTTAATGGCATAGCTTGCATCGAGAGGTCCTATATCAGTACTCGTTGGGGTCCCTTCAGGGTATTGCGAACTGGGCGCCCGCTTAGTTTAATGAAGATATGGGCCAAGAGCGATCCCTATAGCCAGGGGCCCCGTAACGCTGATATAACTAATGTAGTGGTAGCTAAACTCCTGATCATACTTACACTTCTCTACTTATACTTTTCTTACTAATATTATATATCAAATCTAACAGCTCATGTGCCCTTTCTTTTGATTTTATCTTTGGCGCTTTATAACTAGCTTATCTAGTTGTAAACGTCCCTATACTTGACGTTAAAACGCCTCCTTAGTTCATTGTTTTGTCTCCCGCTTTGCTATGGAAAGAAGTGGACAATTAATATTTCCAACTCCTCCCTATCTTTCTATTTGATTAATTTCGTTGCGGGATAAAGACAGATCAGTGTTCACTGAGACTCGCCGAGCTTCGCCGCTCGGTGTCATAAAATGCGTGCCACTGCTGATCCTGGCTTTCAGGAGTTGTAGTAGTGGTTGTGAGGGCGAGAAAGTCTTTAGAAAGTCTCTAATATTATACATTCTAAAATCTAAAAATGTTTCCATGCACGTTAGAAGTTAATTCAGAAACACCTTTTTTATCCCGGGAAAATATATAGCGGGATTTCTATCCGGAAAAACTCTCACACAAACGAGCAGCGAGCAAAATCTAGTAATAATTTTACAGTGTAAAATGTAGACCCATCATCAACTAATTTATCGTTAACCAGCAATCCGCAATAACTACTATTTATAATGTTAATGTACAAACTAGGCATGAAACGTTATCGTTATAACAATACAATACTTATAGATTTCACACAAAATTACTGTGCAAGTAACTATGATAAAATTGCTATAGTGTTAACAATGGAAAGATCATCACAAATAGCGCGTGGGACAAAATAATTTTCTATGCACCTAAATAATATAACAACTGTTAAGTCATACTTGTCTAACTGTCCTATCCTCTTGCTTGTTGGTCAAAAAACATATATCGCGTTTATCACTAAAGGGGTAGACAGAAGTATAACCGGAGCACATAACTTTCGCATTTGTTTTTTTATGACATAGGGGAAACGAGCATCACGTTCACCTGATGGTTAGTGACCACCGCTGCCCATGAAAAGATGGGTGATATCAGGCGGCATGAAATACCGTGATCTGATAGTGGGCGAACCTATCGCCATATCGGCCACAAATTCCATCAAGGCTGATACTAAGCAGCAAACCTTATATTACTTTGATCCGGGAGCCATGAAATGCCGTGATCTGATAGTGGGCGAACCTATCGCCATATCGGCCACAAATTCCATCAAGGCTGATACTAAACAGCAAACCTTATATTACTTTGATCCGGGAGCCATGAAATACCGTGATCTGATAGTGGGCGAACCTATCGCCATATCGGCCACAAATTCCATCAAGGCTGAAACAGAGCACTGAGCAGGGACCCCAATATTACTTTCATTCGTCGGTGTCGTACCACCAAAGCTATTTTACTAAGCCACAGATAGTCAATAAAATAAATTACAACGCATATCAGAATCCTGCAATATCGTGATGACATTACTCCTGATCTCAGAGAGATTGAATTACCTAATTGCTCCACAACTGCATGATCATTCAACTCCGCATGCAACCCTGCCTACACTGTATTCAATTTCCAGTTTCTACCTTTAAAACAAAAGGATTTTAATAGTGAGATTATCACTTAGAAATTTCTAATAACCATTTATATATTTGATTTATAATGTTTTGTTTTTCTTGTTATATTTTATTACTACAATAAAACGTTAATTGAAAGCATAAAAATGGTTACACAACCTTCTAACTTAATTCATAGCTGTACAATTTTTTTTTTTCTTTCTGCTTGGCACTATACGGCCGAAGTATTCACTTCCATAAGATGGTGGCATTCCCTAGCTACAATAGCCGGCAAACAACTTGAGCGCACTCCTGCGTTATTGTAGCTACACTTGGCGTGAAAAATCATCCCCTACTGATAGAGTGCTCAAAATAAATAATAATATCAGCTCTGCATTACATACTGTCTCACTGCTGGACACGGGCCTCCTCTACTACTGAAAGCGATTACGTCTTAGTCCACCACGCTGGCTTAGTGCGGATTGGTAGACTTCACACACCATAAAAATTGCTATAGTGAACTTCTTGGCCATGCAGGTTTCCTCACGATGTTTTCTTTCACGGTTAAACAAGCGATAATTAACAAAGAATACACACATAATTGTATAAGTCAGGGGTGTGTGCCCTTGCGATTTGAACCTGCGGATTTTTCTATAAGCAGTAGAGGAGGCTCTTGCCTAACAGTGAAACGGTGTATAATAAAGCGATGAAATATATTTTATGAGAGTCAAACTGGTTCTTTTTGTTTAACCAATATTGCAGATCACTTAACCATACTTTTTTAAGGAGTTACAAAAATATATAAATTATTTATTTGTATATTGATCAAATAAATCAGTATACGGCAAGCCAGGAGTAACTTTACTAGCTAATACAACTGTGCAAGTGGCACTGAATTGTCCTAACCTATCCCAATGGGATAAAGGTATGAATGTATATGTAGATATAAAACATATTTTACCCCACCCTATTCCCTAAAATTCAAGCACCCTCATTATTCTAGCATGATACTTATCAACGTTGATCACCTAACATCAGATCTACTTCTGCTATAAAAAATATTTAACATTACAGAAACATGATAGAAAACCGATTGTTTTATAAACGTGAGCGGTGAGTTTTTTCATTGCGCGTATATTTACATACCACGTGGTGTTAAGCAAAACATCACGGTGCAGCGCGGCGCGGCGTACGCGTCAGAATGCAAGTGCGTTTACGTCAATAGCGATAGATTGTGAAAGGTCTTTATCATGTGATATGTGCTGGTGGTAGGATATATTTTATATCCGACAGGATAGCGACCAAAATGTGTTTAAATACGCCATAGTGGCCCACGTAAGTGTCGCGTTCCGGGGTCAGCTTGTGTATATCTGATTCTATCACGCCAACAATGTGTCAAATGCTAAGGGATAGCCATCTCTCGTCAGTAGACGTTCTATTGGACCCCACTCCACTTACCATCAAGTACAGGGGGATCATTTTACCGTACTCGTAAAAAAATTCGGACTGTTTTGTTACAAATTGTAACAAATACGTTTTAGGCCGCTTTCAATAAACTATAAGAATTACTGCATCACCATTCCGCATGACGATTACCTTGTTAAGGCCACACGATGTTACTTACATGTGGGATGTGGACTCTACAATTATTCTCCCGATTGTCGTTTGAAATGAAATGAAATGATTTATTTGAATCTGTAAAATGTTATACATTATTTAGATTCCGTCAATATTAACTCTACCACCAGTTCGGAAAGCAGTTTTCACCAGAGAAGAACGGGCAAGAAACTCTGGTGTTGCTCTTTTCAATCAATTTAGGGTAAAGACTACATGATAAAGTGAAAAGAGAAAAAAAAAGTTTAGAGCAGTTCATTTATAGGCTCGTGAAATAAGGAATAGGTTTCTACCGAAGACCCTCGAGCAACATCTCCAGAAGCTCTTAATTACCTTTGGGTCAAAAACCAGATGCAGGAGGCAGCTTTGCTGGACACGGCATTGTGACCACATTCCTCACTTTGAATCCCTAATTACCGGTGACGGGTTTTGAGCCTCGCCGTCGCAGGATGATTCATTATGTTTAAATTAGTGCATAGATGTTTTAGACATCTAAAAATATAATACTTATAACTTTCAAAATAAAGAGAGCAATGAAAACTGAACAAAAAACGAGTATCATGTCAAACAAACTTTATTCTGACTGATCCATTTTCATAAGATTTTAGTAATCTGCACTTACCTATAGGCAAATCCCCATCGCATTGTCTATTTGTTGTCAATGATAATAATTATGAAAATCTAAGGAATTTCCTAACATTTTATGCAACATATACGTGACTTTATACAATAAAAGAACACTTACAATTATTTTTGTAGATATTGTTATAGAGTTATCTATTTCTATGATTTATATCATAGCTGTCATAACAATTATTGCAAAAAATAATTTCATAACTAAGATATCTAGATAAGTATTTAATTAGATAGTTGCTAAAGTATTGTGAAAAATAAAGAAAATTATATAAATATTAGTACACAAAGATTAATCAAAAGATATATCACTGATACTAAGTAATATAATGGATATATATACAATTTCGAAAAGGGCACATCTCATAATATACTTAATATCTAGATCTATATCAAGAAATGCATATATAATAACAAATAACAAGACTTCTGTAATTTTTTATTGCTAATTGAACCCAAATTCTAAACCAAAAATATACTTATTTTTTCAATTCTTAAGAAAATTTCCATAACCTGATATTTTTACATTTTCGGACATATACCCTTTTCGAAAATGAATTTCCAATACTCTTAAATAAAACATTGACCAGCCAGAATTCATTCCTCTGCTCGCCAGAATTTTTCCCGCCTGCTTCTTGAACGAACAAAAAATAACCTAACTCGCTGATACAAGTCTGTAACCATGACGCAATTTTCACCAAGAATATAGTGATTGCTGTCCAAAGCATTGTTCTACAAAGCATTATAATAAAAATATAATAACGTAGTAAACTACACCTCAAGTATTCCGCAAGACATTACGTCAAAAGGCGTCATAAAATAAATAATCTAAATGTTTACTACAACACATTCGTCATACGTAGATTAAACGGAAAATAATGACGACATATAGAAGATTGCCTGTTTCACAACTTCTCAATAAATGCTAGGCGTCACATAAAAGTATAAGCCGAACTAATACAAGGCACACTACGCTCCCAAATGAAAAGGAATACAATGAGTACTATCTACATTAGCTGTTTTATAGCTGTCAAATATTTTACTTGAACCTTGTGAAATAGGCCCTTAATATCCATTGACAAATCTATTATCTATTTGGATTTAAAACAATTACCGAAGACTCCACCTGTTTAATATAGCCGTATCGGTGACCATGAGGCGAGCGGTATACTCGTCTCGTCATTCAACCGCTATAAAGAAACTAAAACATAATAATCTCTGAAAAACTTTTAAAAATAACAATCGGAGACGTACCTAACGAAAAGGGTTAAAAAAGTTATTCCAAGAAGCCGTTCAGAAAAAAGTTTCAACACAAAAAGAAAAACGAAGCATATATTTTCGAAACCTAATAAAGAATGCTTATTGAACAAAAAGTAGTCTGGAACTTGGTGACGTCAGAAATATTCAATGTTAGCTCCATCAAAATACGCCGGGAATACTGCAAAGTGCAGACTTTATTGGTTGGAAACTTTAGTGTACGATCTTGGAGTTGGTCGCTTATTTTCATATAATGTTTGTCTTTGTAGGACTTTCTTTGTTGATAAATTATTTTTATATTTTCATCGTTCGATTTAGTAAATTGTTTTCAAGTAATTTTTGAGTAATATACCTTATGTCGTATGCGCCTGTTGCGTTAATCAAAATCAAAATCGTTAACTTCCGACACGGGGACCATGTCTTAAATTAATAGGTTACTTTTTATTCCAGGAAAATATACAATAAGGTTTATATACCGAGAAAATCGTTCACGCGAGCTGAGCCGCGGACATAACCCAAATTTTAATAAAATGCAATCATAACAAAACTGCTAAAAACATAATGAAAGCATATCAAATAATGATTTCTTATGTTTATGCAAATGCTAGACATTGAAATAAAACCATTTTATGGTTGAGTCCGCTCCGTGACCAAGAAGGCTGCAAAGTCTTCGAAACGTCGGTAGGAAATTAGAAAATTATAATACAAAAACCGCAATAAACTAAAATAGTTTTAATTCATATCAAAAAACTTTCTTACTTCACTACTGCCCTTAGAAGTTTAAATCATTAGAATTTGGAATCTCAAATACTTTGCCTTCATGTTGTAATTGATAAAGAAATCACGGTTACACTGTGTTTAATCAGATCGCGGCGAAGCACGTACGAGTGTTACGAACGATCGTCCATTAGTTTAACGACCTGGATTGAATGACTTTAAAGAAAGCCGACATTCTATTACATATAAGAAGTATTCTAAATAAAGCAAAATAGACGCTGAAAATTTATTGCTACGAAATAATACTATAAAACTGATAATGCTTTAGCAAGAAAAAAACCTGCTTCAGAAACCTTTGATGCATGTCGTACGACTATTGTCATTTGGTTTCCGGTTCGACCTTCAAATCAGAGGCACTGCATCCCAAGTTCCACCAGGCTAAACTCCATCGAAAACCTTAAATCGTCAACCATCTAAATCAAATGTCAATTCCAGATGTTCGATACCAGAGTGCGAAGAAGACCCTTCAAGGATAAACTACACGATTCCCCATGAACCCGACGGGACGCCTGCCAAGTGCTTCCGATACGCTCCCTTCAACACCACTGTAGGAAACGGGACCTTCTGCGCACCCCATTACTTCGATACATCGACGAAGATTGAGTGCGATTCCTACGTGTATTTAGAAGAGCATTCTATTGTTAAAGAGGTTAGTTTGTTTTTTGCACAGCACCTATTAGAAGTTTGTGAGTACCCTTAAAACCTCTATTTCATTCTAATATTATTCTTCTAGCACATAATTTTAAAAGTATGTTGCTTAAATATTGGTATGGTTTTAACGATTGCCTATTGTGTACCCTTAGGAGAACTAGTCCCGAGCAATGTTATAAATATCACTTACGGATAAATATTGTTGCACTGACTGCACCCTCGAGAAAACAAGCGTGATGATATTTATGTTTACTTTAATTTGGAAAGCAATACAATAGTTTCAAGATGGACGGTATTGTTCCATTGAATATTATCGGATAATTGACCTATTGTGAGATGTTATAGTTCATGAGATAATAAAGGCAGGTGAACGTCTAATTAATTACAAAACATGATGTTCAGAGAGGAATCGGGTTCGATTCCGGGATGGGATTGATTTTCAAAGTTTTGCCAACAGAAAATATTGTGACTTTAAAAATATTAGTGTTTGCATAATGCTGCTTGTTAGCCAAAATAAATATTACGATGTCATTGAGACGGACTCTTCCATTCAACAGATAGTAGGTGCGTGTTAAATGAAATTGACCTTCGACCTGAAGCCATGACCAAATTCAATACTTTACTTAGCTCATTAGCAAGATTTCGATCGAAATGTCACCTTCCAGAACATAACCGAACCGATGGTAAACAAAACTGACACTTAATTGATATTTAATTTAAACGTTTACAAACGAACAACACCGATTACCAAACAGTCAATAGTTAGAATTGTATTAAACAGTGTTTACATAAAATTTCATTGAACCCGTCTAAATACGAGTGTCGTTGATATCTCTAAAATCATTCGCTGGTTATTGATAGAAACTTTGCCAGCGTTAAATCTCTTCTCAAAATAAAAAGCAGCCAAACATTTAGGGCTAATGATGCGATTATTGGTGAAAGAAATTACTAAATGGGAATAGAAGTGATACAGATTAGTGCGTTAAAAAAATCTATTAATATTTATAAGAGATTTAGTTTTATAAACGCTGTTGAAATGATAGTCAAAATATGTTGTCTAAGGTACCACTGATGCAAAAATGATATAAACTAAAGTCCAGAGAAAATTAGGAAGAAAACAAATGAAAATAAAATAATAATAATATCAGCCCTGTATTATATACTGTACCACTGTTGGGCACGGGTCTCCTCTACTACTGAGAGTGATTAGGCCTTACTCCACCACGCTAGCCCAGTGCGGACTGGTATACTTCACACACCCTCGAAAATTCCTATAGAGAATTTTTCAGGTATGCAGGTTTCCTCACGATGTGTTCCTTCACCGTTAGAGCAAGCGATAATTCACAAAGAATACACACATATTTTTTTTAGAAAAGTTAGAGGTGTGTGCCCTTGGTATTTGAACCTGCGGACATTGTCTCGGCAGTCCGGTTCACAACCAACTAGGCTATCCGCGAAAATGAAAACTATGAGATAATCGAGTTCAAATCTAATAATAGTCGAAATAACGTAATTAATTAGTATCGATGAACTAACCAGTTCATCCAAATAAATAGTTTACGTGTCTAAATGCATATATTTGGGTACGTGGGCTTTTCACATCATGAGTCGTCATTTATGTGGTTAGCTAATTAACAGCTAGATGATAAATTGGAAGCTCGATGCTTCACCTTTTTAAACAAACATTAACATATGTATCAAATAATATCGATATATTTACAACACCTTCCCTTATTCTTATAATTTTCGATCTGACAAATGAACTTTTTCAAGCATTTTGCATAAACGATTTAACGCAGTTTAAAAGATTCGTCTGCTGCTTCCTTCTCTTCGTCATTGTTTCCTCCCGTCAACCTCTGGAGGACTCATTCTGGGATGAATGATGTTAGAAAAATACACAGGAGATGTGTGAATTGAATTCAGAGACTTCTAGATCTTCGCTATACGCTGGCATTAAAACCATAGAAGCGAAACTACTTATGCTTTACTACTGACTGGATTTATTATACCAATTTTCTGACCTAGACCGGATTGTCGCTAAACGTATGATGCATAAAAGCAAGAACGTTTCAAAATCGAGCAGTCAATGTTCCCCAAGATTTCTGATTTAATATAAAAACGATTTCAGAATCAATCTGATTATGATTATTCACTACATGGGCTATACGCGTAACTGTGTATTATCTAATCTAAGCGAAATCGAAATCTACAATTTTCTTCGTAAAAGTAACTTGTTTTTTCCAATCCACACTTAGGCATTCGTAGTTTTTACAATAAAATTATAGTAAAATAGAAAGTAATTTGGTGAAAGTGGAATTTCACTCAATTTACTTTCAATAACTTTTCCACGTCATTTAAGTTCTTATATTAAAGATAATACAATTTGTCTTGTATTTTTAAACTATATTTAGAGATAGAATATTATTTCCGAAACATTTAATCGCAGAGTACTTTGATCTAGGCAGCAGTCGCTTTTTTCGGCCTGGATCCTTAGACAAAATGCCTTTGAATAATCGTTTTATAAGAGTACAAAAAATAATAGAAATGACTTACCATAGCAAACACTCTATCATAAAAATAATTTTAACAAAAAATTAAACCGCCTTCAAAAACCACTCAAAACCAAAAAATAATTTCACATAACAGTTATATATTGGATACCAATTTTGGAGTCGGTGCCTAATTTAAAAAATGCCTACTGATTTAATATAGACAAAAAATACTGACTTAATACAGCTGATAATAAAACAGCCATCTGATGTTAAGCAAACAAATATTGTTTCACTCAAACAAAACCAACAAGCTTCCTTTGGCAACGCCATTATTAATTTAGCCACTGGCAACCAATATCGGCTATTCCCGAAACAATTTTGGCTCTATCTCAGATCAAATGGGATTAATTAGCTATTCCTAGGCGTGAGTACATACCTAGATAAACACTAACGTTGATAATGAATGATATTAGTCTAAGAGCAGTGTTAGGGCAATTGAATACAACATGTGTGTACACAAATGTGATGTTGAAGCTTGTATCGCTATTTTTGATAAGTTATCTTATTTATGACCATTGGTTTCTCTCATTTAAAGTTTATGGTCCTATTTTAAAGATAAAATACTATCTAGTATCTATCTCTCTATCTGTGTTGATGATTGGGTCATAATCTACATTCATTCAACCATCTGCTACCTTTTTTTTAATAATTACATTTCATCGGCTAATTTAGACCAAGGCAAACTTCTGAAAAGCTTTACTTTGAAAAAAGAGAGGTGCGCTGAGGAAGCGAGCCGAAAACGTCTTATTGGCAGGCTGTTTTAAACCCAATAGGCTGTTTATATCGCCAAAATAAAATTCTGTCTGAAATTAATTTTGTTGTTTCGACCGTCTTATTATTACACGCAGATGCTTTGCTGGTTAATTTACTGGAACATACGTTTTTTTCCATCAAGGGGCAGTTAGAGTCACAACTTACAATCAGTCCACGTTTATTTCCATCCCATGGTGCAAGTCTACTGCTCCATCCACCACATTTCCGCCAATTGTCGAGTTTTGTTGACTCAAAATTATTTTCATATTAGGTCAGGAAGCCCAATTCCTTCTAGGGGGCAAATTCGACTTTTTGCAATTACGTGTATTCTTAGCGTAGAATAGTTTTGATGAACTGCGTAGATAAATAGGAGATTTTTCATTCTTTTATCTAGACGGCTATTAAAGCTATGTAAGCTCGGAAATGCAACAAGACGGATATGGCCCTGTAGGCGGAATAGAACCCCCTTAATTAATAAAAAATGTGAATAAGACGGATACACATTATTTTTCAAACAAAATATCTGCAACGGTCTCCTGAACTTGCTAATGACTTAATTCACAACATCAGTAATGACTTACATAAATGGGAATTCCAAATGCATTATCTGTAATTCTTTAGATAATTTTGTACTTAAAGCATGGTAAGGATGAAATTGGTTACAGATATTTTTTTTATATTTTGTTTAATATTATGTAGTCCTTTTAATGATGATTTTTTTCTTGCTTCCAATTATACAAATTAACCATCTAAATTATAAAGAGATGGGATGTAGGAAGGGAACTATTTTTGGTTCTCAATTTTGAAATCCGCAACGGAATAGTGATATCTTTAGTTTTTTTTTTTATTAATAATTAATAAACACTTCATATATATATATATATATATATATATATATATATATATATATATATATATATAATAATAATGTACAATCTCTACCAGTTGATCTAAGGTATTGAAAAGATTCCAATGCTAGAATATAAGTTCGTAAATCATGACAATTGGGAGGAAAACTCACAGTGAGGGTTCTACCAGTCGGGTGACTGATTCATGCAAACAAAGATGTCTATAAAATCTCTCCGTTCCCCGGCAAAGTGACATTGGGCTTTTTTACTTAGTATCAAGCCGGAGTCTGGAATTTATGCCCAATATTTCTATAGCATTGCTCCCTATTACACCATGGGACGGAACATACATGACGAAATTCGGCGCCCTGATTGTATCTCCGCACACCCTTCCGAGTAAAGCGTGACGTAAGTTTTAAATAGCTCTACTATACTATAGTTATTAGATATTATTAAGCCAAATCGGAACTAAATATTAACTTATTGATTACAGTACAAGTAACATATTAAAGCAACATACGAAGGTCAATCAGTGCATGCATTTATTGACCTTTAGCCCTTTAATTAATAACCAACCTTAGAGATCGCGTAGTAGTCGTTTATCTCTTCCTGTTTAATGTCATTTATTATTTAATATAATATTGTGTAAAACGCTCTTTTTACAGTAAACATTATATTAGCAAAATAATTACAGAATACAATTTTAGACATTCTTTTGACAACGTCCAGCCAGAGAGAATAATACAGAATAATAATCGAATAGTCGCCGCGTGACATATCTTCTCTTCTGCCAGCCTGCCCGCGCAGCCGAATACTTCCGGAAACGCCCGATGTCATCGGCTAGGATAGCGGCGCGTAACATCGGCCATCCTGCAAAGTGAATACCAAAGGTATTCACAAACATAAATTTGAGAAAGCAGAACTGAATCGGATACTTATATTTTAAACATTTTTACCAGTAAATCACTAACTATTTCTGATCGATTAACTCTTTAATAAACCAATCAAGTCTTGCGTATCCACAATATCCAACAACTTATCCATTTTGCAATTAACTTTCACGCTATATGTGTATATAATTTATTTTTCGTTAGTACCTAAACCCCGTTTCCTTACTTCATTCCCAGCAACCAAAGACCTTCATTCTATTTATCCAAGTTTACATACAGTTAATGCTGAATACTAGTAGTAATCATAGAATGCTGAGAACCAAACTTAAGTTTAAAATAACACCCAGAACAATTAAACCTTTCAAAGCAAAACCTCCAATTAGTAAGACAGCAGCAAATGAAAAGGAATGAGAAGCACAACTAAAGAACTCCATAGAAGTCGCAAAGGAAGTTAACACACAAGATAATAAAACACACAATAAGGACTTATCAGCACACGATTCATACATATAAATAAGCATACGCAACATATACCAACTCAATCAAATCAATTAATCAAATGGTTTACGAGTAACACAGCATAAAAGGCAAGAAGCGTTAGAAAAGTCATAACTGAAATTAATAAAATATTTAAAACTAACATGCGGAAGATTGCCATGCTTCCAGATTATAAACACAGAAAAATGCATTCAAACGACCAGAGGCATTAAGAAAAAGACGGGAAAATACAGACAGCGAAAAGAGATTAGATCCCCAGCATAAAGGATAAAAACGGCATAATAGAAACCACAATACGAGAGTCTCTATCAAAGCTACTTAATGCATCCAAGAATTATACACATGCAGAAATACTACAGAAACAACAGATCCGACCATTAAAGAACCGGTACCGGAGACAATCTCTGAAACATAAAAGTAGTCAAATAAAACTCCAGGTGCAGAGAACATCAACAATGAACTTCTCATCGAGAACAGGGACATTATTAACACCTACACTCACATAGTTATTGACTGAGGTCTTAAGAATGAATTAATTTCAAGTCAGTGGACAACAATTACTATTATACGACTACACAAGAAGATTGAAAAGAACATTTTTTTTATTACTAGCTCTTCTAACCTAATCGATAACATAAGATGTACAGACTCCAAATTAAGAACGGATACATTAGCAACAGAACTGGGTGCACGACTTTCGAGAAGTGAACTCTACATGCAATAAAAGTAAATTAGGAAACAAGTTACATTGTGTTTGAATTAGTAATAACAAATTAGTTGAAGTCACAAATTAGAGACAGAATTTATTATTCCAAGTTTCTTAATCTGAGGTACTTTACCGCTAAAATACAAATTTCTTGAAGCATATTATTGTGGACTGATACATTCGCCACAAAGGCAAGTGATGACTATAATTGATTCGCCGTGTTGGCAAGTTGAAAGTCACTCTGTTATGGAGACGGTTGCCAGAACGAGAATCAGCAAAATTAAGTTTCATTAACAAAACAAAGTTATCAATGTCAACGTTAACCCATTTTGTAAAATAAAAAAAATGATATCTGCCATCTCGCGTCTTTATTCAAGAAAACTGATTTTTAACTTGAGCAAGTCTAGATTCGTAGCTTTGTAAACTGTGGCAGTGGTTATTCACGTGTGAAAAATGATACAGAAACTGCTTCTGGGCTCTCATACCAATCTCTGAATATGTTCGATGAATGACGGACTCCAGAGAGCATAGCAACATTCAAGATCAAATTGGACGAAACAACTAAAAATACGACAGAGATCTCGGGATCTTCAAAACTTTCGTTTGTTATAACAGAAAACCAATTGAAAGCGCAGTCTACCCCGTAACTATGAGTCGAATAGTCAGTTAAGCCACGCGTGTCAAGACACTTCCTAAATGGGATATTATTTAAAATATAAGAAACACTAAGAAGACTATAAATCTTAACAGTTTGAATAAATAACTATAGGTCTACAACTTGATGTCAAATATCTATAAATTCCTCGCTAAAGTGGTTCTATATCGCAGGCATAACCAAGACACTGGACCAGATTCAACTAAGAAGAACCAGCAGACTTAACCGTTACCCCAGTGTTTATAAAAAACTGTCACTGGCGATCGAAGCCGATGTGGAGACATGTGATTTACAATTACGCTACTCAAGTACAGCGTTAGCTACACGTGTATGTTCCGCTTATATAAACAACCAGCACAGAGAGGTTTCAACTTTTTTTTAATTATTATAAGATTACCTGTAATTTCTCGCCATATAATTACATATATACAAAATGACAATAACTGAACTCTAAACATACTTTTTTTTAACTATTTGATTAAAACATCAGCTTCTAATGACCCACTAAAATCAGAAGACATCCATCTCTGAAGTATCATCATGACATGAATTCCTTGTGCATGTCTTCTCGATAAAACCACGGTTAAAATATTTCTACAACTCAACAGGTTAACAGAAAATAACTTATCATAAGCAGTATAATAAATCTCAGTCGTAAGGATTTATCTAATATATTACAATAATATTGTTCATAATGTTATTACCAACAATAAACCACCACCACCACCATGGTACACTTCAAAAATTGCAAGAATACTCAAAGACAAATACAAATGTTTTTGCAATCTCAGATTACCATTCCCACTGTTTATCAAAAATTGAGCGAAGGTTAACCAACCAAGCTTAGTGTTACAGCTAGTACGGCAACACAATCAGTATACCATTTCAGAGTCACCATATTGTACCTTTATTCATTCGCAGAAATATTGCTCACATATTGTACCTTATTAGTATACTTAGAGAGCATCAATTGTTCAGAGCCATTGCGTAAGTGCTATATAAGAATACCAAACATTTCGACTAACAAGCCAGTGCTTTTCAATTTATCCAGAGTCCAAGTACAGACAGAATAGTGTTTTTATCATGCTCCAAACCAGATCAGTGAGGGTATCTGGAACAGAAGATATGTATGTTATATTATATTATTATATTACATTTCTAAACAACAACGTTTGCTCTGTCTTATTTTCTTTACTCTGTTTTCCTAAATTGCATTTATACATCAACACAGTTGACTGGATTTTGGAACCTCGTATACCACAAATCACATAATATTGTACTCCTGCCGTATATTGTAGCTTAATCTCTTTATGTCAGACTGTAAGCTTTCCATGTAAGATTAATGAATTCACAGATACTATATATAGTTTATAATTAAATATAAACACTAAACCAGAAACAGAAATAGAAAAACAGAAAAGAAATTAAGTAAAACAGAATTAATGAAGCAGATCAGTAAAATAAAGCAGTCAAATCAGACAGAGTATGTTCTGACGTAGTGTTACCAGGTGTCTCGATGTGCGCGGAATATCCCGGTTATCAGAGTTCTGGAGACGCGTCCCGACGCGACTGAGTTGGGACATTAAATGTCCCGAAAATCAATAAATTTATCAAAGACATTATTATCAAAAATAAACAACACATCACATCACTAGCCCTGTAGGTATAGTTTTATTTTGTTGTTTTTAGAGACGCGACTGTACCGTGATCTATGATTGCGATGTTAAAACAGAAATTACAATGAAAACCAACATTAGCATTGACTTGCAGTATTTTTTTTTGTGTTTTGACCTTCAACCTGGATCCCGATTTGTTTTACCTGTTGCCCGATTTCAAACAAATAGGACCTAGTAACACTAATCAGAATGCTCA